>NC_080672.1:54756840-55067197 GCF_030247195.1 Topomyia yanbarensis
AAAAACCTGTTTTAGTCCACCTAGTGGTGCAATTGTGCTTTTCTCATTTGTCCAGACTACGATTCCATGGCTGATTATGTTCAATACAATGGTGGAAATGAATATTACATGTTCAGTACGATTTGCACAATGGATCGACGACAGTCACGATCTTGAGATACTATGTGATACTGAAACATCGCTTGAAACCAGCGGCGGATCATGGAGAAAGATCCGGGAGGTCCGGGTCCTGCCGAAAATTTTCAACTTGTTAAGAAATTTTAAACTAGTTTTAATTTTAAAGTAGCAACCCCTCACTGCATACTCCCTCCGGGCCGGTATGATTGACGATTTTTAGAGTGACTGCATAACCTTTCTATATGAGAAAGGCAAAAATGTACCAAAGTCCAAAAAAATCAATTTTTGTCAAACATTATTTTTTTCGAGTTTACATCAAATCTCAATGTTTCATGCATTATAAAGTCATTTGGCATCAAAAATACAAATTTGATCTTGAAATTTTTTTTTACTTCAGTTTATATGGGAATTTACTGTGTGATTGCACTCTTCAACTCGTAACTCCGGAACCGGAAGTCCAATCAATAAAAAATTCAATTGCAGCCGATGGGAAATTTGTACCTTTCATTTGAGACTAACTTTGTGCAAATCGATCCAGCCATCTCTGATTAACAAAGGTCACATTTTTTCCACATACACACATACACACACATACATACACACAGACATTTTCCGATCTAGACGAACTGAGTCGAATGGCATATGACACTTGGCCCTCGCGGTCGGGATTAGATTGACGAGTTTTAGAGTGAATGAGAAAGGCAAATACATTTTTAGCAAATGTTGAAAGTTATGCATTTTTTTGGTGAGCAGTTCTATGTTTCATAGAAATTAAATCAATTTTAATTTAACTTCACTTCCTATTAAATAAAGACCCTTATTACAGTGCATCTCTACAAAAGCGAGCTCAATTTGAAAAGAAATCTGAGGATTATGATTGATTACAGAACTCTGGAATTTTCTTTTGGAATGTTTTCAGGCAGGAATTTGATATTGATGCAATTAGACAACTGTGAAATCAAGACCAATAGATCAGTTACATATCAGGACCCCATTCCGACAATTTATCAAAAGTCCTCATGATATTTACAACAACAGGTTATCAATGTACGGATCAGATAATTGTTATTGTAATATTAAATTAAATCAGTCTGCATCAATAAATTTTCAACTTCAATCCAATATTTTTTGGGTGTGGTGGGGAGGGGGGTTGTATGGTGTAAACCCCAAAACCTTCTCTTGGCTACACCGTTGCTTGGAATTATTTATTTCGCTTTTCATTTTCCGATATGCTTCAGATCGATCCGATGTTCATAAGTTAGAAAAATTGCAGTCAGAAGGTTCGCACAAATGAACATTTTTGCACTGATAATTTATCAAGTTCCTTCCAGACAACTTGGAAGTGTTCGGTGATTATTTCTAGCGGTTGTAGATAGAAAAATGAAAAACAAAATTCGTTTTATCGAAATAATGTTTGGCTTATTTCAATGGATAATTACTATATTGAACAATGAATAGGCGACAAAAAGTAATCCACAAACAACAAGCCATAACTTTTAAAGTATTCAAAATAGATATTTGAAGTCTTCAGTAAAGTTATTCGCAAAAGTAAGAGCTACAAATTTGCTGAAGGCATCATTTCGATATAATCACTTCCAAGAAAATTTGTGAAAATATTTCACTCATACGGGGATTAATCAGCAAAAGCACAATACCAAAAGAAAGGGCATATTGCCTCCATTAAATTCTCCGAAGATACTATTGACCTTAAATAAGCCGTTTTGGCGTTAATAATAGATTACATGTTTTTGGTCATATTTCTGGCAATGGGAAATGATAAAAATCTTTCGTCCGCATTTAATGTTAAATATCTCTTTTGATAATAGTCCGATTTCAACAATCTATAGCTTGTTCGAAAGGTATTCGTTAAAGCTGTCTAAAAACATATAAATTGTTAATCTATATTGTCAATTTCTGTAGATAGTTCAAAAAAACTGCAAAAATCGCCATTTTCACACATTCAAACATTTATATCTTGGAAACTAAACATCAGAATCAAAAACAAATTAATAGCGTTCTTACTGTTTTTTAGTTCTTTCATTTAAAATTAGTTTGGATAAGATCGGTTCAGCCATTGCTGAGAAACACGTATGAGAATTTGTCCGTTACTTACACACACACACACACACACACACACACAGACATTGTCCCAAATCGTCGAGCTGAGTCGATCGGTATATAAGACTCGGCCCTCCGGGCCTCGGAAAAAATCTTGAAAGTTTGAGCGAATTCTATACATTTCTTTTATAAGAAATGTAAAACATCAACCCCACATCCATAACTATAGGGATAATCGTTGAATGGATGACTAAGCCGCGAAGATGGTTGGATTGCACTCCGTCGTCGTCGCCGGTCGTCGTTTCGTGTCGGTGAACTGGGATCCACAACATTTCGGTTTGATGGGTCTGCGAGAGCGTTTTTGTTTTTATGGCTGGTGGATTATACGGCGGTAGGATCTTTTTTGGGGCGAAACTGTTTTCTGTTCCCAATTTGGTAAGAATTAAAGGGATTTCTATTAACACATGATGTTGGAAAGGAACTGGTCTCTTGAATCATATTTTTTCGCCGCGAAAGTCGTTGATCAAGTGTACCTTTAGATTTTTTTTTCTTCACCCTAACTGTGGAAACGACATTCAACCAAAAACATCATCGAATTTAGGTCAAATTAAGAACTGTTTCAACGCATTTCCCGTTCCCCGTCCCTTGATAACCCCTCATTTTCCAGACAAAACCAACTATCCGAGAAGAGATTACGAAGCTTAGATTCAAGCTAGAAAACCCCCATCTTATTTACGTCCTTCCTCCAGTGGAACTATCCGGTTCCTAGCTACAGCAGTTAGAACAGGCGAACGAGCTCTCTTCCTTGCAAATCCCAAATGCCACCACCGGTACATCAGCCCGACAAACCAATGAACAACGGTTTGCTTTCAACTCAACAGATTGTGGTATGGCTTGGTTTACTGTTGATGTTGTTTCTATTCCCAAACGATAGTAGCACCAGCGGCGGAACTACGAGCAGCGGACATACTGTTAATAGATATAATCTTGCTGCTAGGGTTCAGCTCGAGAAAGGCGATGATGAAATCGAAGAAGAAGAAACGGTTTTGAGCTACAGCGTTAATGGTAGGCGTGGGTGTGGACGCAAAGGACGAACGAATGAATGCGTCTGGTCTGGAAACTAGTTGGAAGAAATTTTTCCCGATGCCAGAAGAACAGACGGGGTAACCTATTTGCGAGCTCGTTGAGGTTTTTGATTTGTGATTGAAAAATTAGCCTCCGGTGCGAGATTGTTGGTAGAGGTGTGCGCCGATGCATTTTTTATCGGCGGCGGCGTAAGCGACATTTTTGGCCGGCGGCGGCGGCGTTGGCGGCGTCACGCTGTTGGACCCTATCGGCGGCGGCGCGCCGGCGTGTGTCGGCGTGACGAATATTGACGCCTAGGTAACTAAAAAAATTCTTAACAGTACAATTCCTTTCCCAAATTTTCGGTTGCTATTGTAACAGACTTCACAGCACATACAAACAAACGTTACAGTTTGAAGGAAATCTAAAAAATCATCGCCCACGATGTACTAGCGACATCTGTTGAACTCATTGCACAAAATGTAATTCTCGCAACCATATCACTTTTTTTTTCAACTGATGCTCCAATAATGACCACCCTGCTTGCCAAATGCACGATAATAAATGGAAGGTGGAACTATTTTTACAGTTGTAAAATTTGAAGAAGGAAATAGAAAAATTGGCGATGTCGCATACTACGACTTCGCATGAAATAATGATTGCAATGGACAAATTTGAAGAATGCAGAGTAACGACTGTATTTCAATGACCCATAATAATTATTTATTGTTCTATATTTGGGAAATAAGCAACGGTAAAACAGTTTTTGTTTTGTTTGAGGAAATTAATTGTTGTTGTCGTTTCATTGTTTTTTATTTCTATTTAGTCATGTTTACCGTAAGCCCGGGGACAATTGACCCATATATTGAATTCATAAGCAAATTTTGGGGTGATTTGGTGATGTCATGGCGGCTCGAATGGAGCAAAATTTGAAAAAGGCTCATCCCATTTATTATTTTCCATATCTGTGGAAAATAATCAATTTAAGCATTTCTACCATTTCTTTTTGCTGCTAGAATTCTAATAAAAACACAAATTCTATTCAAAACGAATGGTTAAGCTTGGTGGTGATGTACTTTCATTGGCCAAAATATTTTTCATTTACATTTCTCGAGATAAAAAGCACCAATGATTTAACGGTTTCAAACTTCACACAACAAGAAAACCAAAACATGTTTAGGAGGGAAGAGAGCCGGTTGTTAAAAACAACGACTTCCAGCTAAATATATAATAAGATTTATGTAACTTTGCTGACGGTTTTCAGTTAGGGATAAATTTATTCTCTAATAATAGTTTTCTTTATTCACATTTTGGAATAAGCTTTTTCTAAATGTTGTTCTAGCCGCATTGACGGCGTTCATAACACACGTAACGAAACACGCTTTTCTCTTGAAACTTTTTCGTTTCGTTGTTCGTGGTACTCATACAGAAAAGGCATACTAGCGCCACCATCAAATCGGTGGTGCATATATGAAACAAGAACTATCTGTCAAGTTGTCTCTGGGTTGTTTACCGTCGCTTTTTTAGAATCTCGCAGATATCAGGAACCGAGGCGTTATTATTGGCATTACTGCGCAGAAATGTCACTTTTAATGATCGTGTAAGGACACCTTTCAAGGTAGACACATTACTTAATTTTCCAGGCTGGTGTTTACTTTTACTTCTTGTAAGTACAAAATCGCCAATGATAAGGAATACGATTCCCTGGCACTACATTTTCTTACAACGTACGGTCTGCTTCTAACTTGAGTGCATGTATGTAAGTATGCTCGATTTGCTGGAATAATACAGATCTACACCCTGACGAAACCTAAATATACAGTTACTATCAATCATAATCATTCCACGACTTGACGTGTTAGCTCCTGTTAGGTTGAAACTGATCACTAAACAAGTCTGATTGAAAATGATCTGAGCGTTCTCTAGTTTTTGTAGCACCCGCACCCTGCCAATTTCTCCACCAGTTCCGGGGACCAACGAATTCTAATCCATTGCATACATTCGATACACCGAATCAATTAAATTACTAACGTCCTGTTATGTGCTTACTCACCGATCGGCATCGTGTTGTAACTTAAGAAATGGTTGTGAACAACTCCCACCTTGGGCACTTCGACAAGAATGAATTTCACATTTCCGGCCCATATTGTTTGTTTTGGTTTGCATGAGATTAAAAAGACCGTAAGGTTTTCGGGTGGGTGCGGAAACTAAGTAACGTAATGAGCTCTGTGTCAAAATCTCACTAACGTCACCGATTTGTAATTGAAATCGACCGTTTTTTCTACGAGTGATGAAAATTCATCTCGTGTTACGTCTTATTTGTCTGTGATACCGGGCCGGTGCAACTGACACTGAAAATCTTTCTTGAGTGGGGCTAGATCACACGATGAATAATTTATGAGACTAGAAATCTTACCCTCTGCATCGCCACATCTGTGCACCAGCGTCGCGAAAAGTCAAGATCACTTTGCTCAACTATTCTTCGGGAAAAAAAATTAAAATAGGTAACGATTCAATCAATTATAAATAAACCTCGCATTGAAAATAAATTTTGTGTTTTCACAAAACTAGTTCACGTAAAAAAAAGACATTATACTGAAATGTTTAGTAGGTGGTTGTGTCTGAATATGTTTAATATTTTTATGATTATAATTCATAACTCGATGAAACATTGATTTGTATTAACTTTATTGACTAAAACAGTCAAGAATTGAACGACGTGCAACGATTTTCGTAAATTCTCGTCGTGTTATCGTGATATTTTAGTCTTGAGCTTACCGTTGGATTTTTTACACAGAGTCACGTGTCTTATAGTTTTCTAAATTATTTCACCAATTACCAACCAATTTCAAAACCAAAAAGCAGAGCGAATAATCCATGAATTGTTTACGTAAGTATAATAAGATTATGTGGAAAATTAATTACTTCATGAATTACATCATGAACAGTTTCACGAACTCGACTGGTGAATCGTGTGTAGCATATTAGGAATTAAGAATCGGTTAAAAATCAATGAATAATACACTACGTTCCAGTGAAATTGATTACGTGCAAAGATTAGGATCAGGCACATAATCGTAAATTTCAGGCACATATATCTTGAAAGTGGAAGTTTTTTTTTTTAATTTGTGGACCATTTCACGCACACGAATGGTGAATTGAAACTTATATGCTCACAATCATAACCAGTTGACGAAGCAAGAATGAATCTTTGAATTATATAACGAGTGTAGTGTTATGGTTTTCGAGAAAATATCAAGATTATTTCAATTTTGTAATCCAATTGATGACCACTAATACCAAATAATGATCAAGATGTGATAAATCATCAATCAGTTAACGTCGTATATTCGGTCCATAGACAATGTTCCTAGATTTGTGGATAAAATTATGAGTCAACAATTTTAGAGTTCGCGAATTGTCGGCGCGGGAAAAATGCATCGGCGGCGCGCCGCCGATCTATCGTTCGGCGTCGGCGTACGTTAAAAATTACCGGCGGCGGCGGCGTGGCGCGGCGGCGCACAGGTCTAATTGTTGGCTCTTTTTAAAATTGGAAAGATGGCCGATGGACGTTTTTAATGCTTTGATGTGCATGTGATGATCAGTTCGGAAGAGTGCTGGTGTGGAACAATTCAATTTTGGAAGAAGTTCACAACCATACATTCATACAGTTTTTTACACAATCCTGTCAAACAGACAAATTCGAAAATATTCCCGTTTTTTACCATAGCATTTTTGTCATAGTGAAATTTCCGGCAATTCGATTATTCAGGAAATATTAGCTGAAATATCTTATGGTAGTGAGAGTTAGGCGTACAAAATTATGTCACGTATTCTGTTGAAGCCATTGGAGGAGTCTTTCGTCGGCGAATACCAAGGTGGTTTTCGTGCAGGCCGATCAACAACGGATCAAATGTATACCCTGCGACAGATCCTACACAGAAAAAAATATTTTGTAATTTTAAGTTTATTTTCATGCACATATTTGGAGCATGAATATAAATGTAAAATTAAGTTCCACTAAAAATCCACCCGACTTGTCGTGCTTTATTCAACGAATTTTATTATAATTCTACTCGTGGATTGAAAATTACAGTTTCTTCAAACGGAAAACCAAAGCACTTCAATGCATTTTTTACACGCTTATTGCTGTAAAATGAATGACATGTAATATTACACGAATGAAAGTGTAACATTGAACGCTTTTAGATGCTCCAATTGAGTGCATTGATTTTAACGTAATTTTTAATCAAAGTTTTGATTCAATCTTTGTATGTTTACATTCGTATTGATTTACATGTCGTTTAAATTTCATTATTTTTTTGTGTGTAGATAAATTCCGGGAATACAACTTGCAGACACACCATCTGTTTATTGATTTCAAAGCGGCGTACGATTCAGTGAAAAGAAACGAGTTATGGCAGATAACGGAAGAACATGGGTTTCCGACGAAACTGATTATGCTGATTCGTGCAACGCTGCATGGATCGAAATCAAGTGTTCGGGTTGCGGATGAGGTTTCGACGTCCTTCGTAACCTTAGACGGATTGAAGCAAGGTGATGCGCTGTCAAACTTGCTGTTCAACATTGCTCTTGAAGGTGCCATCAGGAGAGCAGGCGTGCAAAGGAACGGTACCATCGTCACTCGGTCGCATATGCTGCTAGAATTTGCGGACGATATTGATATCATTGGAATCGACCGACGAGCCGTGCAAGAGGCATTCGTACCTTTTAAAAGGGAGACAGCAAGAATTGGTATCACAATCAATACCAGCAAGACGAAGTACATGGTAGCTGGAAGAATAGCTGGAAGAATACGTGGGTTCAATAGTGATGTTGGTGGTGAAGTGGTGTTAGGTGCTGATAAATTTGAAGTAGTGGAAGAATTTGTGTACCTTGGAACTCCAGTGACCTGCGATAATGATGTTACCCGCGAGGTGAAAAGGCGTCTTGCAGCTGCAAATAGGGCTTTTTACGGACTTCGTAGCCAGCTGAAGTCTCGCAGTTTACAGACGAAGACAAAATTCGCGTTGTACAAGACATTGATAGTCCCGGTTGCCTTGTACGGCCATGAAACGTGGACGTTAAAGGAAGTTGATCGTAGAGCGTTTGGTGTCTTCGAACGTAAAGTGCTGCGAACAATACTCGGCTGTAAAGAAGAAAATGGCATCTGACGGCGTCGCATAAATCACGAGTTATACTAAGTATATAAAGGAGTGGATATTGTCAAGCTAATAACAAACGGCAGGCTGCGGTAGGCTGGTCATGTGGCACGAATGCCGGAAGAACGACAGGCGAAGATAATATTCAGTAGAGAATCGGAAAGAGGCCGACGACTCCGTGGCAGGCCGCGTACACGATGGCTGTTTGCAGTGGAAGAGGACCTGAAAGCACTCAATGTCCAGGGTGACTGGAGGAGATTGGCCCAGGACCGGGTCCAGTGGAGGAGAATTCTTCACTCGACGTAGATTCAACGAAGCGAATTGTTGCCCATCAAGTATCAAGTAAGTGAGAGTTTGGCCGTAGGAGTGAACAGAATTTTTGTCGGGGTCTGGGAAAGACCTACGTGTTAAGTTCTTCAAGAAAACAAGCTTTTGGATAAGAGAAACACATTTCTTCGATCTGTCATAATTTTCCGAAAAAACTTCTGGGTCCTGGTGGTGAGATTAAATTTTGGAAGCTTAGTTTCGCTGGCAACAATGTGGTACTTAAATATTTCCACCGAAAACAACTTCAGTCAGTTTGCTGAGCAATTTGATACATGTCGTCGAATGTGAAGTCACAATAGAGATGTGTCGCGTCAACACAATTTATTGTATAATACCGTAGGTGCTATTACAAACCTCATGTCAGTATACGGAGATTTCGCAACGATTTTGCTGCTTCCTGTGCGGCGATAGTCCGACTAGCCCACGTCACTCCTTCCTTCCTGTACATTGCCCCACGCACACTAAATGCTCAAGCAACCCAATTTACCTGCGAGTATGAAACCACCACAGACTGCACTCTACGGGAAACGTTGCGTGAGCGTAGTTAAAAAGTTTCTGCTAAAAACTACTAAACATTTTTAAAAATATAGTTCATAAATCAGTCAAGCCGTATGATCTTAGCAATATGTACGAAAGTCGCTCGCGATCAATTTTCGATAATTCGAAACGAGCAATTTGAACTCCAAGCAGCCGGCCATCGTGAGTATTACTTCTTATAGACACAAAAGCATACAAAAAGTTTAAAAGATATCCCAAATGAATGTAAAGAAATTTACTGAGAAATGATAATGACAAGTTGGCATCTCCACTCTTCCTATCAGATACGTTTCTAATTAAAAGACAAATTGCATACGACGTGCGTAAAAATTATAATAAACACAACGATAAGGGCTTTTGATCCATCGGCGGTTCAGAAGAAGAATGAATGGGAAAAAAGCAATACTGGCATAGACCAACTACCATATGAGCGGTTCAAACTCGAAGGAGTGACACAGAGTACTGCACTGGATGCTTTTTAAAAAAATGGCCCTACATTTTCTGACAGAGTGAAGTTCTGGAGTGTTTAAGTGTTTACCACTGTTTAGGAAAGCAAAAGTAGTAGGAGGTATTCGTCAATGTAGATTTGTCGATAGACGGTTCCAGATTTAATAAAAAAAACTGGCTTATTTTGACACATCCACAGATTGCTTGCCACACAAAAAACATTTTGTGTAACTCGACAGCTTCATCTTAGGCCAATTCAAAGAAATTCCTATTTGAAACTTTACTTTTTTTAACACGGTTTTTAAACCAAACCTTCAAAAGTTGTACCTTGACGTGGAGAGCCAGTATATTTATACATACTGTTACTTAGTGTAGAATTAGACTTCATTCTTTACGGCTATTGTACAACCACCAGAAGAAACCTAAAACGTTGGTACACAATCGGAAATAGCGAATCAGGAAAGGTGACTGTATATGTCAGTGATTCACTCAATATAGAATGGATAAAGGCTATGATGTAAAACCTTAAGGTCCATCCAGGCTAAGTCTTCGATACGGTTCAATACCTTGATCTAGGAACTCCTAGAATGTTGTTAGTCGCCTCTTACGACATGGGAGCAGGTTCCCAGTGGTTCTATTCTTGGCTGAAATAGCGCAAAAAAAAATTTAGCCCGCCGGACACCACACGGCTTAATGGAACTTTCCTTTGTCGGATATAGAAACCTTCAGTATAAAAAACTGAAAAAAATATATCCGTTCCTTCAAAGTAATTAATTTAACCGACTTTCAATCTTGAACATTACGATATATGGATGCTATTGCGAACGGTTTATTTATTTTTAACCGGTTTTTGCACTAGACGCTCATCCTTGCCGAGTTTTAGATAGGGCTTGACTGTCATCAATGAAATTGTAGAGCAACGCATTTTTGACAAATTTGTCGAAGTCACGTAAGGCTTAGCTAATATACTTTCCATAGCACGGAGAAATCCAAATGAAAATTATAGGATGTTCCATAAAAACGGTTCTATTTTACACTAAAGCACTCTTTCGACTACTTGAAGTTTACTTATGGCGCAAAATTCGCTTTAAAATACCAACTACTAATTTTTTTTCGTTTCAAAGTTATTTAATTAAACAAATTGACTTTTCCAAATAGCATTATCACAAATGCTATTACAAGGACAAATTAACAATAGATTAGGGCACCTAACATTGAATACCGTTGCTGCCATTTGAAATACCATGCTTTGTAGTATAGATCACCAAAAATGGCAGTTACGATATGTTTTACATCTTGCAATATTTGATAAAAAAATAGCTTATTTAATATATATATATATATATATATATATATATATATATATATATATATATATATATATATATATATATATATATATATATATATATATATATATATATATATATATATATATATATATATATATATATATATATATATATATATATATATATATATATATATATATATATATATATATATATATATATATACAGGGTGTTTGGTTCATGGTTAAGAATCTCTCGGGGGGTGATAGACTGCCATATTTGGAGAAAAAAATTGTTCTACACATACCATCAAATCTCAACCGTTACAGAGTTATTGAACTTTTTGTGTAAAAAACTTATTTGTCTTAAAATACCTCTAACTTTAAAAGTATACTTTGTATTTTAAATGTTTTAGTTCCATTCGAAAGGTGAGAAAATTTTCTATTGAATGGTGTTCTCATATCTTTTAAGTAATTAGTTTTAATTACCTTTTAACTGTAAAGTAGTTAAAAGTTAGTGTTTTTGAGGAGGTTTTTGCTAATTTTCTCGAAATAATGGAGTATGATTATAGCAATATCCAGTATCCAAAAGTTGAGCTTTAGGACGATTCATAATTTGTTCTTGGACGTCATATTTCTATCTCTTCTCATTTCTTAGTAATTTAATTACTATACTTTTCCCGTAACCGACTTGCAAGTGCTTAAAAGACTCTAATCTAAAAAATATGCTTTATATCATTATTTACAAGATTTCATTGGAAAGCTGAGAAAATTTCCTATCAATGTATGTACAAATGTCTTTTAGTTAAGTGTACTAAATGATTTTTTACTAACGAAATATCTCAAAATTTGTGTTTTTTGGAGAGTTTTTTAATTATTCTAATTATTAATCAACAAAATTTATCGTTACTATTGTTCATTTGATGCCCCTTAATGTTCTCTATAACTTTTAATTTGACACTTTATCTACATCTCTTTTCATTTTGCTGCTATTTAATAGTTAACACAGCATGAGCTCGCCACAAATGTAGTGGGTTCGAAATCGTTATTTTTGCATATGAAACGATGTGATAAAAACGATTTTGCGTCGAAACCAAAAGAGATAATTGAATGGAGTCAAAGAAAGAACTGTAGAGCTTGCTGAGATGCATTATTTCCATGATAATAATGGTGATGTTTATAATTTACTATTTTAAGAAAATTAACGAAAATGCTAATAATAGCACTAACTTTAAACTAATTTACTTTTAAAAGAATACTAAATTCACTTAACTGAAAGGTATTAATACATTTTTCACTGTAAAATTTTCCTGGCTTTCGAATAAAAAGAAAAAAAGTACAATAAGTGCCGTAATTTTTCAATTAGAGCTGGCACTAGTGAAAATAACATAAAAATATTCAAGTTGAATAACCCAAAATCATGAAAATAAGAAAAGGTAAGTGTATCATGTCAAAGAACAAATTAAGCAGCTCATCAAGACTAACAATCTGAATTATTAAAAAGATGAGGTTAATTATTATGATTTTCAAGAAATGAACGAAAAATCGTCTGAAATTGTTTAATTTTCAATAAATTACTTTGAAAAGGCTATTTAAACTCATTAGCTGAAACATGTGAGGGCATCACTCAATGCGAAATTTTCTCACCTTTCGAATGGAACTAAAACATTTAAAATACAAAGTATACTTTTAAAGTTAGAGTTATTTTAAGACAAATAAGTTTTTTACACTAAATGTTCAATAACTCTGTAACGGTTGAGATTTGATGGTATGTGTAGAACAATTTTTTTCTCCAAATATGGCAGTCTATCACCCCCCGAGAGATTCTTAACCATGAACCAAACACCCTGTATATATATATATATATATATATATATATATATATATATATATATATATATATATATATATATATATATATATATATATATATATATATATATATATATATATATATATATATATATATATATATATATATATATATATATATATATATATATATATATATATATATATATATATATATATATATATAACTTTCTAACGCGAGAAGCTAGAGGCTCAGTATATTGAGACAAATTGTTCTTCAAAATATCTGAAAGTATTTCTAAAGTGGTTTCAATGCAAAATCAAAACTGCAGCAGTTATATAAAGAAAACCATTTTTTTTAAAGAAACACCCTAATTATTTTGGTTAGCTTCTTGTAAAATGAAACGTACACGACATAGAGTTCCAGTGCTTTCGAGAAAGGTTTTTAAAATTTTGTTTTCTCAAATTTTCTGGAAGACAGCGAAACTCTATCTCGAACCTTTGAAAAGTTAATTTTCTGATTTAAACAAAATTCTAACCGTCCTAGCCCCTATTTAAAATAATAGCAAAGTCTTGTAAAGTGCAAAATTTTATCATGTAAACGAGATTATATTTTTTATATTGTCCACCATGAAAGTAATTAAAACATATAACAAAGATTCAAATCATGACCGAAACCGAATTTTTAATAGAACTTTTAATTTAAGTTTTAATTTTTTTCCAACCTATCCTTCAGATGTTTTTCGGAGTTTTTGAAGACGAACATATTTTTTTAACACATCAAAACTCTAGCTTCAATTATTCGAAATATATAAGCACTTAACATATCAAAAATAGATTTTTTGAAACTAATTTCATGAAATTTTAAAAGCGCCAATTGTAGCTCTAATCGTTACCTTATTTATAGCTAAAAAAGAATTATCTTTTGTTTGCCCCAATGAGTGATATTGCTATTTCAAAGAACCCCATTTTTTAGCAAAAAAGTGCTCATAAGTTTCCAGAGAAAATAGTTAGATATGTGGTGCCAAGAAACAAATTATTCGCCTTAAAACAACCTTAAAGTTTTCTACTTCAGCTTAAAGTCAATACTGCAAAAGTTATTTGAACAAAACAATTTCACTGAGAAACACCCTTAACCTTCGATTTTAAATATGTTGTAAAATGAAAAAAAAATCACAGATAGCGCTAACATATCTTCAGCAAACTTTTTCAAAATTTGTCGTTCTACAACTCAACTGATCTCGAGTTGATATGTCAGATCATAATGCGCATTAAACCGAAATATAATCCTCTGACATATGAACTCGAGATCAGTTGATTCAGTCTGTAACGTAACTTCTATTGATAAAAGTCAAGGCAAAGGGATACAGTATGTTTTATTTCATCGTTACTATTATGCGTAGGACATTGTGTAATTGTTTTGAAATAATTCATCTGAACATTCCAACTCGACAACATTTCAGTTCGAATTTCTACATATTAAAGTCCCCCCCCCCCCCCCATCCCCCCTCAACTCTCACTACGCCCTATTGCTCAACTACCTACGCTCATGAAATTGAGCTAAGGCTTTTGAATAATTCATCCAACCATACCAATGTTGTAAAACTAAAATATATAATGTTATTTTGGAATGCTATATGAAATACCATTGGTACACCGGCAGTGTTGGCAATAAAAATGATTTTTGGCATTTAATTCGATGTATCGAACTTTGAACAGCTATAACTTGGCTTAGAGACATTCTAACACCATACATCCTTCGGCAAAGTTGTTCAACATATCCTGGACTACACTTCTATCTATTTTTTGGCACACTACAGGAATAATTGTAGTCTGTAGAAATAAAAATGCAAAAATGTAGGTTTTTCCATACTAATCTCCATACAAATTTCAAACGCAATGCGCTACGCCGGGTCAACACCATTCGACCCCAAATTTTGCACAGTTGTTCGGGACCCCAAAAGGAACCAAAAAAGTGCTGTGCTCGGTTGATGTGGCTATGATTACGTTTTTTCATATAACAATGCCCCACCCTAATGTATATGTTAGAAAACAACGTGACGAATCAGCGAACAAACATCAGTAGACAATCATGGAGAGTAACTAAAATGTTGTAACTAGTTGAGTCTATAAGTGAATAAGTTTGGATTATTGTTTCGATCTCTTGTTTTCAGTATACGACCGTCTTTCGTTTCATTTTTGTTCGTTATAGAATAAAATTAGAGAAATGATAAAAAATCACGGAGAAAATAGAGAAAATGAGTTAATCAATTAAAATCGACTCAAGAGTACTTTTTCTAACTTTTCTACAAAACCCAACTCGAGTGCTTTCGGAATGGCACTTTGATCTTCTATTTTTCGAAAGACCCTTTCGTCTTCGTTATCCTAAATTCATTAGTTGAAACCATTTCTCAAATTGTGGTAAAATATACCTGTTATCAAACATACAGCTTTGTTCAAGTAAATTAGATATGGGAAAAGTGTTTCGAGTTCCTCTCATCAGAAACCGACACTAACCTAGTGATAGGACTAAGCTAACGCAGGATTGATGCTAGCTCCAAAAATCGAATTTGTGGTTCTGAGCAAACGCCTAGTCCTACGTGAAAAGAAATTCTGATTTAAGCTGATGAGAATTAATGAACCGAAAGTTGGTTTGACTTAGCAAGCCAATGCAATATGCACTATGCTATAGTTCTCCTTGGTGGAGAAAAATTTGGGTAAAAACTATATATAAAATTGTTTTAAACCACTTTTGCGCGTAAAGGGAACGAAACCTATAACTAAATTAGTTATGGGAGAAGCGTTTCGAGTTCGTCTCATCAGAAAGCGATACTAACTTAGTGACAGGACGAAGCTACCCGATCTGAAACACATAACAAAAAGATTTCAAAACGATATCTCGCTTTGTTACTAGTTATAATTTTCTGTTATTTTAACTACTAACGAGACCAAATTTATAACACAATATGTTACGAAAATTGCATTCTGTTATAATCTTGTTAATTCATTCTGGTCGGGTAACGCCGGATTGTTCAAGTAATCGAACATCTTGCAATCTTTATGATAAATGTGCGAAAACGTTGGAGCAAATTATTTTTATTCAAAAAACAAACCAATTACTGAACAGGTTAGTGTCAATATATTTGTTTAACGAAGTGACGATTTGACTTAGAAAGTGTAACCGAAATCGTTACAGAAAGTCTTCCGCAAAGGGGAAGTAAGTGTGGTGTATTCCCTTCTATGTGTTGGAAGCAAGCGATGCTGAAATTATTGAGCTTGTATATTTATAGTTTCTAGTTGCCCTGGTTGTGTCATCAATGGTACACTTAACAAATTTTACGTAAATATGAAGATATTAATAATTAGTGTTAAGTAGTTTTCCTTTCGGTTTGTGGCTAATTTCTGGGCAATTTTTTTTAGTTGATTAAATCATTGAAATATACATGTTGATCCTATTGATCACCAAGAATCGTTCCTGGCTGGGGCTCTGATCTGCTAGGCCAATGCCAGTCTATAAAATAGTTTAATTTAATAGGAATATATCAAAAAATTGTTGATGCGATAGAACTGGTAATAGTTGGAGGCGCCAGATAAAGAAAATGGAAGTTGAACCGTTTCTGCGTATCTACAAATCGCTTGCTAAATCAGAAGATTTTGTGGAAATTTCGACATTCTCTTCGCTCGAACATTTTACGGACATTTTTCTCCTCATTTCGATTTAGCGTTTAAAATCTTGCATTTTCCAGCACCGTCAAGGATTGCCATATTCGGTTAACGCAAAAACACTTTGAACTCTAGAATATCCATTGTTGTAACGAGAGTAAATTGTAACTTGCAAATAAATAATAAAAATCAAATTCAACGTTTCAATAATTTGTCGATGTACCATAACATTTCTTTCGACAAAGAGCATGTTTTAGGACTTTTAGTTTCTATTTGGATTTTTTTTTTTCAATAAGAACTTTTCAACTTAACTTTTCTTAGAACTTAGCACATTCTTATTATAAATCGTTTCGTCAAATCAGTTCACAAAATTGCTATGTACGAGTAGTTTTGCAAGGGGCTTGACAAGTTGATACTGAAAATGGATGTTTGGAACCTTTTTGAAATCCAAAATGGCGACTTCCGGTCGAGAAATATTATTGATAACCCTAGCAATATGGGTATTTTTGAAAGAATTTGACGGGTAGATGGCGGCAATCGATGAGTGACGCCAATTTGAACTCAAAGAAGACGGCTTCCGGTTGAACACAATTTTCCAAACCATATCATCACTATATCTATCCCTACATATATTGATGATTCGTTTTTATTTGTCCCTTGGTGAATTTTGAACTAACAAAACAGTGATCTATTTCCCTATCTTTTCAATAAAACGAAGTTGTTGAACAGTCCCAAAATACCTCTCTGTTTACTTAGTATGAATTTTCCATTAAGTCATCCATTGCAGATTTTGCATCTTTGAGATAAGAAAACATATGCTCAAGAAAAGATTTACTCGAACTTGGTTTGGTTCATCTGATAGAGCCCATCGAATGGAATTTCATATAAGGCTGGCAAAATCGGGTCAAAAAGCTGTCAAAATAGGGGATAGACAAAAACAAAGGTAGGGGGCTGATAAAATCGGGTCTTCGGGAAAGTAACCGGAAGTCGCCATCTTAAATTTCAAAATGGCTTCAAACATCGATCTCCGTCATGTACTCACACATCCCATTCCAAACATATCCATATCACTGGGGGTTATAATGAATTTGTCTAAATCGAAAGTCGCCATTTTAGATTTCAAAATGGCTTCAAACATCGAATTCTGTAATGAACTCTAACTTTTTTAACAAATTTGATTAGTAAATAAAGAATTCGTTATTTCGAATTTATAGTTCGTAAAAAAATAACGTAAACCGAATATTCCGTAAAAAAGAGTTCATAAATGGAAATTTCAATTATTGGAAAATTATAAATAATAAGTGCAAACATTGTTGAACGGGTTTTCATTCCAGCTATTTATTTTTGGTCGGTTTTCTACGCGCAGCTTGAGCGTGAATACGATCGCTGCCCAAGACATGATGGCAAGATCATCATCGTCGACCTTAATGCTCAGGTTGTCTAGCAGGTGGAATACAGAGCGGCAATTGGAAGGTTCAGCGCCCACCAGCAGACGAACGAGAACGGCCTAATCGATTTCGCTACCTCCAAGAACATGGCCATAAGGTGCTCCTTCTTCCAGCACCGCCTCCTGCACCGATACACCCAGATCCCCGCGACAAACTGAGACGCAAATTGATCTTGTTCTGATTGATGGACGGCACTTCTCGGACATTATCGACGTAAGGACCTATAGGGGCGCCAACATCGACTCGGACCACTGATGGTGATGGTTAAACTGCGTCCAAAACTATCCGTAGTGAACAGTGTAAGATACCGGTGCCCGTGAGGTGGTCGAAAGATGGAGGCAGTACTACAATGAACATCTGAATGGTGCGCAGGCGGACAATCGGGCGTTCGAGGAGGACGATTATGTCAGTGTCGCAGCCGATGGGGATGTACCGGCGAGGTTAACGAGGCTATTCAACCGCTCTAGAACAACAAGGCAGCTGTTAAGGATGGTCTAGGAGCGGAACTCTTCAAGGTGGGTCCGGAGAAACTGACGGAATGCATGCACCGAATAATCGAAAGAATCTGGGACAGAGAACAGCTACCGGAGGAGTGGAAGGAAGGGGCATCACCCCGATATACAAGAAAGGCGACAAGCGAGCGATCACAGTGACAAATGCTGCTTACAAAGTGCTGTCCCAGATTCCCAGTTATCAGGCCGGTTTCATCAACGGTAGATCAACAAACGACCAAATCTTTACTATACGGCCAATCCTCCAAAAATGCCGTGAATACCAGGTCCCGCCACATCACCTGTTCATCGACTTCAAAGCCGCATATGACACGGTGGACCGCGTGGAGCTATGGAAAATGATGGACGAGAACGGCTTCCCTGGGAAGCTAATAAGACTGTTTAAGGCTACGATGAATGTTGTGTCAAAATTTCGGGCGGCATCTGGGGTCCGTTTGAAACACGCGGGAGGCTAGAACAAGGCGATGGGTTGTCCTGCCTGTTGTTCCACATAGCGCTGGAAGGTGTAATGTGAAGAGCGGGGCTCAACATGCGGGACACGATTTTCACGAAGTCCGGATAGTTCGTGTGCTTCGCTGACGACGTGGATATAATCGATAGAAACAAGGAGACGGTAGCAGATCTGTATACCGGACTGAAGCGCGAAGCAGCACGAGTAGGACTGAAGATAAATGTGTTTAATACGAAGTACGTGCTGGCTGGCGGAACCGATCGCGATAGGGAACGCTTGGGCAGTAGTATTACGATCGACGGCGACGAGTTCGAGGTGGTTGACGAGTTCATCTATCTAGGCTCATTGGTGACTGCGGACAATAACACCAGCCGGGAGATCAGAAGGCATCTTATCTCTGGAAGTCGTGCTTACTATGGGCTCCACAAAACTTTGGGATCCAGGAAGCCTCACCACCGCACGAAATGCGCCATGTACAACACACTGATTAGACCGGTGGTTCTCTACGGGCACAAATCCCCGACTACATACGGGGAACGTGCCATTTAAGCCAATATATTCTGATTCCTGATACGGGCACGAAACGTGGACAATGCTCGAGGAGGATCTGCAAGCACTCGAAGTCTTCGAAAGAAGGGTGCTGAGATCGATCTTCGGTGGTGTGCAGGAGGATGGCGTGTGGAGGAGAAGGATGAACCACGAACTTGCGCGACTCTATGGTGAGCCAAGTATCCGGAAAGTAGCTCAAGCTGGAAGGGCACGGTGGGCGGAGCATGTTGTGAGGATGCCGGACAACAACCCCATCAAGTTGGTTTACACCTCCAACCCGGCAGGTACAAGACGGAGAGGAGCGCAGCGTTCGCGGTGGCTGGACCAAGTGGAGCAAAACCTGGCGAGTATCGGGCACCTGAGAGGTTGGAGACAAGCAGCAACTGACCGAGTGACGTGGTGGAATATTGTGGAACAGATTAAATCATTATTATATGATGTATAATCAGGAAATATAATATATAAGAGCACTCTTCGTTTCAGCAAATAATCTGTTTAGTAGGGACAATAGAATTAAGAAGATTTTCCTCAATTTGAAGAATTTGTATTTCAATAAAATAACCAGAACTAAACGGTACATTTAATCGATTTTTGCCGAATTGTCCTGGGTCTGTCGTACCAAGGTATCTTGATCTTGTAAGCTCCCGGATTACGCGCCCTGAATATTGGTAAAAATGTAGCACTATCTCTACAATTGTCCTATTTACAAGGTATCGGCTTCAAAGTCCATCAAAATAAAACGTTAAATTCTGCATCATAGTATAGAAACAAGAGGATAACATTCGTCCAAAATCGAAATTAATGGAAAGGAAACATAATTGTGTTGACTTCGTTAGCTAAAGTACTACGAAGAAACCAATAAGCTGAGTGCCTAGTTGATTCACCCAAAAAATAATTACCCCCTGAATTGCTGAAATGGTAGTTAATTAATTAAACATTTAATATCATTATTTTCTGAAAAACATGAATCAATGAACTTCTAGCAAATTAATACAGTTTTACAATAAATTTAGTCCTTTTTGGACGCCAGTCATTTTTGTTTTAGTATTTGATAAAAAAGCATGCGTCTCCATCAAATCAATTTCCATGCAAACGCATGGTCTTCTATCGCAACAGCCACGAAGCACAATCGATTGGTCCAGAAAAAAACCCCCATAAATAAGCTTATTTGTCCCATCTCAATTATCTGTTATTAATAGTAAATACACGCACGTGCCTAGCAGCTGTTCCTATCCATGGCAAAGGATCCAAAGAACACTCGCGAAGCACGAAATAACATTATGCCCAGAGCGGCACGAAGCACAACGGAGAAACCCAAGTGGCGTATAAATAAACCTCGTTCTCCGGCGGCGTGACGTTTCCCCTGACCCTTAAAATCACGTATTGTGACTCTGTGATCGAAATAGCATAGTTGATAGCAATATTATGAGAGAGTCGCATCAAATGCTATAATTAACCTAGATAAAGTAAACAAATAATTATTGGGATATTGCCGACCATTTCGTTCTTCTCATTCTGTTTGGTTTGAAGAACTAAAACTTCGTAATGCAACTGTTCATTACAATCAACGCAATCAAACCTAAACCAATACCATCATCCAACATTTAAACCATCCGTCGCGGGAAACCGATCGAAGCTGCATGCATCAGCAACAAACTCAACCCGATAATCGCGTTATGACCTTACAAAGTACCTTCAGCTCCATCCGCATGCGGTAGTTCATCCATGTATCGTTCGGTGCACTCGTTCGAAAGTGAAACAATGAAGCAATTCAACACGTTCCCCATTTCGTTCATTCATTCGAAAGCACCCGATGCAACAACTCCCTCCACAACGCAACCTTCTGGGTGCTTGGTGGAGCCGTAAATGTTCCGTCAAATTGGATTTACATCACAACGATCAAACTGGGAATTTGTCGCTTACCGAGCTTTTAGGTGAACTGAGCTGACATTGTACATTCGGTGAAGGTAGGGGAGGCTGGGGGATAGGTTTTTGTTTTGCATATGCTGTTGAATGAGTGATTTATTACCCCAAAGCCGGTGCAGGAACCTTTGATTCGAATGGTAACGTAACAAACATGGAACACTGATAAATGCCAGATCGAATTGATTGAATATGTTTTGTAGGGGTTTTCCCTACATTTCGTTGCGGAACTTTTTTGGAAGCAATAATGTCCATGCCCCAGTCAAGAAACGCTCTTTGTGGTCAGCAGGGTCGTAGCAGAAATTCTGCAACTGTGCTGTATACCAAGAGGAAGATGCGAAGTGTGTCGAAATAGAAGCTCCCTATTTTAACAGACTTCGTAGCTGACTCTTAGTTTACAGGACAGATACAAGGCTTCTGTTACGACACTGCTGATCACAAAAAACCCTGCCCGACTGGAGCACGAATATAAATGTCAAAAAAAAAGTTTTAAAATGCTCGAATTCATCTGTCAAAAGTCAGAAGTAGTTTATTTTATTGCTTTATAGCCCGCTTCTGAGCATCTATTCTGCTCTAATAACGAGCAAACGTCCTCCGGCCGATTGAAACTTGGTGCGACAGAACGCAAATGGCTTCTGTCACAGTTTTTATTCATCATAGTTTCTGGCTCGGAGCAAAAAAACAAACTCTACCGAAGCACTATAAAACCACTCCGACTTTTCACCACCCCGCGGCGGGGGAGCTTATGACGTGTGAGAGTAGAGCTACTCACCGAACGAGCCAGCACACACACACACACAAAGAAGGTGTGAAAAGTCACACGAAATAGAAGAGCAGAACGGAAAGATCGTGCCTAGGCACTGTTTTACGACCGGGGGGAAATTAGAAAATCTTCCAACTCGTTTAGTTTCACTGTTTCAATTTTTAAATGTCAACCGGGGATCGGTACCGGCCGGCGACGGGGGTTCGCTGAAGGAAGGATCCAATTGCTATAAGTTGTCATGAAAACAACATTCAATAGGGTTCCGCTTTTAGGAAGCACTCTCGCGTTTCGATTTTTTTCTGTTCTCATTGTTTGCAGTTTGTTATGCGTGCTTGCGTAGTTTGTAATTACCTGCGCAATTCAAGGAGTTTTTTTTCGGTTACTGTTAAAGTTCTCCAATAAGGACTCACCTGAGGAATTCCACGAAGATCCGTCCGAAAACCATCTTGGATTCCAATAAAACTTTACACATTTCATCGGCATGGAAGACTAAACATTTTCCACAATCAGTAAGATTATTTTGACTCAAGAGCATTTTTTAATAGGGCGTAAATATTTCTACGTGCATTCTTTTCAAATTTTTTTGCAAAATTTTCTGAGGACGTACGAAAAAAATATACACTGAAAAAAATTTTGTGTAATTTTTCACAAAAACAAAAATTTGTGTTAAAAATTTAAATTGTAAAAAAACCCTTTTTTCTAAATTTTATATTTTCACAATAAAAGCCTCAAGAGAAAGGAAACATTTTGAATGTGATTGTATGGTGGAGAACCTATCGATAAAATTTTTTTTTCTAACAATAACTTTATACATGTTTTAATGACATACATGCTAATTGACATACAAAACTGTAATTTTATTACAGAATATAATTCTAACTCTCATTTTAAATCAAAATGTATTTAACAAAAATTTTCCAAAATGCGATAGTTTTTGAGATATTTGGAACTTTGTGCCAACAAAAACAGTTAATTCATGTCAATCAGCCCTTTTTAAAAGTTATTCGCGTTACCCAATTATAAAATGTCACAAATCTAATGTTTATCGTTTTAAAGACGTAAAAGAAACTTTTTCAGTGTATTTGGATCATGGAGAAGCTTTCAATAAAAAAAAATTCCTAACAACAACTTTTGACATATTTTTATAATTCTTACTATTTGCAGTAAAAAATACAATTTTCTTTTTGAATATGATTTTAAACGCTATTTTAAATAAAAATGCTAATATCAAAAATTTTCTGAAATGTAGTAGTTCTGGAGATATTTAAAATTTTGTTTTAACAACATAATTCTTGTGTTTTCTTACGACCTTTTCAGAAGTTATTCGCGTTTCTCCATCAACAATAATAAGTTTTTCAAAAGGCCCATAACATTTTCTGTAACTTTCTCTTTGACATCAAGGTGATATTGTAAACCATTTGAAAGCTATACAAAAACAATCAAAATACTATTCAACCATAGGGTGTTATGATTAAACTAAATAGTTCGATCATATTTAGGTTGTTTTCGTATAGCTTTCAAATACAATATCATCTTGATGTCAAATAGAAAGTTACAGGAAATGTTATGGGCCTTTTGAAAAACTAATTATTGCTGATGGAGAAACGCGAATAACTTCTGAAAAGGTCGTAAGAAAATAAAAGAATTGTGTTGTTAAAACGAAATTTGAAATATCTCATTTCAGAAAATTTTTGTTATTAGCATTTTGATTTAAAATAGCGTTTAAAATCATATTCCAAAAGAAAACTGTATTTTTTACTGCTAATAGTATGAATTATAAAAATATGTCAAAAGTTGTTGTTAGGAAATTTTTTTTATTGAGAGCTTCTCCATGATCCAAATACACTGAAATAGTCTGTTTTACGAATTTAAAACGATAAACATTAGATTTTTGACATTTTATGACGGGGTAACGCGAATAACTTTTAAAAAGGGCATAATCACACGAATTAACTGTTTTTGTTGGAACAAAATTCCAAATATCTCGAAAACTATCGCATTTTGGAAGATTTTTGTTAAATACATTTTGATTTAAAATAAGACGATGTATTATATTCTGTAATAAAATTACAGTTTTGTATGTCAATTAGCATGAAATTTCAAAACGTGTATAAAGTTATTGTAAGAAAAACTTTTTTACCGACAAGTTCTCTATCATACAATCATTGAAAATATTTCTTTTCTCCTTAGGTTTTTGTTTCTAAAGTATAAAAAATTAGAAAAATGAGTTTTTTGCAATTTAAATTTTTAACACAAGTTTTTATTTTTGTGAAAAATGACACAACATTTTATTTTTGTGAAAAATGACACAACATTTTTTTTAGCATCGGAATAATGACACGAAATAGATCCGGCCACTAGATCGCAATGCCCTCGTGTTGCTTCAACAGAGCAAGTAGACACTCCTTGAGGTAGATCTCCCCGTTTACAGCCGCGGTAGCCACGAACGGCGCACTCCGTTTGCCACATGCACGAATCGCTTGCCAAATCATGTATTTATTGGAAAACGTAGAAAGTTCCTGCTTCCTTGCTACCTCCGGAACATTAAACATGTGCTGGGTGGTAAACAATTCGCTAGAGGCCAAACCATCGAATATATTCACTGGGTGTTTTTGGAGGAATTGTTCGTATGAATATTCCCAACAATCTGATAACAAGTGAAATTAGGCATGGCTTACTATGATCAAACTAAAAAAAATAACTTTTTGCACTGACGAGGTAGAAAGTTGGTGTCTTCGATAAAGTTTTAGAAATGCTCGTAGTGCAGAATTTTGTTGAAGAACTTGAACTCGCAGGACTAAAGGTTATCGATTTATAAGGCGTTTTCTATGGCAACCCCCTTAAATCTAGCTTTTTTTAATATAACTTTTCATTGTGACTTTTCATGCAAACTATGTTCAAGACAAATAACTACATAATATTGCCGAAGACTGTATGCAAACATACTCATTCGTTTCAATGTTATTGAAGATTTTTACATGTTTTTACAACCAACTTTTTCACTGTCTAAATTATGCACAATAAAGGTAAGAATGTTTGGTGCGTGGCACTCTAGAACCCTATGAATAGGGTAAGATTACTTTATCATGTTTGTTACTTTTTCCATACAACAAATAGCAAAAAAATTTTTTTTTGCTTTTTTCGTAAAATTTAATAATTAATTGTGTGACATCCTTTTGTAAGCATTAAATTCATTATGATCTGTCTATTTGAGTATGTATCATTTCGGGATCTCCAATGATATTAAAAATTTCACATTTTTGTTCCCACGTTTATAAAATCTGAAATATTCAGGTATATGTCAAAATAATACTTGTAATTGAATATCAAACCAAGAATTTCAAAAATTGGGGCACAAAAACTTAAAAAATTGTTTTGCTGATTTTTGTATGTAAAAGATAAAAAAAAATATGATAAAGTAAGCTTACCCTATTCATAGGATTCTAGAGTGCCACGCACCAAATCTTCTTTGCACGAAAAGTCACAATGAAAAATGTTATGCTAAAAAAACTAGATTTGAGGGGGTTTCCATAGAAAACGCCTTATAAATCGATAACCTCAAGTCCTACAAGCTCAAGTTCTTCAACAAAATTCTACACTACGAGCATTTTCAAAACTTTGTCGAAGACACCAAATTTCTACCTCGTCAGTATAAAAAGTTATTTTTTTAGTTTGATCATAGTAAGCCATGCCTAATTTCGATTGTTATCAGATTGTGGGGAATATTAATACGAACAATTCCTCCGAAAATAGTTTTTGGCGTTTCCGACCACTGTGACCCAGAAGCTGCCAGATGTCCGCCTTGGATGACGATACAATGAAGTATTGCCAGCATTTGGGTGAACAATGTACAGTTTCCGGGCCAGCGACTTTCCCACCGTATTTTGCCGTTCGTCACGATTCAGAGCCTTCTACACTTTGTACGTATGGAGTCCCTCACGGCCCTTGGCTCTTTGAACGAAAAACTTGGACAAATTCAACTTTTTGGCCACATCCCTGACCGAAGCATTGGGATTCCACTTATACGCTTTCACCCAGAATTTTGTAGTGATGTTTAAACACATGACTCACCTTTGACTGCCCGATTCCGAGTTGTTTTCCGATGTCCCGATGAGAGACTTGAAGATTTTCCAGGTGCTTGCGAAAAATCAATTCGCGACATTGCTTTTCGGGTGACGCCGTTTTTTCCAATTTTCGAAAAACTCACAGTGAGAAAAATATGTTGTAACCAATACACTCTAAACTACTTCTACCCAAATTTTTAAGAGAAACTACTCAATGGGTTATTTTCTACAGCGTGTTTTCCGTGATGCAATTTGTACTCTTTACACCCATAAAAGGCTGCTAAATCAGTGTCTGTGGATCGGGCGGTAGTAAATACAAACTAAACAATGGTTGCTCTTAGTACCTCCAAACCAACAACCAGCATCATAATAAAAATAAAATCAATTACCGAAAAATACGGGCGCACAATAACTATCCGTAAGAACGAGAAATACAGAAAACCATCCAACCGTGAACCACAAAAATGTTGTTGCGATGGTGAAACGCATGAGAACTTCACTGTATTCTGTAGTATTTTCTTAGAAATTTCTTTCGGAATTTGCAAGCATTTTGTTTTGAAATTTAGAAAAACTTTTGAAATTCGAAGAACTATCCAGAAGTTCGGTAGAAGAGTACTTAATCTAGTAAATAGTTCATAGAAATTGCCACCCGTGCGATCTTGTTCCTGAAATTAATAGGCCTTTTTCGGAAGCTCACAGAGATACTCTGAAGTTCGACGCTAAAAAATTCATAAAATTTGTTAAACTGTCCTGAATATTCTATGAGTAACCTAAACACCATAGAAATTGGCTAAAGTTAAGAAATTCCCTGAAGTTAGGAAATCGCATGAAACTTGAAGCTTTATTTTAAAATTCGTAAGACGTTTATAAATTCTGTAGCATTCTATTAATGCTTGATAGACTTTCTTCACGTTCGTCAGGCTTACTGAAAATTCGTGGAACTCCTCGACAGTTGTATAGAACCTAAAGTTTGCTGTAATTCTCGGTTCGATTCTGAACCCTGCCCATAAGGTTAGAGATTTTTCTAAAAGAGATTTTCCTAACCTGAAAAAAGATGTGAATGACCCTAAGGTTTGAACCTCTATAATCAAAACAATAAAAACACTGTTCAAAGGTTCATAAAATAGACAATTAAGCTTGCAGGAAAAGATACTATCGCAATAAAATATTTCTATGACACTAACATTAGAAATCATGTTTTAATTCTTCCCCTTGATCTCGAGTCGACTTCCAACCACCAATCATATGAAAATCTCGCAAAGCAAACTTAGAATATGTACGTAGTAACATCAAGTTCATTAACTAAGTTAGTGAAACGAAGTCGAAACGCAAATTTTCTTTAATGGAGAAAAAAATAGTTTCAAAACTAATCTCCACTAGGGAGAAATATTGCATAGTGCATCTTGCATTGGCCTGCTAAGCCAAACCAAATGTTTCAGTTTCATTAGTTCTCATCAGCCTTAAATGAGCTTCTTTTATTGCGGGACATCGCGCTTGACAAGGGGTTTGTTCAGGAACACAAATTGAATCTCCATTTTTTTGGAGCTAGCGTCAATCCGGCGCTAGCTTAGTCCATTAACTAAGTTAGTGTAGGATTTTGATGAGACGAACTCGAAACGCAAATTCCATAATTAATTTTACTAATTAATTGTTTATGGCGAAACAGAATTTAAACCATGTAGAAGGTTAAAGTCTTTTACAAACCGCTCACTTGTAAGAGACACAATACACTCAGATTTTTATCGCGGTTTATACGAGGCTTTTTTATGCGGATTTTTGAAATAGCACGTTTTTACGCGAATTTTCCAATAAAAGTGGTTTTTAAGCGGATTTCCCAATTACCACGGTTTTTACAAAAATGTTCTAAGTTCTTTTAAATGCAAACAAATACAGTCGGGTCTCCTACTACGCAGATTCTTACTACGTCGATTAGCTTATAAGATTTCGACTAATTAAGGCTGTGGCCATACATTCTTTGACAAAGTTGTTTTGTCTACTTAAACCTACAAGTTAGATGATGATGATGGTCCCACCTCATACCCCCACAAAGGTGTGAGCTGAACGATTTATCTAAAAGATAATTAATATTTTGATCCATAACAAAACCAGTTAACAAAAAGAAACGGACTGGTTTAATTTGCAGACATAGCTTTCCTTCAAAAGAACGTAACCAGATACATTTCGAATATTCCGCCAACAACCAGGGTCCATCAAGAAAATTTCCATTCCGGGAAGATACTTGATAGAATCGGGAATTGAACCCAATAGCTTCCATTTCCGATAATTCTCTGTAAGACTCCTCCCGCCTGACCAAGACATCGGTACTACCACCTGCTAAGGTGTGCAGTGACGAGCCTAGTGGCAGTGCAGAGTCCGGTCGAGTTATATCATCCACATCAGACCCCTTTATTGAAAGGTTCCTACCATTAACCCAAGGCAATCAAGGGATACTCCTATCCGAGAACATCCTTGATTGATCAGGAATTGAACCCGATATCTAGTAGTTATCAGAAGGAGTCATCAAGCCCCATACTCAACGAGCTAACTCCGTTATTACCACTATCGCAGCAATAACCGAACTTAACTCTATTGTCATTCGTTTTCGAGCTCTCCATCGAGACAGAGATTTTTTTTCTAGTCCGTAGTGCTGTGTGAGGCGATAAAGAATAGTTTTAATCCGCATTCAAGGTTATTTTGCCAGTTCGGTTCGGTCCTCAGTCTTTTGTTCGCGTGTGAGGATTAAACAATAGCCAGCTGTATAAGCTGGATCGGTTCGTCGTTGGACACCAGTTTAAAGCTAAGTGGTTTTTGTCTTTTGTAACACATTTATTGCTTTCTTCCGTCTGCGCGGGCGCTGACCCCGTGCGTTGACGTTTTCTATGGTTCTCTCTCCGGATGGTCAAATGGAAGTTGAATCGGGTTCAACTTCTAAGGCTCCCCCCCGGCCCAAATGCTATCCAGAACTCTCAACTGGTCCATTTGTGGTCTTCTTTCGGCCCAAGACTAAATCACTGAATCTTCTTCAGATTTCTAGAGACCTGACGGAACGGTTCTCGGCTGTGACCGAAATTTCAAAGGTCCGCTCGGACAAGATAAGGGTGTTGCTAGCCAACTCAAAGCAGGCAAACGATATTGCTTGCTGTGAGCACTTTACGCGGGATTATAACGTGTATATTCCGGCTGTAAGAGTACAATCCGAAGGCGTCGTAACCGATGAGAGTTTGACGTGCGAGGATCTGCTGAAGTACGGGGTTGGCCGATTCAGAGACCGCTTACTTCAGCCAGTTAAAATACTTGAGTGCAAACGTTTGCACTCAGTAGTAGTTGCGGGGGATGGTTCAAAAACGTACCCCCAATCAAACTCTTATCGGGTGACCTTCGCTGGTACCGCTTTGCCAAATTTCGTCCTCTTGCACAAGGTTCGTCTGCCTGTGCGTCTGTTTGTGCCGCGGGTCATGAATTGCACAAAGTGTAAACAACTGGGTCACACAGCCACCCATTGTAGCAATAAGGCCCGCTGTGGAAAATGCGGGGAGAATCATCTAGATGATTCGTGCAGTAGGCAAGCCGAAAAGTGTCCTTACTGTGCGGAGAGTCTGCATGATATCTCGGCATGTCCCGCGTACAAACTACGCGGGGATAAACTGAAACGTTCCCTTGCGGGACGATCCAAACATTCTTTCGCAGAAATGTTAAAGAATGCTACGCCACCATCCTCAGCAAACATCTATACTCACTTGCCTCCTGACGAGGGCGAGGCTGGTAACCCACAAGAGGGAACATCTACTAGGGTGCCTAGAATTTATAGGAAGAGGAGGAACATTTCCTCTCGTAAAGTTCCTTGTAAAGGCCAGAAGGTGTCCCTTGAGGGGGCTCCGAAAGTCACATCTATTGGAAGTGTTGCAATCAAACCGAAGCAATTAGCTCCTGGTCTCGGAGGATTAAGCTCAGAGAAGGAGTTCCCAGCACTTCCAGGAACATCAAAACTCCCAAGTGTTCCTTTGTTTCAGTTCGAGAGTAATCACAACACTGGAATTATAAAACTCTCGGACATAGTGGACTGGATAATAAAAACTTTCAATATTACTGATCCTATTAAAAGTCTTATGTTAGCTTTTCTCCCTACAGTGAGAACATTTTTGAAGCAGTTGACTGCGAAATGGCCCCTCCTCTCAGCGATTGTATCCTTCGATGGCTAACTCATCGAACGAGGTCACGGATTTGATCACTGTTCTACAGTGGAATTGCAGAAGTATCATCCCGAAAGTCGATTCCTTCAAAATTTTAATAAATAATTTGAGTTGCGATGCATTTGCATTATGTGAAACTTGGTTAACTTCCGACATAGAACTCAACTTCCACGACTTTAATATTATTCGCCTGGATCGAGACACCCCCTATGGAGGAGTGCTTTTGGGGATCAAAAAGTGCTATTCCTTCTACAGAATTAACCTTCCCTCGATAACAGGTATTGAAGTTGTCGCTTGTCAAGTAACAACCAAAGGCAAAAGCCTTTGCATAGCTTCCATATATATTCCCCCCAACACCGCGGTTGGGCACCGACGGCTACAAGACATCTTAGAATCCCTGCCAGCACCGCGACTAGTTTTAGGAGACTTTAACTCTCACGGTACAGCATGGGGTTGCCTCTATGATGATAACCGGTCTTCCTTAATTCAGGATCTTTGCGATAACTTCAATTTGACAATTTTAAACACGGGTGAAATGACACGGATTCCTGCTCCTCCAGCGCGCCCGAGCGCCTTAGACTTGTCCCTTTGCTCAACATCGCTGCGGTTAAATTGCACGTGGAAGGTAATTCCTGATCCCCACGGCAGCGACCATCTGCCGATTGTAGTCTCAATCAATAACGGTTCAAGGCCATTGAAATCAATCAATATTTCGTATGACCTCACACGAAATATCGATTGGAAGAGCTATGCTGCCGCGATATCCGACAACATCGAATCTACCCAAGAACTTCCTCCGGAGGAAGAGTACAGCTTTTTGGCTGGCTTGATTCTCGACAGCGCGAATCAAGCTCAGACTAAGCCAGTACCCGGCGCGAACATACAAAAACGCTCTCCTAATCCGTGGTGGGACAAAGAGTGCTCAGACGTGTACGCGGAGAAGGCCGCCGCGTACAAGACCTTCCGGGACGACGAGTTACCCGCTAGCTATCGACAATATGCGACGTTAGAAACGCGAATGAAGAGTTTGATGAAAGCCAAGAAACGTAGTTACTGGCGCCGGTTCGTTGACGGATTAACGAGAGAAACATCGATGAGCACTCTTTGGGGCACGGCCCGGCGTTTGCGAAACCGAAACAGTACTAATGAGAGCGTGGAATATTCAAACCGTTGGATATTCGATTTCGCCAAGAAGGTTTGTCCGGATTCCGCCCCGGCACAGAAGATTTACCGCGCCGCGTCTCCTCACGATAGCGCGAACGAAACACCTTTTTCGATGGTGGAGTTCTCACTTGCTCTCTTGTCGTGTAACAATAAAGCTCCGGGGCCAGACAGAATCAAATTCAACTTGTTGAAGAATCTGCCTGACTCTGCCAAGAGACGCTTGTTGAACTTATTTAATAAGTTTCTTGAGGCTAACATTGTCCCACACGATTGGAGGCAAGTGAAGGTCATCGCCATCCAAAAACCAGGAAAACCAGCCTCCGACCACAATTCGTACCGTCCGATCGCAATGCTATCCTGTATCCGGAAGTTGTTCGAGAAAATGATCCTATCCCGCCTCGACAATTGGGTCGAAGCAAATGGCTTACTGTCAGATACACAATTTGGCTTTCGCAAAGGCAAAGGGACGAACGATTGTCTTGCGTTGCTCTCAACTGAAATTCAAAAATCGATTTTGGGAACTCTCATATCGATTGCTCATTCGATGCGATATCTTGAACCCGGTCGTGATTGAAAATTTCGAAAGGCTTGTTGAGCTCAATTCTCAGACCCGTTTCATGTCCCTGTACTTTGACTACATGGCGCAGAATATTAACCCTTCTTCTTACAATCCCAACCGTGTGCATTTCATAAATACTTCTGAATCTACTGTTTTCTTCGACACATCCATGAAAAACGAGATTAGTGGAATTCCGGACCACATACGCCCACAAGTGGTTCCAAACATTTTTTATAATAAATTCCGAGAAGTCGACTGTTCTAAGATGTTTTATACTGACGGATCAAACCTCGAAGGATCCACTGGCTTCGGTATTTTCAATCAAAAGTTCACCGCCTCCTACAAACTCAGTGACCCTGCTTCAGTTTACGCCGCAGAACTAGCTGCCATTCAGTATACCCTTGGAGTCATTGAAACATTACCCGCAGGCCATTACTTCATCGTTTCGGATAGCCTCAGTTCCATTGACGCTATTCGCTCGATGAAACATGGAAAGCACTCCTCGTATTTTTTGGGGAAAATACGGGAGCTACTGAGTGCTTTATCTGACAACTCTTTCCAGATTACCTTGGTATGGGTCCCTTCTCATTGCTCCATTCCGGGCAATGAGAAGGCAGACTCCTTAGCTAAGGTGGGTGCCTTAGAAGGAGACGTTTACGAAAGACCAATTTGCTTCAGCGAATTTTTCAGTATTACTCATCAGAGAACCCTCGAAAGTTGGCAAACTTCGTGGAGCAGCGGAGAGCTGGGAAGGTGGCTACATTCGATAATCCCTAAGGTATCGACGAAACCTTGGTTCAAGGGGATGGATGTGGGTCGTGACTTCATTCGTGTGATGTCCCGACTCATGGCAAACCATTACACGCTGGATGCACATCTCCGGCGTATTGGGCTCGTGGATAGTGGTATCTGCGCTTGTGGCGACGGCTATCACGACATCGAGCACATTGTCTGGGCGTGCACCGAGTACAGTTCCGCTAGGTCTCGGCTAATGGATACCCTGCGGGCCCGAGGAAGACCACCCAACGTCCCGGTTCGAGATGTGCTGGCAAGCCGCGATGTTCTCTATATGTCCCTTGTATACACCTTTGTGAAAACCATCAATATACAAGTCTAACTGCCCCTTGTTATTTTCCTTATCATTCTCAGAACGCTCTTCCACCTGTATCAAAGCATCTGTATCGAATGAGCCAACAAACACGGGACCTACGGCACGAACATAACACGCTTAACTCGAAATGTAGCCGATCCACATCTGAGCCGTACTACGAAATCGTCTGGAAAAACCCCTGCCATCTTGAGGAGGACCACCCGGCGTCCCAGTACATGATTCCCCTGATGAAGGCCACCCGAGTTTGTAATCCATCCGTTGATCTCACGATGCCTGAAACTGAAATAATTTTCTCTCCCTGCCATCTTTGTCTACCCTCCCTCCCCCTGACTCTTATACCCAGAAGTAACACCCCTACCCCCCCCCCCCCCCCCCAATATCATCACGAAGCATTTAGCTCTTCTTGTCTCTTCTAGTTTTAACTATTATATTATACAATCTCGTTGAAATTGCCCAACTCTACTACCCCCAAAAATAACTATAATTACGAATCTTTACAAAATTCAATCATGCCCTCTAGTTATTCCTAGTTTTAAGTTAGTCGTAAAAAATTGTCCCCCTTAATTAAACATTATTTGCTCCAATAATCTCACTGATAAAAATGTCAAACCATATTGCCACAAAAACTAAATGACCCCCCTAATCTTACGAAAATAATATTATCCCCTTGTGTAGATATATAAGATAGCTATAAAATCGCATTAGTCTCATTTTAAAAAATCAATATGTAATCCCCTAGTTTTAAGCAATTTAAAATGTAAAACAAAACAAAATTGGCACCTTTAAGCTAACGCAACGTGCCTTATCAAATAAACGGTTTGAATAAAAAAAAACTCTATTGTCGAGCAAAGTCAACACAACTCCATCATCAAATCAGACCCTGATCACAACAAAAGTCTAAAAGCTTCGATTCAACCCGATGAGCTTTTAGTGCTGGTCACCATGTTCGATTTCAAGTTAGTCTCTATCTGCTTAGCGCGCGCGTGGCTCAGACTTTTGTAGACATCTCATTATTTTTTAATAACTTTAATAAACAAGTAACAAAAATCCATCATCATCATAGCGAATATAATAACTTAGTGTGACTAAATGCAAATAATAGAAGAGAAAAAAAAATACAATCTTCGTGGTATTACATAGTTATTCAAATAACTCCAAAATATAAAAATTCAAAAAATCTGTCTACAAAGCAGATTTTACGTGTGAAATACACAGTGTTTTGAACTCCGCTAATGTTGCTGCACGTTTAATATGCCTAGGCATCGAATTGAAAAAACTTATTCCTTTGTACAACAAGGAGTTCTGTGATCTACTAAATAAAAAGTTTGGTGTTCTTGGATCCGACGCGTTTCTAGTGTTGTACCTATGCACATCACTTCCTCTTTCAATTCGATCACACAAATATCGAGGCAGCTTTCCATTAATAATTTTAAAAATGAACACCATTGTTAAGTAATAAATTCTTTGCTTCACAGAGAGCCATTGTAATGCGCTTAGCATGAAACTAGAGGAAGTGTATCTGTTACATTTTAAAATTAATCGCATGATTCTATTTTGCAATCGCTGTAACCTCAATATTTGTGTTTGATTGGCAAGAAACAAAATGGATGGGCAGAAGTCAATGTGTGGTGAAACAATAGATTTATATAATAAAATTTTACTACTAATTGTTAAATCATTTTTCAGACGACACAATATACCATACTTTTTAGCAATCTTTTTGATGACATTGTCGATGTGAGACTTAAAGGTTAACTTGTCATCAATGATTATTCCAAGATATTTTAATTCACTAACGCGATCAATAGTCTCACCATTTATTTCAACGTTAACGTCATGCCTAGTATTAGCCGAAGAGATGATCATATATTTAGTTTTAGCAACATTTAACTTTAATTGTTTAAATTTTAACCAACGAGCAAGGGAATACAAATCTTCGTTCAAATGCGCCACGGCTTCATCTATATCCTTAGCTGCAATGAACAGAACAGTGTCGTCAGCAAACAAATTTAAGTCACAAAATCGTAAAACTCGCCTCATGTCATTTATATACATAATAAATAAAATAGGACCTAAGACACTACCTTGCGGCACTCCAAGAGGATTGCCGAGAGGACTAGATACAAAATCGTTGAAACTAGTTTTCTGAGTTCTATCACATAAATAGTTTTCAAACCACTTATGCGCTATCCCTCCGATACCAAATCGCTCTAAAGTTTTCAAAAGTAATGGTCTCGAAATTGTCTCAAAAGCGCGTTTCAGATCCAAAAATACAGCAAAAATAGTCTCTTTAACTTCGATTTTCTCTTTCCATTTTGCTAACACTAGATTCAAAGCGGTTTCGCAAGAGTGTCCCTCTCGGTATCCCGATTGCTCCGGAATTAGCAAATTATTATTATTCAAATATCTCATCAGCTGGCCCTTAACAACAAGTTCAAAAATTTTCTCTAATGTATGCAACATGTTAATGGGGCGGTACTCTTCGGCTTTATCCGTCCCAGTAACTTTGGGAATAGGAATCACAAGTGATTCCTTCCAAACTGTCGGCACGTGCCCCGTTTGTAGCGATTCATTTACAAGGTCCAGCAGATCGTGTCCGATGACATGAAAGCAATCCTGTATCACTTTTGCATTGACATTATCGATACCAGCCGATTTTCCCAAAGAAAAACAAATATCTTTCAATTGTTCAAAAGTGATTGGGTGAAATCCATCAAATCTACAGTTAATATTAATCGGCTGTGTTATTTCCGCAGGTTCACTGACCAGCTCAATACTTTGATTGATCAGTTGCACACTGTTAACGAAATAACTGTTCAATTTTTCAGCTATTATTTGCTCAGATTGTTCTTCTACCCCGTTAAAAGTTATGGACTGCGAGGAACTAGGTTTAGGTTTAATTAAATTCTTTAGGATTTTCCATAACTCTTTGCTGTTGTTTTGATGTTGATCGATCTTCCTTTGAATGTACTCACATTTGGTCTTTTTCAAAGCTCGTGAATAAATATTTCGCGCGTGTGTGTACCCATTCCAAAGACGTTCACTATTAGTTCTGCAAAATTTCTTGTACTTTTTATCCCTTTTACGTTTCAGGCGCAAAAGATCTAAAGAGTACCAGCTGTTCGAGTTATTTAAATTAATATACTTTTGAGAAACTAAACTATTTGTACACTCTTTTAACACATTAGTTAGAACAGCTGCCTTGTTATCCAAATTTCCATTCAATTCCGTAAAATCCAGGCTTCTCGAAACCAGTTGAGACATGGCTTGTTTCGAATATCTTTTCCAGCACTTAATTTTAACTTTATCCTCCTCACGGTTTGGTTCACTCTCCAGCAAAATTGAAATTGTCTCATGATCTGAAATTTTACAATCGGCCTCTACATACGAATCAACCCCATCAAAATTGGAATACACGTGATCTATCAATGTTCTACTGTGTCTGGAAATTCTTGTAAACTCACTAACCGTTTGCTTGAAATTGAAAAACTCAGCCAACTGCTTCAACTGATTCGAATTTTGATCGTTGAGCCAATCAATATTGAAATCGCCCGAAATTACATTAAGTTTGCTTAAATCAACGAAATTCTCCCACCAGTTTTCTAAAATTTCTAAAAATCGTCGATCGCTAGAACTAGGAGAATGGTATACTACTGCAAAGTTTCCCATCTGCATGCCTCTTTCAACTGATATACCCAAGAACCAATTATTATCAACTGCTTCGTTTAACCGAACGTTGAATTTAATCGATTCTTTGGCGTAAATAGCAACTCCACCGGTATGTCTGGAATGAGATAGGCAAAAAGCAACTTTATAACCCGGAATGCTATACTGATCAAATGCATCAGCATTAACAATATGTGTTTCTGATAGAAAAACCAACAATGGACGTTTGTTTTCTACAAGATGTCGCATTGCAACAAAGTTTGTAGACAACCCAGCTATATTTAAACAAATTATTTCAGACAGCCTCCCGTTTGTTAGTTGCTATTCACTCAACAAAACGTTGCTTTTTTCGATTCTAGCAGTCTCCGATATACTGAACACTGCTTACTAAATGCCGCATGGTTTACGTCCAAATTCATTTTGCGTTCACTATTCTTTTTTATACAATTTACACATTTAAAATCAGTTGACGAGCATTCAGATGTTCTATGTGCTCCATTACATCTGGAGCATGTTTCTTTATTAACGCATCCCGTACTCTTATGACCAAATTCTCCACAGTTGAAGCAGCGCAGCACGTTAAAGGCCTCTAAAACAGAACACCTATCCCAACCAATGTTCACCGTACGGGCTGACATCAGGCCGCTATAAGTGTTCTTATCAACTTCAATTATAACATTGTATTTGTTATACTTGAAGCGTGGATTTTCAAAATTGGCAACAACTTTAACATAATCGACCGGAATGCCCGAGTATCGATCACTCATCCCCATTATTTTCAACTTCGGTTTACCGGGTATCGGTATAACAGCATTATACTTTTCACCCAGATTGCTTACAATGTTTTCTTTCACCGATTCAATATTATCCCGAGTTGCACACTCCACAATAATCGAGCCATCTTTACCGTTTTTAAAGTTGCTAATTTTGTGCACCTTTGGATCTAATTTATTTTTTAATTCATTCCTCGTGTCGTCACTCGATTGCAACGGCTCGACTGGTTTAATCACAATGACCGGGCGAGCCTTACGTTTCGTTTGACTTCTAGTTCTAATTTTATTCGTCCCAGTAGCTCCCGACAAAACATTCGCGTAAGTAATTCTACTATTTTTATCAAAAACCTCGTCATTATTTCCATCATCGTCTATTTCAATTAACATCGGTTCATCTTCTTTATTCGTCAAAATTTTTCGTTTTCTACTGGGATTCCCGTCAGATTCAGAATGAACCTTCCTATTACTAAAATTCCTCTTTCTGTTCATTCCAACTAATTCAATTTCACGCTTAACATTTTCATTTAAACAACTTTTCAAATCTTCCAACTTTTTGGCAACACTGTTTTCCAAGCTAGCCAATTTACTCTCGAGAGAGTTGTTGAAAGACCTGATCAGTTTTTCTATTCCGTTTTCTACTGCGATGTTTATCTGTGCATCGATGTTTTTTCGGGCATCAGTGAGAGACTCAAAAATGGAAGCGAATTGTTCCATCTTCTTACTCAACTCAATGGATATCGAACTAACATCCTGCACACCAGAAGACTGATCTGATAAACACTTCGCACACTTGTAGCAAAGACTTGCATTATCTGCCACCCAATTTACCATGGCCTTTGTTAGCCCGGAACATTTTTGATGATATTTATCACCGCAAAAAGACATACAACCAGGCCTTCGGCGAGACTGACCGTGCTCGTACACTTTGCACACAGGCCGCTCATTATAGGCAAATTAAACTACAGCTGGAGAAGCGGGACAATACCAAAGAACAATATAACACTGCGTCTTCCACTGCGGGCAAGCTTATAAAGCCAGCCGCAGCGAAATGAAATCTGAAAATCACAGAACAATAATAGTCTGTATGACTACACACTATACTTATCTGAATGATATTTCGATTAGCAATAGGCGCCCACAAAGTTTTCAACGAAAAGTAAAGTATTTCACACGATTTAACCGATTGATGTTTACGCACTCTTTCACACAAGTTACCATATTCACTTTCACAAAAGCGGAAATAGGATATTCCATTAATTGAGAACTGTGCCACCACTGCACAGTGGTCCAGAATGCAAATTTAGCAGGAATTTTGATATTTTACTAAAACTAAACAACTTAGCCTTATTAAGTCTTTGGAGAAGTTTTCGTAGTTGATGAGCCCCCTCTTTTTGTTAAAACAACACCCTAGGTTCTAATTTTACCAAGATCAAAAAAATTACCTTTTAATCATTCTAGCTAGAGCCAAACGACCTTCAGCGAAGTTGTAGAACGACAAATTTTGGAAAAGTTAGCTGAAGACATGTAACTCTATCTCTATCTATACTTTTTATTTTACAACAAATTTAAAGTCGGAGCTTAGGGTGTTTCTTCGAAATACAGTTTTATTCCAATAACTTTTGCTGTATTCATTTAAAACTGAAGTAGTCTTCAGACAACTTTAAGATTGTTTCAAGGCGAATAATTGGTTTCATGGCACCATATATCTAGCTATTTCCGTTGCAAAGTTATGAGCACTTTTTCTGCCAAAAAATAAGGTTGTTTGGAATAACAATATCACTCATTTGGGGCAAATAAAAGAAAATTCTTTTTGAACTATAATTAAGGCCATGATTAGAGTTATAATTGAGCAAAAAATGGCGAAAACGATATTTTTTAAAATTTCATAAAATTAATTTAAAAAAAAATCTATTTTTGAAATATTAAGTTCTTATATCTTATGAACAATAAAAGATAAAGTTTTGATGTATTAGAAGAAAATGTTCGAAGGATAGGTTGGAAAAAAAATGAAAACTGAAATAGTTATATTAAAAATTTGTTTTTTCATGAATTGGCTCTTTGTAATATGTTTAAATTACTTTCACGGTGAACAATTTAAAAAAAATGTAGTTTCGTTTTCATGATAAAATATTGCACTTTACAATACTTTTCTATTATTTTTAATAGTGGGTAGGGTGGTTCTAATTTTTTTAAAATCAGAATATTAACTTTTTAATGGTTCGAGATAGAGTTTCGCTGTCTTCCAGAACATTGAAGAAAATATTTTAAAAAACTTTGTCGAAGACACTGAAACTCTATGTCGTGTACTTTTCATTTTACAAGAAATTTACCAAAAAATTTAGGGTGTTTCTCAAAAAATGGTTTTCTTTGTATAACTTTTGCAGTTTTGATTTTTCATTAAGATCACTTTAGAAATACTTTCAAATATTTTGAAGGAGAACAATTTGTCTTAATATATTGAACCTCTAGCTTCGCCCGTTAGAAAGTTTTATATACTTTTTACTAAAAATAAACTATTTTTTGAGTAAATATTGCAAGATATAAAAAAATATCGCATTTGCCATTTTTTGTGATCTATACTACAAAGCATGCTATTTCATATGGAAGCAACAGTATTTAATGTTCAGTGCCCGAATCGAAAATAATTGTATTTGAAAAAGTTATATTTTTTATGTAAAAGTTCTTATAACTTTAAAACGAAAAAAGTTAAGTAGTTGGTGTTTTAAAGCAAATTAGGCGCCCTAAAATAATCTTCAAGTTGTCCAAAGGGTACTTTAGCGTAGAATAAAAACTTCAAAAATTATAGAATTAAAACCGTTTTTTAAGGAACACCTTAAAGCTTACATTTGAGTTTCTCGTGCAATGGAAAATATAAAAGCTAGAGCTTGCATGTCTTCAGCAAATTTGTCTAAAATGTGTTGCTCTACAACTACATCGAAGACGGTATAGCTCTATCTCAAACCGTTAAAAAATTCTATTTTAAATATTGCTAAATTTAGAACCACCCTAGCATCGGTTTAAACAAAAAGAAGGGCCTTGCAAAGTACAACAACTTTGCCAAACATATTGTAAGGCTAAGTCATTGAATTTTATCAAAAAGTTAAAATTCCTGCTAAATTTGCATTCTGGACCACTGTACAATGGTTGTTCAAAAGAGACTAAATCGAGTCTCTCATCTAGAACATGACTACCATTTAATGGGTTTAAAGGTCCCAGGAAGATTTGTCCAGAATGTCAAGAGCTTTTGGATGGTGGAAATAATATTTCGAAACTGTCCCACCAGGTGGCGCTAGGGCGAATGCCATTTCAACTAATGTTAAAATAATTCTTTATCTCAATAACGAGATTGTTGGGAAAGGTACTGTCTTCAGTGAAGTTGCTCTAGTAATCAAAGACTACCAAAATATAGTGAAAGATTGGTTTGGGATACTCTCACTATGTGGCGCTAGTGAGCGTACCAGCTCTCAGCACATTATTTATTTATCACCGTCTTCGATTGACTCGTACAGACTGAGCTGCTTAATAACGGGTGTTCAATAAAAAATGAGAATTATTTCACTACCTTTCTGTAATTAAAGTAAAGAGCTCTCCAAGAGTTGCTCTCTAGACTCTCTAAAAATGAGTGGTATGTTTCTTTTCGCTCGGGTGCTTTCAGTACAATCGAAGATGGCGTCGAAGCAGCAAGCACTCCGCGCGTGTGTAGTACGGTTTTACGAAACGGTCATGGTCATCGTGGACAAAAGTTTACGGTAGACCACTTTCGAGACGAAAACGTGCCCGTGAGTACAGTTTACCGAATCCTGACATCCCTGAGCTTGGAGCGGAAGGCCGGTAGCGACCATCCGGCGAAGATTATGACGAATTAAAAGAAGGAAGCGTTGAAAATGCTGTTAGACAACACCTTGATTCACCGAACTCTCAAGATGGAGGACGTCATCTGTCGGAAGAAGATTCGGTCCCCCGAGTACACGGACGAGCAGATAGCGATCGTGAAATCGCAGTGCCGGTGGATGACGAAGAACTACCGCGGCACGTCGTTCGTGCTGGACGACGAAAGTTACTTTTCGCTCTCGAAGACCCACATTCCAGGAAATGACAGCAACTATTCCAGCGATAAGTCGGCCACACCCCCCCCCCACACCCCACCCAAGTTAAATATAAGTTTAAGCTTAAATTTCAAAAAAAAAAATTATGCTGTGCATCGCCATATTGGACAGAGGGTTTTCAAAGCCGTAGTTCAAGCCGAGCGGTCTGGCCATCAATCAACAAGTGTACCAGGAGGAATGTCTTGAGAAAATGCTTCTGCCGTTCTTAAAGGAGCATCATGCGGATGGAAAGTACGTCTTCTGACCGGACAACGCGTCTTCCCATCACGCCAAGAAGACGCTGGAGTATCTTGAGCAGAAAAAAGATACTGTACGTGCCGAAAGAAAGGAATCCGACCAACTTGTCCCAGTGCCGTCCCATTGAGGATTTTTTCAACTTCCTCAATGCCCTAGAGCATCGCGACTAAGTTGCGTCGTAGCCGTACAACCAGAGCCCCTTCTCCAATATTCATTGACGTTTTTTTGAAGTATAAACATTATGTTTTTAATAAAAAATACTGAATCCGCTGAATTTTTTTTTTGTTTTTTAACTAGTTGACTGAAACAAATCTCATTTTTTATTGGACTATTTTGCTAGAATCATGATTGCCGACAATGACTTTGCATAGCCTTGTACGGAAATAGAGAACATCCCAAACCAAATTAAATCCTAATTGGGTTATAAGACCACGAAAGCCTACTTTTGTCAATGCTAAATCATATAAATTTGAGAGCCCCTTAAGCCCTATATGCCGAACTAGTAGAGCCTCTCACCGCAACCGCCCGTACAGCCGTCCGACACACACACACACTGGCCAACCCACAGTCGAATCGCACCAGTAGATGACTTTCGAGTGAATATGTATGCAAATCAAACCATTTTCGTCTCCATTAAGCCAAACGCGTAGCCATCTTTGTAGCAGATATCACCCACAACAACCACTCTGGCACTGAGTGACGGACGAACTGTGCCCATCATTTTCCGCCAGCAGTGACCAAAGACTGCCAGAAAGTTTGCATCGCCGGCCCGCCTACAGTCTGACGGAAAACGCCAAACTGCGAATCGGGAAATACTCAATCTAAATGTAAATTAGATTGACGCGGCGATATGCGACGACGAACGCACTCAGAGCAATCGGGAACCCCGGCAAACGACCTCGTGAGCGTGTGTTTGTGTGTGTGCGTGCACGTGCTTGTGTAAGTGTGTTTGTGCAGTATCTTTTCTATTTTCCTCTTCTTTTGGGGCGTCAAAATGCGATTCACTCTGAATGGCGGAACGGAACCGAAATGCCGGCTCGAATAAGATGCACGTCTGGCAGATGGGTCCCGTTCGAAGTCAGACAGAGCTAGGTAGCTTATCATCAGGATGTGTGGCTTCCCTGGGTGATCGTTAACAGCGATGACATGTGCGAAGTCTGTATCGTTTGGCAGTGATTTTTTCGGATCATCAGGCAATATGAGCCACATTTTATTACCTCTGTGAAGTTGGCCGGAAAATTCGCGGAAATTCGATAAACTAAATTTTAATCGTTTGGTGGTCGTTTGGTGGTGATTGGTAGTCGGTTTTTAACGTTTGGTGGTGGGCGGGTAATTAATAAAAAAAATATTAAAAAATTAACGTGAAGTTGGCCGGAATAAAATGAAACATCATTATTTCACTACCAAATCTATTCAGATCGATAGGAAATCGTTTGGTGGTCACGAATATGCAATTTTTTTGGTTTGGTGGTGAATAGTTAGTTAGTTATTCGCAAAAACAACAAATCGAAACTAACAACCAAGCATCTCCATTAAAGACTTCAGCGGACTGTATGCTGGAAGCGCATGGTGTTTCGTATTTTCAAAGCTTTACAACACGTGCTTTCACAAACTGTTTGTAATGCTAAATTTTCTTTATATTCAAAAGCATATATACCACCGTTGTTTGCATATTCATCTCGTTCCAATATCACAGAATATGTGTCAATTATGCGTTTCGTAAATTGACTGTCTACGCGAGGGTCAAAGGACTGAGTCGTGTTATTGCATCCGCGGTTATAACGTTCGAATGGAGTGCGTCGCAACGTATGGGACATTATGACGCACAGGCATGTATTATAATATCCGAAAGTAAGAATGTGTCAAAAGATCCGAAATCGTTCTTGTTGCAAGTCCGAAACGATACTGCGTCAGTATGTCTGGGATCCTATAATGCATATGAATGTTATGATGTAAAGTTATTGTGTTGCAAGGTCTGGGAATAAATGGCAAACTCATAGTTTCGAATGTAATGTTACATAAGAACTGCGTAATAACACGGGGATGTTTCATAAAGTCTGTGACGTTATGAAAACGAATATGCGTCATGAAGTGCTGGACTGTATGGCACATATGATTTAAGGATCATATTTCGTTATCAAAATCCTGGACACTGTATCGTACTTTTACACAGCAATAAATATGAATTTTATGTTAGACGTCATTCCAAACTTGATACAAATTACCAAACCATTATTCACAAAATGACGAGACTTGCATGCGCAGTTGCATAAAATTCCTATTATTTTCATTTAAAGTAAAACTGCGAGATTTTAGAAATAAAGCGATATGGTAAATCAAATCAATCGTTAAACTATATCATTTTTTATGATCGTATATATCAGGGTTACACTGAGCGACTATATTCGTAAATCTGGCACATATAGGTTTCGTTCAAACACAAATATAAGCAATTCTCCAGGTAAAGTTTCTATTTTAATTGCGAGTATTTTATTAATACCACGAAACGACTTTGGGAGGCTTAGTACGAATCGGGCTTATTAATCGAACGATTTTTTTGATGGAATATTTGAGAAAGTTTCTAATATTGTGCTAGAGAGCGCCATTTTGAAACAAATGTATTCCAAATAATTAGATTTTTGTTAGTAATAACACTTAATTAAAACAAGTAAATTATCATTTTTATGGATCCGCTGTATAGTATCTTTCATCATATATCTTTCTTTAAGTGAGACTATCAACTATGTTTGCTTAATCGGTGTCTAAATTGTAGAATATGCGTTGGTCTAATTCGGACCTGATACGAGATCGCAAAAAACCGTTTGAGGGGATAGTGTGCGAAATCGGTCAAGCTTTCAAGAAAACATTAGTTATTGCAAATCGATTGACAGATTTCAATGTTACACTTCAAAAAATTATGAATCTTATCGTTGACGTAATTTCAAACATGACACAATTTAGCAAAACGTAATTCACGAAGTGACGAAATATAACCGTGTTCCATTTAATCTTACATGAAAGCTGTATTTTTCATGCGCAGTGCTATAAAATTAAACTTGTCAACATTTAAAACAATCACCGTATGTGGAGTAAGATTTCGTGATTTAGGAAAGTCATCATCATGTAAAATGAAAATCGAACATAAAACTATGTCATTTTTATTCTCGAATATGTCAGGGTCAGGTGATGAAAATACACACGATTTTTTTAGGTATGTAGCTCGTAACTCCATTTTTAGATGATTTGGGTCAGCTCCTACTTTTATTGTATATTTACTATAAAGTTTCACATATCGAAGAGAACTTTTCATTTCCGGACCAATTGATCAGACTTTCGCAAAAAAAAACAAATATATTAAAATCTGTTGACATGGTCGAATCACTCAGTCCCCCTACAAATTGTTTGTATGTATTCAGATGAAATTGTTATTTAAATTAATTGATTGTTAATTCAAATCTACTTAATAAATAATTAGATTGTTTGATGAAATGCACGAAAAACTTCGTTATATCTATCGTTCGTAATATACACGAGAAATGTTTGGGTATTTTATCAAAGAATTCGTACAATTAACGAAATCGATTCATTATCGACCAACGAAATTTTTGTTGTACTATTTACGAGCTACTACTACTAAACTAACTTCAAAACTCAATTTTGATAAATTTTACGATAGAGTTTTCGTGAACATTACGAATAACATTCACACTATTAGCGCAAAAGATTCGGAGTCGACCCATTTTTTCTTCAAATGATCTTATTGCAAACCATGGAAGTAGTTTTAACAATAATTATTAACTGGCCCATTCTAGTACCAAAAAAATAGTAAGCATTTTCCGATACAATCTATTTTTGCTATTCTCATATAGAAAGGCTATGCAATTGCATAATTTATTGAACTAAATTTTAATCGATTGCTGGTTGTTTGGTGGTGATTGGTAGTCTGTTTTTAACGTTTAGTAGTCAGCGGTTAATTAATAAAAAATATTAAAAAATTAACGTGAAGTTGGCCGGAATAAAATGAAACATCATTATTTCACTACCAAATCTATTCAGATCGATATGAAATCGTTTGGTGGTCACGAATATGCAATTTTTTTGGTTTGGTGGTGAATAGTTAGTTAGTTATTCGCAAAAACAACAAAGCGAAACTAACAACCAAGCATCTCCATTGAAATCCTTATCGGTGGAAGCGCATGGTGTTTCGTATTTTCAAAGTTTTACAACACGTGCTTTCACAAACTGTTTGTAATGTTAAATTTTCTTTATATTCAAAAGCATATATACCGGCGTTGTTTGTATATTCGTCCCATCCCAATATCACAGAATATGTGCCAATTATGCGTTCCGTAAATTGACTGTCTATGCGAGGGAAAGGACTGAGTCGTGTCATTTCATCCGCGGTCATAACGTCCGAATGGAGTGCGTCGCAACGTACGGGACATTATGACGCACAAGCATGTATTATAATATCTGAAAGTAAGAATGCGTCAAAAGATCCGAAATCGTTCTTGTTGCAAGTTCGATACGATACTGAGTCAGTATGTCCGGGACCCTTAATGCATATGAATAATTGGATGTTATGATGTAAAGTTATTGTGTTATAAGGTCTGGGAATAAATAACGCACTTACAGTTTCGAATTTTATGTTGCATAGGAACTGCGTAATAACATAAGAATGTTTCATAAAGTCTGTGACGAAACGATTTCTCATGACACAAATGTAATTGCTAAACGGTCGTCTATATGTCAAATAAGAATCAAACTCAATTTTTTCCATCAATTCCCCCAAAAAAATTACAGTGATTCTATTTTTTTTTGTATAAATGCCACCACTGATTGATTGTGAAATTTAATTATCGTGATATTTTCAATTCAATTTTATTACCCTCTGGAAGTCGCTGATGTTCGAAGACGATTTTGCTACAGTTTCTGAACATGGTGTATTCAGTGAAATAGTATGTACGTATGGCTGCTGATGGGATAATAAGGGAAAGTTAGTTCGATTTATTTTTTAACACTCTGCACTCATTAGCACCGAAACATCTGGTTGTTGAAAATTTACTTTATATTAGCTCTGTCATGGCTAAAAATAATGGTGTGGATATTAGAAAAAAATTAGCAATAATCAAACATTTGTGGCTGATCGGGAGTCTATCGTTGCATCTCTAGAGAAGATAACACTTGGGCTCGCGTAAATGCTGTTGCTTTTCACAAGCCATTTTTGCTCATGGTCGTTTGATCGTGATTGGTAGTCGATTTTTAACGTTTGGTGGTCAGTGGGTAGTTAAAAAAAATATTTAAAAATTAACGTGAAGTTGGCCGGAATAAAAACGAAACACGGTTTATGATCGTTACGGTTGAAATCTGGAAAATGCAACCAGCGATAATCGTTTTTTCTCTACTTCAGTGCTAATCCATGATGTCGGAAGTAGTGCGCTGTACAGTGCATCATTATTCGTATACAGCGCACGACTTCCGCCGGGATTCCACTGTTTAGAACTAGATAAAATACGATTGTCGTTGGTTTGATTTGACAGTTTTCAACTGCAACCAGAATACAATGCTTAAGGCTGCTTACAGAGTGGTGGTGAGGAGCTGAGCTGGTGCTGAAGCTGACATTAAGAGGCGAGATGCGAGAAACCTGCTTGCTGCATACCAAAGGAATAATGCAGAGTGAAAGCCGAGCGGATCTGTGCCGACTGCCTGCTTTTACTCTGACAGGCTCCATTTGATATAATGCAAGCAGGTGTCTCGCATCTCGCATCATACTGTCAGTACCAGTACCTGCTTCTCGTACCAGCATCAGTTTCTCGCAGCCACTCTGTAAGCACCCTATGTTTATATATACATGCAAAACCATGTGTACCGGCGTTGTTTGCATATTCGTCCCATGTATATAAGGAATACCACAGAACATGTGGCAATTATGCGTTCCGTAAATCGACTGTCTACGTGAGGGTCAAAGGACTGAGTCGTGCCATAACATCCGCGATCATAACGTCCAAATGGAGTGCGTCACAACGTCCAGGACATTATGACGCACAAAAGTGTATTATAATATCCGAAAGTAAGAATGTGTTCGAAATGATATTGCATCATAGTGTTCAGGTAGCTACAATGCATTGGGGAACCCGGGGCTATTCGGACCTACCTAAGCTAATCACCCTTTTAGGTGGATAGACGTGAAAAATTTATCGGTCCCAGGTCCTAAATGTTAGTTTGAAACCTCAGCTACATTTTTATGCTATTAAAGTTCATTTTCATTCCTTCACGGCAGCGCTAGGCGACGATTTGCAAAACTCTACATTTTTCCATCCTTTTACATTGTAGGGGTAATTCGGACCTCCCTACGGGGCAATTCAGACCGTCAATTTTTTAAGAAAGTCATACGATTTTCTGAGAAATCGAGGCTACCCCCACGATCTTAATAGCTCCGGGTTCCCCTATAAATAATTAGATGTTATGATACAAACTTATTGCGTCGTAAAGTCCGGGAATAAGTGGAACACTCATTGTTTCGAATAAATTGATGCATCGGAACTGCGTCATAACGCCCCAGATCAAAGCGTGTCAATCGAGGATGCTTCATAAAGTTTGTAACATTATGAAAACGAATATAAATAATATACGTCAAGAGGTACTGAATTGTATGACGCACAAGAATTTTTGGATCGCATTTCGCAATCGACATTCTGGACACTGTAACGTACTTATAATCAGAAAGAATAGAAATTTTATGTTTAACTCAATTCCAATTGTTTATAGATCTGCTGGATAATATCTTCCATCATATATCTTTTTTTGGATAAGACCAACAACTGTTTTCGCTTAGTTCATAATTCCATTTTAAGGTGATTTGGGCCAGCTCTTACTTTTTATTGTATATTCACTATAAAGTTCCACATATCGAAGAGAACTTTTCATTTTGCGATTTGAAATTAAGTTTAAAACAAATAGGTATAACTTCGAATTCACTTCTACAGCTTTCAACTCATTTTTTCTTCAAATGGTTTTATTGCAACCATGGAAATAGTTTTTTGATATGTTTATACAGTAGGATTCCGTTTTTGGCAACAATTTTATTTTTTTCAGTTGCCAAAACCGGAACCGTGCCAAAAATGGAACCTTATTTTTATAGTTTGGATTTTCAATTTACGACTTCAAAAATGTTGCAAGGATTTTTAATCATGAGAAATGAAATGGGATGAAAGAAAAAATATGCAAATTCAATTTTATTCATGATTTTATCAAATTCAGACGTCGTACAGTGGGACAAGCTTTCGACGCTCAAAACCTCTACCGCCCTGGGTATATATCCTGGAGGATCAGTGTCTTTAGCAAAACATCTTAGATGGAAATGATCATTATTTTGACAACTTTGGTTTTAATCTAGATAAGTAGAAACAGATCTAGATCAGTTCTATCTTTTGATAGAGGTGTTCTATCAAAAAACTTTCTTCGGCAAAGTTGTTTGTTTTGATATTTCTAACACATGTACTGAAGACATTTATACTTTATAACCTATGTAGATGGTGCTACATGACATTTAAAAAAATACTCGAGAAAATGAATTTTAACATTTGTTTATGAAAAATATAATATAGAATAAATGTTTTATTCCTAAATCTTCGAAAATATACAATAATAAAAATGCTGAGTGATAAATGTTATAATGACATTTTAAGGTTGTTTTCATCAAAAATATTAAAAAAATATGTTCCACAAAATTTTTAATAATCCACGAAGCGGAAGATGGCGGCAATTTGGTGGAATTTTGTTTGTGACTAGTAAAAACCTTTAACTTTATAACCACGAAGAGAAAAAGTGGGGCAAGGTGGGCCTTTTGCAGACAAATGAAATGAGGAAAAAATATAATTAAGTTAAATAGTTCCTACTTCGCTAGAGAATTTTTGAGTAAACTAAAATATATGCAAATATTTTCTTGTTTTCGAATTCAAATATAATATTTAGAACTGAGAATAAATTTATCAAGTAATTTATAAAGCAATCTAATTTAAATCACTGCTGTGTCTAGTCCTTTCTGCAGTTTTCCGAATTGTAGTTCAGTCATAAGGCAAGCAAACGTTTATCAGTCAGTTGTCAAAGTAATGCTCATTTTCATCCAAGACACCTCTCCGAAGACATAAATCCCTCAGGATACACACCCAGGGCGCTAGAGGATTTGAACGTCGAAAGTAGCATTCTGCCCACTGTACCGTCCTGTAGAATTCTCACAATCTTCGCTCACTTCTCGAGTGCAATTCCCCTCATTACGAATATGTAAAATAGCATTTAATTCGAATCGCTTTTCTTCGGCCCACTGAACGTCAGAACTTGAACAATTCACTGAATGGTAGTGTTGATTTCGCTCCTGGGGCTGTTATGTCTTCTTTCTTATTGAACAATTTTGTTTAAAAAACACAGTTCTTTTAAAAAATTAATAAATTTATTGCTTCTCCATAACTAACCCATAGTTGATCTTTCAAATGGAATTGATAGATTGAAAATCGAACTGCAATGCTTGAAGATATTTAGGTTTGAAGAAAACCATTTTTGTTGTAAAAATCACTTGCAACTTGTCCATATTATAGGGAAAAGTCGTCGGTTGCCGGCACCTCTATGTAGCTTTTGACAGAAACCAGATATGGACATTCTGAAATACATTATTTGTGTTATATATTAGCGCGATCTTTTTGTGCTGATTGCTGAAGCAGACTCGAATGTTCTGTTCTACAACCAATATATTTTTTGAACAAGTGAAACTCTACTCAAATTTTTTTTTTGATGATTTGCTTAGTGTTACAGAAAGAAGTAAATCGATCGAAAAAGTATGAGCATTGAATATTTACGATGTGAATTTATTCTATTTTGTGATTCAACATTGAATAGCACCGAAATATTCGCCACAAGTTTTCTTTTGATCAGTTTTCAAAAAGGTTACTAAAATCCCCAAACATTACCTAAACATGGTCGGTTGTTGGCACCCAATTTTTTGTGGCAAGTGGTATCAATAACCTAATCATATTTTGGAACGGGCTTTACGAATAGACACCAGAGATCGGTCTTTGGCACCATTCTGAAAACCAGGAAGGCGACTTCCGGTTTAGCGTTTTACATTTACATGAAGAAAGCCCACCTGGTCGTGTTTTCACTGCTAGGTAGCACCGTATATACCAGATTGTCACGAACAGATAATTTGGCGGGGGTCGGGGTTACCCTGTAGTTCCCCTCCCGTTTTGACTGACTTCTATCTGATCTGTCTGAAGCCTTGGTAAACAACTGGAGTGCCTGAAACTAACTCAATGGCAGTGAATGCGATCCATCAGTGCCTTAGCAGTGCGTAATATTCGCACTAGTTTTACACATACACATATTGTGGTTCTGATGAAGAATGATGTTCATAATGCCTTTGATGGGTATTGAACTGAATAAATTTCCTTTTCCCTTTGAATCGTGATGATCATCATTCATATTTTTCCATTTTTAGTAATTTTTTTAGGGTGCCTACAACCGACCACATTTTTCAATATAATAAACAGTTATCATTTTACTAAATTGTTAATAACTTTTTTTAAGTTGACAAATGAAATTGAATTTTTCGATAAGTTATTAGATAAGGCCTCTAGCTTTCTATTGGTATGCTTATTCCCATATATTGTTTAATTGGAGTAATGTTGTGAGCCAAAAACAGAAGTTTTCCGACAACCGAACACATTCCCCTACATAAATAATGCATCTCTACACTTATTGTAATGATTAAATAAAACACGTATAGTGTAAAATATAGGTAACCCTTAAATACATAACACTGTTTTACAACAACATTACGAAAAACATCTCAAAATTATCACAGTAATGTATTGAAGCTATGAGACAATTTTCACAATATTAAAAAAAATTGATTTGCTCCTTTGAGGGTTAATATGACTCCCATGTTTGGAAATGAAGTCAAATGTGATATAAATTGATACAAAAAATATCTTTTGCACATTTCTAAAAGTCTTGTTATGACCAACAAAAATGTTGCCAAAAACGGAACCCATTTGTTGCCAAAATCGGAGTTTGCCAAAAAGGGAGCATGCCAAAAACGGAACGTGCCAAAAACGGAATCTTACTGTAGTTTATTTTGCGCCATTCGCGATTTTTTTTCCAAAAACACAATATTGAACTGAAAAAACCTATTTTAATCCACCTAGCGGTGCAATTGTGCCTTTCTCAATCATGAATCACGAGAATGTGTGCGTTGTTTATATTCATTAAAAGTTTTTAAATGCATATATTACATTTTATTATTATACATCACATGACAACTATATACAGGAAAATAAATCATTATTCGAGTTGTAAAATTTTGAAAAAGAAAAAACAGCCACGGTAATATTGAACTGAAAAAAGGTGCGAAACCGGCAGTCCCAAAAAGTCTATCTTTATAAAAAAAAAAAAATTTTTCGAGATAACATAAAATCTCGACGATTCACGCATTTTAAAGATGTTTGGCATCAAAAATACGAATTCGAATTCGATTTCTGAAATTTCATGAGGTCCCCCCCTTGAAAAAAAATTTGAGTTCCGGCTTATATGGTAATTTCATATGTGACCGGACGGTTTAGTCTATATTTCCGGACCCATATAAGCGATCCGTACGAAATTTTACAGATATCTGTGGGGATATCTGTGAAAATCGGCCCAACCATTCCTGGGAAACTGATGTGAGTTCGTCAATTTTGAAAGATGGCCGCTTTTCCCGCTTCTTTTTGTAGTCAACGAAAGTTTGGTTGGCCGTCGATGACCTAGAACAGCAAATTGAAGTTGTTTGAGAGACATTTTAGCGAAATTTTTACCTTTTTTGCTTTCATCGGAGTATCGGTTTGAATCACAATTTGCTATGTGATCGCACGCCACAACCTGTAACTCCGGAACCGGAAGTCGGATCGGGATGAAATTAAACAGCCATTTACGGGGACGCAATACATTTTATTTGAGAGATAGTTTAGTTGAATCGGTCCAGCCATCTCCGAGAAATCAATGTGACTGTTATTCTGAATTTAGATACTTTCGCCGGGGCTTCCGGAACCGATGATGGTGGCCAATGTGGCAAAATAGACTTTGAATGGATATTAGTGACCTAATTCTACAAATCGAAGCTGTTGTGGTCATATTTTGGAAATTTTTTCACCTTTATACATTCATTACAGAATTTATTAAAATCGACATTTTCTGCGTGTTCGTACTCATGACCCTGTAATTCCGGAACCGGAAGTCGGGTCCATTAGAAATTCAATGGCAGCCTATGGGAACGTTGCACCTTTCATTTGAGACTAAGTTTGTCAAAATCGGTTCAGCCATCTCTGAGAAAAATGAGTGACATTTTTGGTCACATACACACAGACGCACATACACACACATACATACATGCACACATACATACACACGCACAGACATTTGCCGAACTCGACGAACTGAATCGAATAGTATGTGTCACTTGGCCCACTGGGCCTCCGTTAAAAAGTCGGTTTTCAGAGCAATTGCAATACCTTTCTATTGAGAAAGGCAAAACGTTGCAAAAACGCAACTTGTCCATATATAAAATTGTTTTCGATTTTTGTATATTTATAGTTTCGATATATAATTAACCGTTGTGTGTCCGATGCGGTACCCGGGTACCTTTGTAAGTTTCAATTAATTAAATTTTTATGTTTTATCCATAGCTGGAAATTTAAACTTTGTGACATCTTAGAACTTCACTAAGTCAAGCTTTTGGGTTAATAATATTGTTGATATAGTAAGGGTGGAAGTGAGAAGGGGCTCCTGCATTTTTTACTACGTAACACTAAACTAAAAAACTAAATGCCCGTAACTAACGTAATATCCAACCGATTTCGATACTTTTGGCCGTTTTGGATTCAGGAACTCATCCACTTTTGGCCTTGGTAAAAATGAATCGGGTTACTTCATTCGATTCCCGGGAACCTGGGTTTCCGGAAGCAGGTTCCAGTGCTGAGGTATTATTTGCAATTTGGAATACTAGCAATAATGGTATCAAAATTCTTGGAATTGCATCAGTAGGCTGTATCTCGTGATTTTGTAACCATTTGGTGATTTGTCCCCGGAACGGACATTCCGGAGCAGGTTCCCGCGGGGCCGTGAGTGGCCATTCCATTCCATTTCCATTTTTCAAATTGCCATAGGGTCCCGTAACAAAAAAAACAGACTTCCGAGACAATTTGAAGAGTTTTGATACACATATTGCTAGTACATTAATCAAATTTACAAATCATATCCTAGTACTGGAACAATACTCCAGGAAATTCAGATTACCAAAAACCAGATCCATTATTCCGGTTCTATTGTACAGAATCAAAAAGTGGACGAGTTCCTAAATGCAAAATATCTAAAAGTGTCCAAATCGGTTGAGGGAAGCCATAGTTATGAGCATTTCAATTTGTGGGTACCCGGGTACCCTCGTTGGCCTGTTAAAGGTGTTGTTTTTGTTGGACACATAACTGTTAAGACGACTGCATTCGCTATATTTGTATGCGTACTTTAGGAAAGTTACAATAATGACAAAATATAATTTGAATGCTTGGTCTATACATGAAATGTGATTATATTGTCTAAAATTTGATTTTTCTTCACTGGTCCGGGTTTTTTACCACACACAATGGAAAAGTTTTTACAAGCTAATCTTATGCTATAAAGATTTAGTTCCAGATATTAGTTCGGTCACAGTTTTCTGTCTTCTTTCTTCAGATCTTCTTAAATAAGTTTAATCGGATTCGATCACCTACTACAAATGAAATGACCTGATAACCAAGAAGGTTTGGTTCAATATCTAATATTCGATGTTGATTGGTTGTGATTAAACCATACGTAAGAAATATGTTTGATTTATTATTACTATAAATGTTCTAAGAAAATAAATATTTTACATTAAGTAGTATAGTCCTTCGTCTACAGCTCGCCCCTGTAGTTTTTTTCTTGACAAAAACCATTTCACAGTATTTTCGAAACTTGTCGTAATTGATAAAAATGATTTCATCAAATATTGAATATTGATGCAGGATTGATTTTAATAAACCCTAATAACCCTAACTTTCAGCTCTATGGAAGACCGGAGTATAGCAAACAGTGTTATAAATTTTTAGAACATGAATATGAGAGTTCCAGCGTCAGGCGCGATGCCGCACTCTCCACATTTCGTGTATAGTGTCCCTTACTACCCTATTATGATATTGTGAGTTTATCCTTAGACGAATTATAATACTGGAGATGTAAGATAATTCTTTTTATTCATCTACAATTATATTACTAATCAGAATTAAAAATAATCGAAGCTCTTTTTTGACGGCTGTAAATGAACCTGATGCGACTAGCAGTGAATAGAAAAAATATTCATTCAAATATCCATGTTATTCATTCAGTTGAATATCGTACTAATTATCTAAGAAAATGTTTTCAAATGTCGGTAAAGCATATGAAACAACAACCGTCGCTTGCATTGTGACGTGAACTACTTTGAATCGTTTGATTCGTTGCCAAGGCCGTCGAGAGCCGCGTCAGGCCCCAAGGCTTGTATTACTGCCGGGCCCTTTTAAACCTAAGTCCTCTAGTGTAATATGAGTTAGTATCTCTTCAGCCATGGGAAACTCGTGAGTCCGTGGTTTCTATTAGACTCCGGTTGACTCATATTGCCACATCTACAGATAGCGTGCCAGACAGGCGAATTTCGACAGCTTCTTATTCCGCGATATCAAAATAGGGTAAAATTGCCATAGTTATAAGTTTTTAAATTTGTCGGTATTCAGGAATCAGCAGCGTCTGGCTCAAATGGCACATTCCCCATGTAGATCGGAGATCTGTGCCTTGCCATGAATCGTTTTTTCATCATTTCCCTGATGGGAAGGATTGGGGAAGTGATAAGGTTAGGGGTAAGGAAAAAAGGATCTGCAGGTGCTACAATAGCAGGAATAATGCTTCCAACCCACGGAGGGATTTAGAATTTGTATTCAAACAGTGAGCGGATATATTTCGTTTCGCGAAACAAACAGCACGCTATGTCTAACATGGTGAAATTGTATGGCGTAAACATTGGCCATCTTCAGCTCCATTTGTACTTTTAACAATAGATCTTAAGGAACGTCTCAAAAAGTAAATATGAATATATTTTGACCGCAATAAGCCACTTTCTGCTTGTAATCGTCACTCTTTTTTTCGACACAGTAACTTGGAATATAATATTTTGCTTCTACTGTGCAGACAAAGCAACACATGGATTGATTTACTTGCTGGTGGCGGTGGAGCAGTTTTTGGCTTTTGTTGTAAGCAAAATGAGAAGGTAGCAGATGCAGCTCAAAATTCTCGTTTAAAATTATCAAATCAAAAAGATTTTCTATTTACATAAGTAAACTGTGAGAATATGTGGGACGTGACAACAATATAAACACAGAACACAGTAATCAGACGCAAATAACATAACTGTGAGTACAGTAGGCAATTGAGCACTGCTGCTGTCGCATGAGCTGAACTGATTTGATTTCTTTATTTCGCACATTATAATTGGGTTCTTATAGACATCACACGCATCTTTGGTGAGACCCAAAATCACCGTTCTATCTCAACACAATGCATTTTTAGAGGGAAAATACTAGTACGTGCTATAACAATACAAAAATATAAAAATTAACCATTTTATTCAACAGTTAGTTAAGGTCAGTCTACCTTCTCATCTCGCCCAGAGTAGAACCAAAAAATCGTTCCACTATAGATACACGGTAAAAACGACTGCAGACGAATTGTGTTGATATTGATTTGGAAATGTCCTGTAAGATCAGCTACTCGGGAAGCGAAACAATTACTAAACGTGTAGATTGTCTGACATAAAATACTCCAACATTACGACCTGCAATTCCGCTACTAAAATTATCAATCGTATGTCATCGCTTCTAAATGAGCATGACAATGACTCTCTTTTGGCTGACATCAACAAAGCGTCAAACAACGCTTCGAAAAGGCCTTTACTTATATAGAGTCCAAAATTGACATCATGGAATCACATATAGAAGAAATACGAAATAGCAAATCACCATGTAGCATCGCAGCGTAAGACTTTTTAGGCGGATGAAGACCTGGCCAACCGAAACCTTCATTGAAAGAAAACAAATGTCAGAATTCCATGCTAGTCTCGTTGAAGAGCTAGACGCCTTACCGCAACAACCACAATCAGTGGCGGAAATCGACTCTGAAATTACATCTGGCTGGCGCTTCATTGGAACCAAAAAAATATGGAAACGCTTCTTAAAGGCCAGACTTTGCGAACCAAAAATAATGAACATTGTACGCCTGTATTTGCGTGGGAGGAATGACGCCGACCAGTATCAAAATGACGCTCGCGTCCGAAGGACTACCGACCGCTCCTGACCATCTCCGGCGCATATTCATCGAAGTCTATCAGGAATATGAGCTGAATTCAGACGAAGCAGCAACAGACAATGACTCCTATGGAAAAATTTTGTCAAGCGAAAGAACTCGCCGCCTTCAACAACTCCGCGAAGCTACGCATAAATTTAGAATGTCGATTTTCGCAAGTAACGACGCCTGCTATAGAGGAAGAAAACATAAATGTAAGTAATTTATATATTCCCAAAACTTCTTCGCATCCCCAACAGACTTCTATTAAAATTTTAGTCTATTGCTGAAATTTTAATCGAATGAAAAACCCAGCGAAAATTAAAGAAATCCATCAAAAAATAATTTCTTCCTCTTTTAATATAATTCTTGGAACGGAAAATAGCTGGGATGAAAGCGTAAGAAGCGAAGAAAATTTTGGAAATCAATTTAATGTATTTCGGCATGACCGTAATTTGTCTCTTTGTCAGAAAAAGTCTGGAGGAGGAGTCCTCATAGCCATAAATGCAGATTTTTCTTCAAAAGAAATAGAAACCACGAAACACATAGAATTTGAACATATATGGGCAAAAGCAGTAATATCAGGAGAAGTACACATACTCGCCTCTGTGTATTTTCCACCTAAAAATTATTCGAGCTGTTTTGTAAAACTGTAAAAACTGTCATGTCAAACATGAAACCTGAAGTAAAACTGCATATTAAGAGCGACTTTAATCAACCTAACATTAACTTCATCGTAGACATTGAAACGAATATATGATACTCCCAGTCGTAGGCGAAAATGAAACACTTCACTTATTTGACAAAATATCAGAATTTTGCTTGCACCAAATGAACCATGTAAAAAATAAACAAAATTCATATTTAGGCCTCTTACTCACTTCTGTGTTAATACATCTTTAACTCCATTATGGAAAAAAAGTATTTCATACAACAATCGAATGTTCAAATTTCTTTCATCAAAACTCTTCCCCGGACGACGAGTATGAGGAAGTGCCAGAATACCATAAAACCGACTTTGAAGAAGTTAAACTTAGACTATGTAGAATAAATTGGCAAACTGTATTGAGTATAGAGGAGGTGTCGACGAATAAGTGACTAAATTTTATATAAGTGTAACGAATTTAAACAGTATGTGAAAGCGCGTATTGTGAAACTTAGAACAATATAGAACACCATGCGCCTCCTCCAAGGAGGACTTCAATGGAGATGCTTGGTTGTTTGTTTCGCGTTGTTGTTTTCGCGAATAATTAACTACCTATTCGCCACCAAACCAAAAAAATGTCACATTCGTGACCACCAAACGATTTCCTGTCGATCTAAATAGATTTTGTAGTAAGAAAATGATGTTTCGTTTATTCCGGCCAACTTCACGTTAATTTTTAAATATTTTTTTTAACTACCCACCAAACGTTAAAAATCGACTACCAATCACGACCAATCGACCATGAATCGATTAAAATTTAATTCAATTTATTTTGCAATTATATAACCTTTCTATATGAGAATGACAAAAATCGATTTTGTTTAAAAATGCAGACCTTGTTTGTTACGTTTTAACGACATTCAATTAGCTAGAGATTACTGGGTAGGGAAAGTTATGAAACTTAGAGCAATAGTACTCAATTGAGAGCAAGGTTGTCACGGTAAAGATAGATACGTCTACCTTTATCAGGACACATGTTAGTGAACTTGGGTGATTCGTAGTTATTCTGCCTAAGCTCGACCCTCATTAATAGAAAGCAAAAATTAAGCTCTTACGATAATAAGCCTGTTCTAATGACCCTGCCACTTCTAGTTTTCCGATCTGTTCACTTCACATCCTTGCTCTCACTTAAGTACTATGGTTCTAAGTTTCATAATTTTCCCTACCCAGTAATCTCTAGCTAATTGAATGTCGTTGAAACGTAAAAAAGAAAATGTGACTAACATAGTCGAAATAAAAAAAAAAGAAAAAAGACCTTGTTTGTAGTACTAGAATGAACCAGAAATAATTCGTGATATCTCAGCAAACCAGCAATCGTATTTCATATTGCTTAAAATAAATTACAAATAATAAGCTTGAGCTTGTGCGATCACCCCTGGCTGCTTCTCCGTTATCGATCTGGACTAGCTGAAGTTGCACAGAGAATCAGTAGATAATTATGTTTGGGAGTAGCGAAAACATCTTTCAATGTGCAACTCCTGGTTATCCTAACATTTGCGGTATTGATCAATACCGGTGCCGGCCAGGCCCGAACGAAGATCGCAGAAGGAAAGGGAAGGAATGGTTAGTCCGATACTTGCTTTTGCTAGAGGCCGTATATACTACTGCGCACTCCATAAGTATCACGGGAGGAGGATACTTTGTTAGTAAGGATAGAAGTTGGATTCTAGTTCTTCTACACCGACACCAGAGAGGTGACTTCACTATCTGGACTAGATATCGATCCATCAACTCATGGACCGGGGACCAACGGCTTTACTTACCTTCCGAAGGAAGACGTGACCACATATTTTTTCACCTCAGAAAAATGTCAACGACTGCGGCTGGAATTGAATCCAGGACAACTGGAATGAGTGGCGGTCACTCTTACCACTCAACCACCGGCGCCGTAAAAAAAATAAATTACAAATAATGACAGACTAAATCAAAATTACAAATAGTGCAAGCAAAAATTATATTCTGTTGTACAAAGTTCACATAAAATGCAAATCTATGATCGAAATACAATGTTTACTTAAAGTTATTTATGAGTCCACTCCAACTTAAAACAAAATTATAAATCCAGCATATTTTTGACAGTTTGTAAACATTGTATATTAATCAATTTGAAATTGGATTAAACTGCAAAACTGTTCGTAAAAATGATCATCTCTTTATAATACTACACAAAATGTCTTATTCGCAGAGTTGGATGTTTACGCAATAAACAATGTACGCATTAGTTATTGAGAAAAAATGGCTTGTGAAAAGCAACAGCATTTACGCGAGCCCAAGTGTTATCTTCTCTAGAGATGCAACGATAGACTCCCGATCAGCCACAAATGTTTGATTATTGCTAATTTTTTTCTAATATCCACACCATTATTTTTAGCCATGACAGAGCTAATATAAAGTAAATTTTCAACAACCAGATGTTTCGGTGCTAATGAGTGCAGAGTGTTAAAAAATAAATCGAACTAACTTTCCCTTATTATCCCATCAGCAGCCATACGTACATACTATTTCACTGAATACACCATGTTCAGAAACTCTAGCAAAATCGTCTTCGAACATCAGCGACTTCCAGAGGGTAATAAAATTGAATTGAAAATATCACGATAATTAAATTTCACAATCAATCAGTGGTGGCATTTATACAAAAAAAAATAGAATCACTGTAATTTTTTTGGGGGAATTGATGGAAAAAATTGAGTTTGATTCTTATTTGACATATAGACGACCGTTTAGCAATTACATTTGTGTCATGAGAAATCGTTTCGTCACAGACTTTATGAAACATTCTTATGTTATTACGCAGTTCCTATGCAACATAAAATTCGAAACTGTAAGTGCGTTATTTATTCCCAGACCTTATAACACAATAACTTTACATCATAACATCCAATTATTCATATGCATTAAGGGTCCCGGACATACTGACTCAGTATCGTATCGAACTTGCAACAAGAACGATTTCGGATCTTTTGACGCATTCTTACTTTCAGATATTATAATACATGCTTGTGCGTCATAATGTCCCGTACGTTGCGACGCACTCCATTCGGACGTTATGACCGCGGATGAAATGACACGACTCAGTCCTTTCCCTCGCATAGACAGTCAATTTACGGAACGCATAATTGGCACATATTCTGTGATATTGGGATGGGACGAATATACAAACAACGCCGGTATATATGCTTTTGAATATAAAGAAAATTTAACATTACAAACAGTTTGTGAAAGCACGTGTTGTAAAACTTTGAAAATACGAAACACCATGCGCTTCCACCGATAAGGATTTCAATGGAGATGCTTGGTTGTTAGTTTCGCTTTGTTGTTTTTGCGAATAACTAACTAACTATTCACCACCAAACCAAAAAAATTGCATATTCGTGACCACCAAACGATTTCATATCGATCTGAATAGATTTGGTAGTGAAATAATGATGTTTCATTTTATTCCGGCCAACTTCACGTTAATTTTTTAATATTTTTTATTAATTAACCGCTGACTACTAAACGTTAAAAACAGACTACCAATCACCACCAAACAACCAGCAATCGATTAAAATTTAGTTCAATAAATTATGCAATTGCATAGCCTTTCTATATGAGAATAGCAAAAATAGATTGTATCGGAAAATGCTTACTATTTTTTTGGTACTAGAATGGGCCAGTTAATAATTATTGTTAAAACTACTTCCATGGTTTGCAATAAGATCATTTGAAGAAAAAATGGGTCGACTCCGAATCTTTTGCGCTAATAGTGTGAATGTTATTCGTAATGTTCACGAAAACTCTATCGTAAAATTTATCAAAATTGAGTTTTGAAGTTAGTTTAGTAGTAGTAGCTCGTAAATAGTACAACAAAAATTTCGTTGGTCGATAATGAATCGATTTCGTTAATTGTACGAATTCTTTGATAAAATACCCAAACATTTCTCGTGTATATTACGAACGATAGATATAACGAAGTTTTTCGTGCATTTCATCAAACAATCTAATTATTTATTAAGTAGATTTGAATTAACAATCAATTAATTTAAATAACAATTTCATCTGAATACATACAAACAATTTGTAGGGGGACTGAGTGATTCGACCATGTCAACAGATTTTAATATATTTGTTTTTTTTTGCGAAAGTCTGATCAATTGGTCCGGAAATGAAAAGTTCTCTTCGATATGTGAAACTTTATAGTAAATATACAATAAAAGTAGGAGCTGACCCAAATCATCTAAAAATGGAGTTACGAGCTACATACCTAAAAAAATCGTGTGTATTTTCATCACCTGACCCTGACATATTCGAGAATAAAAATAACATAGTTTTATGTTCGATTTTCATTTTACATGATGATGACTTTCCTAAATCACGAAATCTTACTCCACATACGGTGATTGTTTTAAATGTTGACAAGTTTAATTTTATAGCACTGCGCATGAAAAATACAGCTTTCATGTAAGATTAAATGGAACACGGTTATATTTCGTCACTTCGTGAATTACGTTTTGCTAAATTGTGTCATGTTTGAAATTACGTCAACGATAAGATTCATAATTTTTTGAAGTGTAACATTGAAATCTGTCAATCGATTTGCAATAACTAATGTTTTCTTGAAAGCTTGACCGATTTCGCACACTATCCCCTCAAACGGTTTTTTGCGATCTCGTATCAGGTCCGAATTAGACCAACGCATATTCTACAATTTAGACACCGATTAAGCAAACATAGTTGATAGTCTCACTTAAAGAAAGATATATGATGAAAGATACTATACAGCGGATCCATAAAAATGATAATTTACTTGTTTTAATTAAGTGTTATTACTAACAAAAATCTAATTATTTGGAATACATTTGTTTCAAAATGGCGCTCTCTAGCACAATATTAGAAACTTTCTCAAATATTCCATCAAAAAAATCGTTCGATTAATAAGCCCGATTCGTACTAAGCCTCCCAAAGTCGTTTCGTGGTATTAATAAAATACTCGCAATTAAAATAGAAACTTTACCTGGAGAATTGCTTATATTTGTGTTTGAACGAAACCTATATGTGCCAGATTTACGAATATAGTCGCTCAGTGTAACCCTGATATATACGATCATAAAAAATGATATAGTTTAACGATTGATTTGATTTACCATATCGCTTTATTTCTAAAATCTCGCAGTTTTACTTTAAATGAAAATAATAGGAATTTTATGCAACTGCGCATGCAAGTCTCGTCATTTTGTGAATAATGGTTTGGTAATTTGTATCAAGTTTGGAATGACGTCTAACATAAAATTCATATTTATTGCTGTGTAAAAGTACGATACAGTGTCCAGGATTTTGATAACGAAATATGATCCTTAAATCATATGTGCCATACAGTCCAGCACTTCATGACGCATATTCGTTTTCATAACGTCACAGACTTTATGAAACATCCCCGTGTTATTACGCAGTTCTTATGTAACATTACATTCGAAACTATGAGTTTGCCATTTATTCCCAGACCTTGCAACACAATAACTTTACATCATAACATTCATATGCATTATAGGATCCCAGACATACTGACGCAGTATCGTTTCGGACTTGCAACAAGAACGATTTCGGATCTTTTGACACATTCTTACTTTCGGATATTATAATACATGCCTGTGCGTCATAATGTCCCATACGTTGCGACGCACTCCATTCGAACGTTATAACCGCGGATGCAATAACACGACTCAGTCCTTTGACCCTCGCGTAGACAGTCAATTTACGAAACGCATAATTGACACATATTCTGTGATATTGGAACGAGATGAATATGCAAACAACGGTGGTATATATGCTTTTGAATATAAAGAAAATTTAGCATTACAAACAGTTTGTGAAAGCACGTGTTGTAAAGCTTTGAAAATACGAAACACCATGCGCTTCCTCCAATAAGAATTTTAATGGAGATGCTTGGTTGTTAGTTTCGATTTGTTGTTTTTGCGAATAACTAACTAACTATTCACCACCAAACCAAAAAAATTGCATATTCGTGACCACCAAACGATTTCCTATCGATCTGAATAGATTTGGTAGTGAAATAATGATGTTTCATTTTATTCCGGCCAACTTCACGTTAATTTTTTAATATTTTTTTTATTAATTACCCGCCCACCACCAAACGTTAAAAACCGACTACCAATCACCACCAAACGTCCACCAAACGATTAAAATTTAGTTTATCGAATTTCCGCGAATTTTCCGGCCAACTTCACAGAGGTCATTTTATTATGTACCGCGAGGAAAGAACGGCGGCTGGAAATTGATGTCGTTTGAGAAAGTGAATGTTCTGTTGGTAAGGAGGTGTGCGCTGCGTAGGATGTGTGTGTGTAAATTTAATTTAATTTTGTAGATATGTCAATTCTTCGCAGCTCTAACGGATATAGACGAATTTGACGCTAAATCATATTCAGAGTTGGCAGCACCCTCTCAGATTTTAATGAAACTTGACTTTGTCACAAAAAGCCACTTTGCATAAATTTGTTTTCCCAAAATTGATCTAGAATGTTTTTTGAAAAGGGTCAAACATTTTTTACCATTTTTTTTTCAAATGGCTGTAGTTTAAAACTGACAAATCCTACAAAAACATGTTGTAGGAGTTATTTTCACAAAATTAATCAAATTTTTGAATAAATATATTGAAAAAAATATTCATCGACTCCTACACTGAAAAAAATCGATTTTAAAAATTTAAAGTCGATTTACAAAAAATAACATCTTTGATTTCGATGAAATTTTGTTCCAAGGTAGGTAATTATGTTCTACCTACCGTCAATGGGTACTTTCAAAGAAAAAAAGTTATTTGTAAATTATGAATGTCTTCTTGACTGTCGAGCTTCAATTATGAGGAGTTTTTTCGGCTAATCAGTTATAAATTAGACAGCGAAAACAACAATATTGCTTTTACTTCCAACGTTTCAATAGATTTATTCCACCTTTATCAAGGAAACACAAAGTTTTTAATCCTTGATAAAGGTGGAATAAATCCATTGAAACGTTGGAAGTAAAAGCAATATTGTTGTTTTCGCTGTCTAATTTATGACTGATTAGCCGAAAAAACTCCTCATAATAGATATTTGTAAAAAACTTGTCAAGCCCGAATTTTTTTTCAGTGTATTTTTATCGAAAACTAAATCAACAACTAACAATTAGGACCTTTAACCGATAAATTCTTTCACATATATCTACATAAAGGGCGATTTGTTTAAGTAGATACGAATGGCCCTCCCTATATTGACTTGCGGAAATACTAATAATGTTAGACATTTTGCTCCACCGGAGGTCGCCATCTCATGCGTCAAAATGTATTTAATTTCTGTCATTTACTCGTTAAATTTCATCTGAAAATCTCCATTCTGTTTGTTTTATAGAGTTGTTTTTGCTGTTGGCATACAGTTTAGACCCGATGGGCTCTGGCAAACGAACCAAGTAATATTCGAGAACGTAAAAGCTTTCTTGGGCAAACATATTTTTCTTACCTTAAAGATTCAGAAATAAAAACAAATTTTTTTTAAATTTTGCACTGGTAATTTATGATTAATAATCAAAAGGGTTATGAGGCTGTCTCTAGGGATTACCGGAACCGGAGTCGCCATCTTGAATTGCAAAATGACCTAAAACATCGATTTCCCCCATCCAATCGTCAATCTTATTCCGAAAAAACCATATTGTTGAGGTTATAGAGTTTTCCAAACCGCCATCTTGGTTTTCAAAATGGTTCAAACGTCGATTTTTGGCATCGACTCGATCAATCACATTCCGAAATATGCATATTGTTGAGTTTATAGAAAGTTTTCTAAACCTGGAGTCGTCATCTTGGATTTCAAAATTGCCTATAATATCGATTTTTCATATCTCATTGCCAGCCCGGTAAATACGCAACTTTTATTAGTACAGTAAGATTCCGTTTTTGGCAACAATTTTATTTTTTTCAGTTGCCAAAACCGGAACCGTGCCAAAAATGGAACCTTTTTTTAAACTTTAGATTTTCAATTTACGATTTCAAAAATGTTTTAAAGATTTTTAATCATATGTTAAATGGAATGAGATGAAAGAAAACATAAGCAAATTCAATTTTATTCGTGTTTTTATCAAATTCAGACGTCGTACGGTGGGGCAGAATGCTACTTTCGACGCTCAAAACCTCTAGCACCTTGGGTATATACCCTGGAGGATTAGTGTCTTTAGAAAAGTATCTTAGATGGAAATGATAATTATTTTGACAACTTTGGTTTTGATCTAGATAATTAGAAACTGATCTAGATCAGTTCTATCTTTTGACAGAGGTGTTCTATCAAAAAACTTTCATCGGCAAAGCTGTTTGTTTGATATTTTTAACACATGTAATGAAGACATTTATACTTTATAATTTATGTAGATGGCGCTACATGACATTTAAAAAATACTTGAGAAAATGAATTTTAACATTTTTTTATGAAAAATATATCTAGAAATAACTGTTTTATTCCTAAATCTTCGCAAAAAATACAATAATAAAAAAAGCTTCAAAGTGTGATAAATGTTATCATGACATTCGCTCCTGGGATTGTTATCTTTTCTTTCGTGAATATTAATGAACAATTTTGTTAAAAAACATAGCTCTTTTAAAAAATACATAAATTTTGTTCTCGCTAACTAACCAATCGTCGATCTTCCAATTGGAATTGATAGATTGAAAATCAAATTGCAATGTTTGAAGATAGTTAGGTTTAAAGAAAACATGTATAAATCACTTGCAACTATCCAAACAAAAGGGATTGAAACATCAGTGCTACTGTGAAAATGTGCTCCAAAAAAAATTCCAAAAATTTCTAGAACAATGCATTTGCGAGAAATTAACACATCAAAAGATAATATAAGCAACCCTATTTTTCAAGAGCCACCCTACCTAAAATCTTAACAGATTAACCATTATAGATAACCTTGTTAATTTAGTAAACTTGCTTCAATTCATTTGTGTTATTATATTGTAGGGCATTTCGCAGGTAAAATTCACACAGCTAAACAGTCGATACTTTGAACACCTCAACCACAAGGACCACCCTAATTCCATTCATTTGAAAAAATTGCCAAAAAAAAACTAACAAATGTTCCAAAGCTAAACCAAACTATTTGGGGGCCATCAGTTTTGTATTCCCAAATACCTCTTTGGGACGCACCATGGTCAGCTTTCGATATGTACTGAAAATTTAGTGCCAAGTTTTGTATTGACGTCGTAATAATTCAAAGAGAAAAAGGCTCGCAATTTTACTAAGGTTCTATTTAAAATTTTCTCCAGAACTAGTCTTATTATGCAGTGTAGCACATTCCTCTGTACTTGACTCTTAAAGTGCTCTGGTTCTTACTATAAAAATTGATTCCGCCAGACACTAGTTACACTGTTACCAGTTATATTAAACATAAATAATACATTTCTATACTTATTGTGATCATTAAACACAACACGCATAGTGTACAATATAGTTAACCCTTAAATGCATAATACTGTTTCAAAACAACATTGCGAAAAACATCTCAAAATTATCACAGTAATGAATTGAAACTATGAGACAATTTTAACAAAATTTAAAAAAAATGATTTGCCCCTTTGAGGGTTAATATGACTTTCATCTTTGGAAATAAAGTCAAATGTGATGTCAATTGATATAAAAAATATTTACTGCACAGTTTTAAAAGACATATTATGTACAACAAGAATGTTGCCAAAAACGGAACCCATTTGTTGCCAAAATCGGAGTGTGCCAAAATGGGAGCATGCCAAAAACGGAACGTGCCAAAAACGGAATCTTACTGTAATAGTTAGCTAAGAATATTTTAAATTGTGCGCAACTTCACACGGTACGGTTCGTATTCAATTTTTTTACAAAACTGGTTCTTAAAAGAGTTCGTCATTACGAAAAAAGATGGGTAATGTCAGGGACATAACCGAAATGAAGTAGAATACACTTAGGTTGGTAATTCGAATGCTGAAATCAGTGCTGGGAAAATCACAACAAAAAAAAAAATCAAACCGCAATCATGGCTGATAATTATCGCTTATGATTTTTTCGAAAATTCTCACTGCCGATAAAATCATGCCGTGATCACTCTCTTAACTATCAAAAGATCATCTCACAAAAATCACTACAAATTTTTTCTTGCCCTCTATCCGTGGTGAATTTGATCTGTGGTTGAATTTGATAATTGAGAGGGTGATCACGGCATGATTCTATCTGTGGCGAGCAATTCGGAAAAAATCACAAGTGAGCATTATCAGCCATGATTGCGATTTGATTTAATTCTTGGATCAATGATCATTATCTATTTTCGAACATTATGGATATGTTAGGGGTGTCAATGAACCAAGCTGAAATTTTTTTCAACTTTTTGGGAAAGTGTTTTATATTGAAAGGTAAGTTGAGGGCTGTTGAAAATCAATAGTTTTGGACATTTTCAATGCACAGGGGGGTCCGCCGATGTGTCAAAATGGATTTTTTTTCGATTTTTTGGGAAAGTGTTTTATATTGAAAGGCAAGTTGAGGGCTGTTGAAAATCAATAGTTTTGGACATTTTCAATGCACAGGGGAATCCGCCGATGTGTCAAAATGGATTTTTTTTCAACTTTTTGGGAAAGTGTTTTATATTGAAAGGCAAGTTGAGGGCTGTTGAAAATCAATAGTTTTGGACATTTTTAATGCACAGGGGGTCCGCCGATGCATCAAAATAGAATTTTTTCAACTTTTTTTTTATATTAAAGGGCAAGTTGAGGGCTGTTAAAAACAATAGTTTTGGACATTTTCAATTAACAGGAGGCTCTGTCGAAGTATCTAATTGGGAATGATTTCAACTTTTTGGGAGTGTTTTATAGTGAAGGGCAAGTTGTTGGCAGGTAAAAATCAAATGTCGACATTTTAAATGAGCTTGGGGTCTGTCAATGTATTACAAATATTAAACAGTAGGGGCTTTTGATAAATGTTTAAGCAAAGGAGACAGACCTCGAACAAATTTTCAAAGTAGATTTGTTTTTATTAGCATATTAGCATCCTTTCTGAAGCAAAATTAGCAAAAACCAAAAAATCATTTATTTTAAATTTTGCGCTGGAAGACCCCCCTAAGGGAAATTTTTACGAAATAATCCGAAAGGATTACAAGGCTATGTCTAGGGACGATAGAAGAGTATTTTAATAGCTTCGATTTATTAAAAAGAAAGAAAAAATATTAGAGGCGTGCGCCCCGCCGCCGCCGATTGTAGGTAAAAAATATTTCCCGAACTGACCTGACCATTAAACCATTAAAACTACTTTTAGAAAAATACTAAAACAAGGTGGTCTAATTCTTAAGGCTCAATATCATCAATATCAAGTATATCATGTAGAGCTTTTTTTCTCGGCTTGCTTTTTTTCATTGTAGGACTTATCGACTCTCCAAAACAAGGTTATTGGATGCGTGGTACGCAGGTTTTGAACACATCCTTTTATTTTTACGAGCACTACATTCATTTGCTTTCACACATAAATAACGAGCATAATCCAAAACAATAAATCAAGGAGTTAACATGATTTTGTGAAAAAAAAATTTGGCGTAAAGTAGCCCCCTTGTGGGGGTGACTTTACGCCAATTTTAGCTCTTTAGATTTCACGTTCAATCTTGATTTTCCAAAAGTTCTTTTCAATGATTTTGGAGGTACTTGTGCCATATGTAAAACATCGAACTGTTTCAAATTTGAAGTTACGTGATCGTAGTTCTTGAGTGCAATGTACAAAACGTTCTATTTTTGGCGTAAAGTAATCACCGATGACGGTATTTCAAAACCCACTCGTCAAACTCGTTCCAAAAACAAAGATAATTACAAAAATATTGATATCCGTCATTATCCCGACGAACTAGTTATGAAAAAAAAGTTCAACAGACGTATTTTTGGAGTCAATACGTTTTTATGTACAACGTATCCAACACTTAAATTTATTCAGCGCAGCTCTGTCTACAAATCAATGTAATCCTAACAATAGCAAAACAAACTTTAATTTCGTTTTTACTTTTAATTTACTATAATAAACACTTAATTTACTATTATAAACCGAAGCTGTTAATGTATTCTTCTATAGTCCCTAAACATAGGCTTATAACTTTTTCTGATTTTGTATAAATTTCACTTAAGGAGGTCTTCCAGCACAAAATTAAAAAAAAAACTCTAAGGCACGGAAAATATGCTCAAGAAAGGATTTGCACGAATTGGACTTGGTTCGTCTGCTAGAGCTTATCAAACATATGTTAATATGAGGCTGACAAAAACGGGTTAAAAAGCTGATAAAATCAGGGGCAGACAAAATCGGGTTTAAAAAGCTGATAAAATCTGGGTAGACAAAATCGGGAGCTGATAACATCGGGTCTTAACTTTATTAACTTTTCTAAGTAACTTGAACAATTTTGAATTGCTCGAAAAATAAAAAAAATGGATAACGCAATCTTTAGCCTTAAATTATTGTAGACAAAGAAAAGACCTTTATCAGCCGCCGATTTTGTTTATCCCCAATTTTGTCAGCTTTTGACGATTGTCATATTTCTAAAAAAGAAAGAAATAAACAAAACTATTTACCAAAAAAATTTAATTTTGACACATCGGCGGACCCCCTGTGCATTCAAAATGTCCAAAACTATTGATTTTCAACTTCCAACAACTTGTCCTACAATATAAAACACTTTCCCGAAAAATTGAAAAAAATCAATTTTAACGCATCGGCGGACCCCCCCTGTGCATTGAAAATGTTCAAAACTATTGATTTTGAACTACCAACGACTTGTCCTTCAATATGAAACACTTTCCCGAAAAGTTGAAAAAATTCCATTTTGGCACATCGGCGGACCCCCCTGTGCATTGAAAATGTTCAAAACTATTGATGTTCAACTACCAACAACTTGTCCTTCAATATAAAACACATTCCCGAAAAGCTGAAATCGTTAGCATTTGGATTATTTTGCATCCCTACATGTGTGCCGGATCGCTCTCACTCCCAAAATCATTTGGCCAAATCATCATCATAAGGAGTTTCTTACAATAATCATGTACAATACCATCAACCCCGATTTTGCATCTTTTCTATCGTACCTGATTTTCTCAACTTCATAATCCTGATTAAAAAAAATCATAATCAGGCCGTGATCACAGGCGGTGATTTTGTTGCAATGGTTTTTTGCTAGCACATTATCGCTTCAGAGAAAATCACTAGCTATGTTTTATGGTTGTTATGGCACTGCATGATCAGCAGTGATCACTGATGATTTTTGATTTTCGGTGAAATTTTTGAATTATAAACACAGTTATAAAACTGTGCTTATAGCAGCATATACGATGATAAGTGAAACGTTTACCTAGTTTACCCCGAGCGTCAAACTATCAGTAGAAACTTAAACTTCAATAAACTAACATAATCTCCTTCACGCAACCAGTACCAATCAAATCATCAATCGCACATGCATTACCGCTTGCCAGAAGAAAACTAACCAAAGAGCACACTCCAATGTATACTCCAGTTACTGGTCTTTCAATTATGTGTGGAGTTCTCAAATAAATTAACTACGGTGCGCCACATACAGGCATGCTACATTGAAATCTGTGTATTGGTCAAAAAAATGTTTACTAAAAAAAGAAAAAAAATCTGTGGAAATCTTCGATAAATTACCAAAAAAATCTGCGCAAAATCAAAATATTTCCAAAAATCTATGAAAATCTTTGAAATTTTCATCAAAATACCAAAAATCTGTCATTTGTGAAAAAGAATGTGTGATCAACAATTATGAAAAAATCTGCGACATTACAGAACAATCTGTGAATATGGTAACCCTGCACACATAATTGAAAAAGCAAAAGATCGGAGTCTTTCTCATCCAACCACCCCACCGCCAGCGAACGCTAGAAATTCGTGGATTTAGCTCCGAAAGAAAGAACGTTTTGTTTATTTCTGTGGTCTGACTGTATTGAATATATGCAACTGGCGCGCCTGTACATCATTGACATGATGCCTGGCGGCAGTCATGGAATATATTGCTTCCAGCTGACGAAGCGTAGCAACTACTACGAGGTCAGAAAGCAAACTGACGATTTTTTTTTGTTATGTGCCGCTTTTATAGTGCGTCTCGGTTCATTGGATGGTAAAGGAGCAGTGCTAGCAACGCTTTCTTCGTTTGCTTCAATTGTACGGACCAATCTTCGCAGATAATTAACACTCACGAAATACATTATTCTCGTTATTTTTAATAATCGTACATTTTATACAATCAAATACAATATACGTGCACATATTTCCGATCAGATAGTGCAAAAATATAGCGATTTCGATCAGTACAACGGAAGGTATTCGCATTTGAAAACTGGGAAAATATCTCAGCAGAAACAAGGCAATCGATTTACCAACTACGCTACGCCCACCCCCCAGCAATAAATTCCTAAAAAGTCACCTCATCAATCAAATGATGAGAACACTATGCATTTCTAAAGGTATTCTTCTACTGAACACATTCGTGGAACATTGTAAGTTTGTGAAAATTCGCTGAGAAAAGTTATTAACTAAAGAAGCAGCATGACTTCAAAACAAGTGGATTTTATTATTAATTATAGCAACCCTGTTTGAATAGCTGCTCTGCCATACGCGAGCGGAGGGTGGCAAGCTTAGTTTACATTTGTATAACGGTGGAGCTATTCAAACAGGGTTGCTATAATTAATAATAAAATCCACTTGATTTGAAGTCATGCTGCTTCTCTAGTTAATAACTTTTATCAGCGAATTTTTACAAACTCCCGACAAACGATTCAACCAACGGGCCCAGTCTGCTAAACAGAACATGGAAGAGTTCCTTATTGGTGTCACTGATGATCATTATCTCTCGATGGTTATTACACTCGAGTTTATGGCCCCCTGCTTGTAGATAGACCACATGAGCCTATCCAACTAGATCGCGTCAGTAAATCCACAGTTTATTCATTCCTGTTGGACACAGAACGATTAAATTTACAAACGCTTAATTCTGTTCCCACTAATATCATTTATATTTATTTAAAATTTAATACATTATTCAACCTAAAGCTGTGTGGAATAATAATAAATAAATAATAAAAGCAATTTATCGTACATCAACCCTGAGCCGGATGGAATTTAAATTTTCTGCATGCGACCTGCAGGTTTCCGCATTCCGAGAAAAAATCGATACATTTATTATAACTGAGCAAAACCCGGGACCAAACACTGTCAGTCCATCGCAACAAATTAATCCGATGATAAAGGAAACCTGAAACCATCAGCAAATGAACCCCCCCAATCACCTGTCCGGCTAGGAAAGGTGGTAGTAAATAGCACCACAACTAGAGAAGCAGCTTTAGTTGTCAGTACATTTATTCACCTTCCGCCACCATCACATTCACATCGTTGTCATCGTCGTAGTCGCTGCCGGGCGGTAGTTGGATTGCGAATCGCAGCTGGATCGAAACCGCCATTGTTGTTGTTGGTTTTCAGCTTTTCCACCAACGGAAGCAACAACCACCGCCACCAAAACAAAAACAATAACAATGGGGTTATTCGAGAAGTAAAGTTGGCTTAGGTCGTCCGGTGCTAGCCACGATCTCGGTACGGATAATAACAGCGATGGATGCTATCAGTTCGGTATTGAATAGCGCCTCGAACCTTAATTTTATAGTTTAGAGCGTGCACTTTCCAACTGTTTTCTTTGGGCGGATAACCGGGTACCGAGTTGATTGGAAAATATCCGTACCTAGTAATCATTATTCCAGTCAACTGAAGTCTACGTGGAATTCTACTTCCCATGCAGAGATTTAAATACTTATTTTTAGTTGGAAGTTTTTTGTGTAACATTAAAAGGCGTCTAGCTCGATTGCTATGCCGAACATTTATCGACGACTGTACTAAAACGAAGTCGACTATCCTACCGGTTTGGGGGTTACTGGATGGGATGGGGAACGAATGTGGTATCTCTGAACGATTTCATCACCATCCGGCGTTTGCTGCGAAAACGATACAAATAATCCGACTATCGGTTCATTTCCAGAGAGAGAGAGAGAGAGAAAAAAACCGGAAGTATTAACAACATATAAAAAACTGCTACTAGACGTGCGAAAAAATAAAGTACAATACGTCCGGTTCGGAACAAGCACTTGTTCCTATTTGATATTCTATCGATTTTCGCTTGTTTTTTGTTGAAGGGAATTTTGCCATATCCGATGCTATTACAATGGTAACAAAATAGTATTCTCCACAGTCGGTACTATGGAACAGCCCACTTGAAGAAACAAAAGGAATTGGTTGAATTTGATTATTTGCTCCCTACGATAGTATTAGCAAGGATTGTGGGATTCAATGGAAACGCATGGTTATTCAACATCAATGAAGGACCATGCGTTCCCTGCAAACATTTGCACTTTTTTCGGATTGTGCCTTTTACAAGAGAAACGGTTTGTAGAAGATGGTTGTAACCCTCTAAATTTGTTGTTGTTTATTTTAGATCTCCCGCAAATCCAAGTCGAACCGATGCACAGTGATCGGAAACCCCAAAAACGAGAACTTAAGGGGTTACATACCCTTTTGTGAGAAAAATGTCAAGAATTTACGTAAAGGCATAAAGCCATGATTTCATTATATCAAACTTATAGTATTTTGGTAGTACATTTTTCAGTGAAATATAAGTATAAGTTTATAAAAATGTATTGATAATTGGAGGAGTAATGGCTTTTTCCTCGATACTCTTTTTGATTTGAGAGCTTTGCGGTGATCACGACTGACCAAAATCCCGAAACTCAAAAACTTTTATTAGTATATGAGTATTCCTCGTACCTTAACGATTAGTTGAATACATAATTATTTCGTCCTGCATTTTTCCTAAAAAAATGCTGTTTTAAACCATAAAAATTGTATTAAAAAATTCTCATTAACAAAACAAAATAAAATTGCATAAAAAAGGTTAAAGTTCGAGAAAAATTAATTACGATCAATTGGAAAAAAAAACTTGAAGAAAATCGGTTGATTGGTTTTTCGGCAATCATGATCACAGAAACGCCGCCTGGAAGAAGCGAGGAAATGGAACTGCTGTGCCGTTCTCAAGATACACGGTAGTTCTACCAGAAGCTCAACGCATCTCGCAAAGGCTTCGTGCCGCAAGCCGAAATATATAGGAATAAGGACCTGAGCCTGCTGACGGACAACCGTGAGGTGATCGAAAGATGGAAGCAGCACTTCGACGAGCACCTGAACGGCGAGGAGAATGTAGGTACAGATGACCAAGGTAACGGAGGATTTGACTACGTCAGTGCAGCTGAGGACGGCAATGAACCAACTCCCACGTTGAGGGAAGTTAAGGATGCCATCCAACAGCTCAAGAACAACAAAGCAGCTGACAAAGATGGTATGGTAGCAAAACTCATCGAGTTGGGCCCGGACACTTGTCTGCATCGGTTAGTAGTCAGGATCTGGGAAACCGAACAGCTACCGGAGAAGTGGAAAGAAGGGGCGATCTGCCCCATTCACAAGATAGGCGACCATTTGGAGTGTGAGACCTTCCGAGCGATCACCATTTTGAATGCCGCCTACAAAGTACTATCCCAGATCATCTTCCGTCGTCTATCACCTGAAGTAAATGAGTTCGTGGGAACTTATCAAGCCGGCTTCATCGATGGCCAGTCGACAACGGGCCAGATCTTCACCGTACGGCAAATCCTCCAGAAAATGCCGTGAATACCAGGTCCCAACGCATCACCTGTTCATCGACTTCAAGGCGGCATACGACAGTATCGACCGCGTAGAGCTATGGAAAATCATGGACGAAAACAGCTTTCCCAGGAAGCTGACACGACTGATCAAAGCAACGATGGACGGTGTACAAAACAGCGTAAGGATTTCGGGTGAACTTTCCAGTCCATTCGAATCTCGACGGGGACTGAAACAAGGTGATGGACTCTCGTGTCTACTATTCAACATCGCTCTGGAAGGTGTGATGCGCCGAGCCGGGCTCAACAGCCGGGGCACGATCTTCACGAAATCCAGCCAATTTGTATGCTTCGCAGACGACATGGACATTATCGCCCGAACATTTGGAACGGTGGCAGACCGGTACACCCGCCTGAAACGCGAAGCAGCGAAGGTCGGACTGGTGGTAAATGCATCCAAAACAAAGTATATGCTGGTAGGCGGAACCGAAAACGACAGGATCCGGCTAGGAAACAGCGTTACGATCGACGGGGATACCTTCGAGGTAGAGGAGGATTTTGTCTACCTAGGATCCTTATCAACGGCTGACAATAGCGTGAGCCGCGAAATCCGAAGACGCATCCTCAGTGGAAGTCGGGCTTACTATGGGTTCCAGAAGAAAGATTCACCCCCGCACCAAATGCACCATGTACAAAACGCTTATAAGACCGGTGGTGCTCTACGGGCACGAGACTTGGACCATGCTCGAGGAGGACCTGCAAGCGCTAGGAGTTTTCGAGCGACGGGTGCTAAGGACGATCTTCAGCGGTGTGCAGGAGAACGGTGCGTGGCCGCGAAGGTTTAACCACGAGCTCTCTGTATTCTATGGCGAACCCAGTATCCAAAAGGTGGCCAAAGCTGGAAGGATACGGTGGGCAGGGCATGTTGCAAGAATGCCGGACAACAATTCTGCAAAGATGGTGTTCGCTAATGATCCGGTTGATATAAGAAGGCGAGGAGCGCAGAGAGAACGATGGGCGGACCAGGTGGAACGTGATTTGGCGAGTGTTGGGCGTAACCGACGTTGGAGGGCTGCAGCTACAAATCCAGTATTGTGGGGGCAAATTGTTGATTCAGTGTTATCATGAAATTGATGTTGAACTAAATAAATGAATGATCACAGAAATACCATTTTTGGAGAAACAACATTTCGAGATAATCGTGTTTAAAATTTCAAGTTACCACTGCTCTTGGTAGACGAAGCGCGCTTCGAAGCGCTGTAACTTTCGATCTATTTATCGGAACACTATAAAAATTTGAGCAAAATATTCTCAAGGAGTTGTACTTTCAGATAAAGTAATAAAAAAAACGGTATGTAACCCCTTAATTCACTACAGCCGAAACCATTGTATATATTCACAGGATGTCTTTGGAGGAATTGTTCATATGAAATATTTCCCACAATCTGATAAAAACAATAATTAGGCATGGCTTACCATGATCGAACTAACTTTTTGTTTTGACCATGTAAAAAATTGATGTCTTCGACAAAGTTTTAAAAATGCTCGTAATAAAAAAAATTGTTGAAGAACTTGAATTTGTAAGACTGAGGTTTATAAAGCGTTTTCTATGGCAACCCCCTTACATTTTTTATGTAACTTTATAAAAAACATGAAGAAGTGAGCTTACCCTATTCATAAGGTTCTAGAGTGCCATGAATTAAACCTTCTTACCTTTATTACGCATAGTCTAGACATTGCAAACAGTCCAGTTTGGTTTGCACTTTACGTAGTAAAGGTTGGTTTAAAAAAAATTAAAAATATTTAATAACTTTGAAACGAATAACTATTTATACATACAGAAGTCTTCAATAAAATTGTGTGGATTTAACACCGCAACATATGTCTGGAAAATCGGTTGCACGAAAAGTCACGATGGAAAAAATTACATTAAAAAAATTAAATTTAAGAGGGTTGTAATAAAAAACGCTTTATAAATAGATAACCTTTAGCTCTACAAGTTCATGTTCTCCAACAAATACGAGCATTTCCAAAACCATGTCGAAGACACCAACTTTCTACCTCGTCAATATAAAAAGTTATTTTTTTAGGTCGATTATATTAAGCCATGTCTAATTTTAATTTTTCTCAGATTGTGAAGAATATTCATACGAACAATTCCTCCAAAGACACTATCTGAATATATTCGATCGTTTCGCTTCTAATATTAAGTCCACGTTTATGGGGTTTCCGGCGACTGTCCAATGGCTTTGGCATCATATTGTATATAATTGTAGTTTCTTACTCACTTTCAATTTTTTTTTCAACTCTGAAATTAGTATTTCAAATCCTAATCAGTGATCATAAACGCGAAGAACGCAATTTTTGACATGACACGTTGCGATACCTTCAAGGATGTTAAATTTTCTAAAGCAAGCGGTTTACAATCTTAAACTAGGATATTAAACTTATTTTCGCCCTATTCCTTGTGTCACCTTTTCCCATTTAGAACCGTTGGATAGAGAAATTGTGTACCGTGAAATCGTTATTCAAACTGGAAACGGAAACATTTTTTGATGAATACGGAGTTCCTCAAGGTAGTCCACTAAGTTCGCTACTGTTTCCACTATTTTTGAATGATCTGGTATTTGTTCTAATTCGAATGGATGATAGTTTTTGCCGACGACTTCGATATATTTCTTGGTCCTTAGTTCACTCAGGTTTTCTACGCGGCTTTCTGTGCGGTTTTTACGAGGTTTTCTTAGGAGGATTTTCAAATTAACGCGGTTTTTTACAAAAATATCAGTAAATAAGGCTTAGAGTTTTTCTGAAAAAAGGCAGAGAGCCTGTTTTTTTGCACGGATTTCGCAATTAACACGATCCTTTTGAAAGCAAAAGACAAAAGATTTTCGGCAAGATGGAAGAGACGGTTCTGGAACAATATGGGTATTTTCAGAATGGTCTTGACGAGTAAGTGCCAGAGATTTACGTTTGATGCTATTTTTAAATCCAAGATGGCGACTCCCGGTTTAGCGAAATTCGCTTTAACCCAATCAATATGGATATTTTATGAATGGTGCGAGCCTCAGCGATTCTTCCAGACCTATCTCTTCCATCTTGCCGTAAAAATGTATAGTTCGTGGGAATCGAGTACTGATACACAACCATGCACTGCTAGGCCCAATGCAAAACTGACTCAGGCATCACTTCGTTAAAAGTTTAATAACTTCTTTTAACAAAGTCGGATTCACTGGTAGTCTTCGACAAAGTTGTCGACAATTAAATTATCTTTCTTATTTTCACTTATCATGATAATATGATGCATACAGTGCCACCTAGCGGCGAAAATGCGAGCTAGTTGTTTTCTCCATGTAAATTGTTGAAAAATCCCATACAAACTTCAGGCACGGCGTTGGTCCGGTACCTAGACTTGTCTGATTTGCTTGAAATTTGGCACTCCTGGTGGGACTCAGACTCGACTTAAGGGTGGACCGATAGGGGTCTTTTTTTCCTGTCACTTTAGTGTGCAGCCATGGAATAGAATGCACGTATTGTGAAAGAGAAGAGCGGTGGTTCGCATGAAAAGTGCAAAGAGCGTTTTTTATTCTTCTCTTTATTTACTCTGAGGTGCATTACATCCCTGACTACCACATGCTGATGAGATGAAGACGACACGTTTATCCCAGATTACTAACTCAAATATGCAACCAGTCGACGCATTTTTGACGCTCTCCCGTATATACCTATTGGTGTCTCTCTACAGTTTCGTATCGACAGTAACTGCCAAAACCTTGGGGCCAGTTAGAGAGAATCGACTGACGAGATAAATTAGAAACATCGAAATTCAACTTGTCTAAGTTACGTATTGTGCACTTATGGAAAAATTGGTTCTCTCATTTTTTTGAAGTAGAATACTTCTAACGTTTCAATATGAGGTCCCGTTTCAAAATATCGGCTGTGGCAGTCGCGTCAGATTTTGAACGTTAGTAACTTCCATCATACTTAATAGAATGATTTAAGGTTTAAAGCAATTTTATCGAAAATATGTTCCGTAATGTAGTATTAAAATTTGGAGTATGTATAACATGCAATAATACCGAAAATACAGTGTTTTAAAAAATCTTTCAAAAACTACCGAAAACGGTAAAAATTTTCAGCTCATCTCGGCCAGAGCCGTCAATATGGTGCACCATCCGAACACTTAAACGATGAAAAGTTTTAAATATAGATCCGCTACAGATTTGTGTCTATCAACATTCGTATTTGGTTGCTTGGCGCGAACTGATGGCTGTACAATACCGAGAAATATTTGTGAGCTGTACACGACTGATGGATGAATCAGTTTCTGTCGATACGTGCTACTAGCAGGAGCCATCATTTTAATTTCTGATGGATGTAAGATAGCATACACACACAAAAAACCGATTTCAAATCATCTGACTGAAGCTCGTTCCTGATTGGTTCCCGCTAATTTCATGCACCGAGCTGCAAAATTGTCATTTCAGCAAGTCCACCTATCAGATGTCCACAGACTGTATGTCAACACCGGGAAAGAAGGTGATTATTATGATTCATCTCCGTGGATTAATGTGTGCAGCTTCGTAATAGAAAGCAGAAACTATTGGAACAAAAATCTCCCACCCGGAGAATATTTTCTTCGGCAAACAAATTAGTCCTTATCAGCGCTATCATTCCACTCGAAAGGATTAAATTTGAAAATCTTATCTTTAGACAACTATTATTGTGACTACGACTAACGTTTCAAAATAGAAATCCCATTTCAAAATTTCGGAAAAAACCGAAGGTCGTGTTTTGAAAGTTTGTAACTTTCATTGTACTTCACCACAATACACAATGTTTGAACCGATCAGTCAGAAAGATAATCAGGAATCTTCTATAAGATTTGTAAGTATGTATAACTTACATGAATAAAGAAAAATTGATTTTCCGAAATCAATCATTATCTGTCCTACCATTGGCCAGTACTATTCGACTCGCGCGTATGTTGGTATTTCATTTCATAGTTAGCCACGCCTTTTTTGCCACGTTAAACCATTATAAGATGTAGGTTTTGTTTAAATTTTTCGTCATTTGTTTACATGTTCCCGATTCCGGCGGCAGCAGCAGAAACAGTAAAACAGGAGCAGTATCACCAGGTCAACTACATGTGTGTTACAGCACCAGGCTGGCATGAAGGATTTTAATAGGGTAGAAGTATCATTCTTCGCCCCCTCCCTAGTTTTCGCCCCCCTTGTAGAACAATTACAAATAATTCTATCTGCTTTACGATCAAGACCTCCGCTTTCGACTATTATTGAAAAACAAACTAAGACGAATAAAAGGTGAAAACTGCCCTAATTTAAACAAAAATATTTCATAACGAAATTTTAATCGTAAATAAAGTAATACCTGTAGAGCACTTATTTTCCTGAAAACTAAAAATGGTGACAATTTTTTATCGCGGGGAAAGTTATATAAATTTTGTGAGTAAACGTTAGAATATTCAATAGTAATGTTTTTAATCATTGCAGGAATACATGTCAGCGCACATCCGCGATTATTACCTTTATTTAATTAAGTTTGAACAATTTTAAAAAGTGGCGAAAATTAACGCAAGATGAAACTCAATTCTAATCTTCTAAAACCTGGCGAAATTCCATATAGCGTTCTTTTCTTCATATGGGTTTCTATCTTCGCCCCGTTCCACAGTGGTCCCAAAGTAGACTATTGATTTTAGCTATGTGATGTTTTTGAGGAAATTTCTTAAAATTAAACGCTCCTTCTTTCAATCACATCGGATCGTTGACTAATCCCCTTAATAGTGAGTTAAATTTATTTTCTTTAATAATTCAGATAGAAAAATACTCACTTCAATAAAGTTGTAGAAAAACTTACCAGGAAGATTTCTTTCGGAAAATCTTGGTTTTCGAGATACAAGGCGTTGCTTGTGAAAGGCCCCTCAAAAACAGTTTTTTTCACCACAACTTCTATTATGGAGCTTCAAGCGATTTCTGATGTTAGACAGCTGAAATTGACAATTTTCTAAAATACCATAACTTGTTTTCGCTTCGCTTTTAGCTATTTACAGAGCTATTAACTCTTTCTAAGGTCAACATCTCTAAACCGAGTACAAACGGATAAACTACTTGGTAACTAAATGAAAGTACCTTTTTTATATACTGGAAAAATAAGAGCGCCCCAAGACTGCTCTCTACCTATTCAGTTGCAGTGAAGATAGCCAGATTCTGCAATCTATATTTGAATTTCGCGCATTGTTTTAGATTTCTAAAATATGTTATTAACAATTTAATTAAACTATATCAATAATAATTAGAAAACCTTTTACAAACGTAATGTTTGGTGTTTTACGAATATATATTCATGATATGCGGATTCTTAGCAACACCGCATATCACTTATTATAGAGAAACAAGCCAAAAATTAATTCGTTTGGAAAGGCTTATTGAAAACAAATACAACGTAGTTTCTGTCTGTGATTAAGGGGTTATATATATTGAGGTGCAGGACAAAAAGGAAAAATTTGAAATTTTATGAAGGTTGCATATTTATATCAAATACTTATTATACGTCTAGCGCAGTACAATGCCCAATTTGCAAAACCCATTTGTGAACATGAATAAATATTAATAGGGTGGGTGCTCCTATAGTTGAGGTGTACCAATAGTTGCAGTAGTGTGTTATACGCCTAACTAAGGTACCAACCATCAACTAATATTTTTTATCGATTCATCGCACTAAAATTATGCGACAATAAAACTGTTATCCTTGACATTTGCTCAAATAACTGTTGAAAAAAATGATATTCTTTGAATTTTGAGCTCCCTTGCACCTATAGTTGATATAGTGTACCTATAGTTGCAAGTCCCATAAGAAATCAAAAAGATTTGCAACAATAGGCCCGAAATTAGCGATTGAACCACTATTAGTACATGTGTTCCTATAGTGGTTCACGCGGTTTTGAATACATAAATTGGTTATTAAACGATCTATATATTTTTCCTATGAAATAGGGATTTAAAGCTTCCGTTGAATGTATTAACATTGCCCATAGGTCTATTCATCGATTTTAGCAAAAGTTTTCCTTAAGTATGCGACTGATGGTACATCCACCCTAATTGTCGAAGTTATAACCATTTCCACAAAAGCGCGTTTTTCTCTAAGAGATAAGATAACACGACTATAAATACAAGAGCTTGTAAGTTAACGTATTATTTGTTTAATAGTTAGTTTTTGAAAATATAATCTGGATTTGTCTAATCTTCTCTCTATTACCAATTCTGTGATATTATAGCATGATAGAAGTCGTGAAATTTTGCGTGGGCGCATGGGGGCGAAAAAATAGAGCAAGAGGGGGGCGAAGATTAAATTTAGGGGGACGAAAATTGAGACACATCTTGATTTAGAATATTGTTATTTTTTCATTAATTTGATGTTTTAACCCTCAAAAAGGCAACCGGGTCCCAGAGGCCCGGCACGTTACAATTTTTTAGTTACAAAAAAATGTGTATGCAGTATAAGCTTGGGCATGGAAATTTTGATAAGTAGCTTCGAAATCTATAACAAAAATAAAGAATTGTGAAATTTTCATCTATGGAGTGATGCGCAGCTATGTTTGAATTTTTTACATGCACAAAAAGGCAAGCCGGGCCTGGCAGGCCCGGTGTGCATGCAATATTTACTAGGAATACCACGAGTTTTATACATTAATATTTATCTGGAAAAAACATTTTGATGAGTTCAACTTCATATTAGCAGGAATTTTTTCATGTTTTTATTGATTTTATCTTTTTACCTTTTCTTATAAGAAATTTTTTTTGAAAGTTTGAGCGAATTCTATACATTTCTTTTATAGGAAATGTAAAAATAGCATACGATAATGACGTGTGTCATATTTTTTTGGGTAAATACTTTTATTTCACCCACTGTGGTCTACTTGACAATTATTTGGATACAACATAACCTAACTCTGTCGTTATTGTCTATTTTTGTTGTCTATTCTTTGTGTTATAGTTGTCGTAATTATTCAAATTGTAGGATCTAAAAGCAACAAAAAGTTGAAATGGTTATAAGACGATATGCACATGTTTTCAATCGTCTCAAAGAATCTGAAATAACGGAAGAAATTCGAGCAAATTCAACAGCAGACGATTCCGAAACTGATTTGCAAAACGAGGAAGAATGTGTGAATGATATTGCTTCCGTCGATAAATCTGATGCAGACTCGGAAGAAAAATCTGAATATGTACTCCGGTTATGCATCAGAAGAAATTAATAGCAACCCAGAAACATTTATTAGTCGTGTTCAAACGAAATGGAATTCAGAACCCTCACCTTATGGAAAAAATTGACCTTTTTACATCCATCGCCTTATACGCTGAAATCGGGATTTGCTGCGTGTTCGTACTCATCATCCTGTAATTCCGGAACCGGAAGTCGAATCATTTATAAATTCAACAGCAGCCAATGGGAACGCTGTACCTTTCATTTGAAACCAAGTTTGTAAAAATCTGTAAAGAATTCGCTGAGAAATAGGTATGACATTATCTTAGGAACTTGGTAAGTTCCCCCAGGGCATCAAGAACCGCCATAGTTGGCCAATGTGGTCGAAGTGCCTTCGGTGGGTCATTAATGATCTAGACATGCAAAGTCAAGTAATGTTGCACATATTTTAATATATATTGCATCATTTGGACATCATGGTGGTATCAGTTTCTATGGAAATTTGCTGTGTGATTGAACTCTTCAACACGTAACTCCAGAACCGAAAGTCGGATCAATAAAAAAAAATCAATAGCAACCGATGGGAAGGCTGTACCTTTCATTTGAGACTAAATTTGTACAAATCGGTCCAGCCACCTCTGAGAAAAATCGGTGAGATTGTTTGCCACATACATACATCCATACATACATACAAACATACACACACACATACAGACATTTTACGATCTCGACGAACTGAGTCGAATTGTATAAGAGATTTGGCCCTGCGGGTTGAAATTTCGACCGATTGCATAACCTTTCTATATGAGAACGGCAAAAAGGAGCTTGAATTTAGACGGGCCTGAGAGGCCCGGATTGCCCTTTAATGTTAGGATTTTAGCTTGCCTTCACAAGGGTTAAATCACTTTTATTCGGAATTATTGGAATGATACGTGATGAGAATGATAACATAAAATTGGTTAGAGCAATTCAAAATTGTTAAAATTTAAAGTTTTTCCGCAAACAAATGTTTTAGGGGGGCGAATTATAGTACATTTACCCTACGATTGCCGGAAAGTAAAAAAAAACACCACGAGTACTGGCGCTTCCGGATCGTTTAAGGTGACGGTCGAGGATAAGAAACCGGCCAGTGATAAGGGGCCATGCATAAATGACGTAGCATTTTGGGGGGTAGGGAGGGTATACTAAATTTGTGACGAAGTGTGACGAGGGGGAGGGTAGGGTCAAAAGTTGTGCGACGTAGCATTAAATTTAAAACCCATTGCTTAGAGAAAATAATTTAATGATCCTCCATTCCCAAGAGAAATGAATTTAAATAAATAAGTTACTTGTGATGCGGTTTTTCATGAGGTAAATTTTACGATTCGCGGAATTACAAGTTCACAAAAATACGAAAAGATTTTGTATGCGGATTTAACTTGCTACATTAGTTAGTTAATGTTGCTAACTAGTAGACTTAATTTGGAAGCTGAATTAAAATTTCACTTCGGATTCAACCAAACAAAATTTAGTAATTTAGATGAACGTATGCTTCTTAGAATCATTGGTAGCTGCAGGATTGTGAACTGAGAGAACTTTTCTTTATGCTCCCCTTGACATATAAAATTCAAAACAAAACTATCAACACAATATTTGTGATGAAATGGGCTTATTTTGCACGCAATTTGCTGTTATAATGAAAATGTTGATAAAAGTCGACATTTTGAAAGGACATGTATTTAAAATAATTGAAAAACATGTAATTTTTTTTCATCACCCGGGTGCTTTGCATGGGACGAGGGGGAGGGGGTAGGTAAATGCTACGTTATTTACGAGGGGGAGGTTAGAATTTTGTGACCAAATGCTACGAGGGGGGAGGGAGGCGTCAAAAATCTCCGAAAAAAAGCTACGTCATTTGTGTACGGCCCCTAAGAAGGCTGCAGCGAAAAAAAAACCCGAAGAAATCGACTACCATAGGAGAGAAGAAAAGCCGCTGGTGGTGGGGGTAATGAGAAGACCAAAAAACCAAATGCTGCCGCTAAAAACAGGCTGTGAAAGAAGGCTGCAAAGACGGTAGAGCTGGCAATAAAGATCACCGCCAGCAAGAAGTAAATTCGCGCGTTCGCAATGTTGCCAAAACAGTCCTTTTCAGGACTGACAAAATCTACTTGTGAAGAATTATTAGTGCAAATTTTTCGTTAATGCTATTTCTCATGTTTCTAGCCTGAGCAGCGCTCATTTATTCACATTATGATAAAATTTAGCGAAGTGTTATGAAGCTTCAATTAAAAATTCTTGCAATATAATTAATTTGGTCCTGAAAAGGACCATTGGTTTGTTTTATCGTGGGAGGAAAATTCCGTTCACTTCCGATAGCGGCGAATTTCTCACAGGGTGACAGTTCCTGTTCCGTAGCATTTGGCTCCTCAGGTTGAGGTACTTTCGCGGATAGTTTTCGTTGCTGACTGCTTGCGAACGGTCTGTTTGGTACGGGCTATGGCGCGAAAATTTCTGCTATTCTAGTGTACAACGAATGATGAGAAAACCGACCGACCAATATTTAGTAAACACAGCAAAAAAAATATGAAGATTAACTTCAGCGTATTTCCTGATATCACAGAAAAACTATTCCTGTAATTATGTTTCACGAATAAATTTACGCTATATATCATGCACATAAAATGACTCCTGAAAATCATGCAAATCTGTATGTTCCTATGGAAATTTACATTATTCTGCTCGAGACCTGCGCGCTACTCATTCAACTTTCAGATAAAATATCTTATTTTTACACTATTTTATACGAAATGGCGTTGAGCAGAGAGAAAAACTAACTGCGTCATACACATACATACACGAGCCGCAACTCAATGCGCTTGGATCGTCCACGCTCAAGCGAAGCTTATGTGCGCCACTTTGCAGTCACGTTGTTATGTGTCGCTTTAGACCCCATAATGGGGTGTCTCTGGTGAGTCAATGATTGTCGGTTCAAGTCTCGGTATTATTTAACGATTTTTTTTGATGTCGGTATCGTCACCAATACATACGTAAGTTATTTATAGTACGATTTGTGGTCAATGTAAAATTAATCACTCGCATAATAGTGCAGTATAGTTAGCATAATTTTACATGAATTTTTTTATCTGTGTAGTAGCGTGAGTACTCACTACTATCACTCTCTTGCTCGCTCGTTTTCATTCCTTTCCATTCCTTTCTGCTACTAATACTAGCATAACCTAAACGAATACGCGTCTTTCCCCACCATCCATTTAGTGGGCAGTGCTGCCAAACGTATTTTCAGCTTTTCATCAATAAAATTTCAACAATATTTTCAAAAAATGTTGCAGAATTGAAAAGAAGAAAAATAGTTGACGATGGAAAAAAATTCCCAATTTTAATTTTTAATTTCTTAACCATAATTATCATAACGAATCATTTGAAAATTTTCCATTCAAACGTGATTACGTTCAATAGCATTAGATTTGAATTAACCCCCCGAAGTGTAGTCACGACACTCTGGTTATGTCGCAGACATTATCCAACCATATTTTTTTAAGCTATAAATAAGATTTTTTTTTTTTGAAATTTGTGATCGATTAAATATCGGTTTTTGTTTTACAAATAAAGAAAAGGCTGGGTAGATAATGTCAACGACATTACCGAAATGAAGTAGCATACATTTTAAGCTGTTAATACGAATGTTGCATTTTTTACTAATTCCAGAAAGTTTTTATTAAAATAAGTTATTTCGGTGTTTTTAATGGAAATAGCGAAATAACGGTACAAGAAAATGTGACTAACATAGTCGAAATAAAAAAGGAAAAAAAGATAACGGTACAAGTATATCCGATTCTCTGCTGTTGCCAAATAAATTGTTTCACTCTCATTAAATGCTCTTTTCAGGGTTACCATATGAGGATAAATATGTTCGAACTTTTAGGTTTCGATGTACGTGTACCGATATTTCGGTATTTCCATTAGAAATAACGAAATAGTTGGTTTTAATACAACCTATCAGAAGATAGTCAAAATTGTAGCATTCGTATTAACAAACTAAAGTGTATTCTACTTCACTCCGGTTATGTCTCTGACATTACTCACTCATTTTTTTATTTCGATTATAGAGGTTTTAACCTTAAGGTCATTTCTCTCTTCGGGTTAGAAAAATCTCTTATGAATTTTTTTTAACCCGCTGATAGTGCAAATTTTGACTGATTTTGCTCATAAGACCCATGTTATCCCGACCATTTCCTCCTAGGATGTGTACATCCAAGCAGTAAATATTTAGTCTATTTCCATGACCTTTATACTCATACCCTGTCCTTTATTCAATAGTTGATGTCCGTATTCCAACCGGAAGAATTTTCCGGTTCTTTAGTTCTCCAAGTATCATACAGTCAGCTGGCCTCGGGAACCATTGATTCACAGTCACCGGTGATAGAGTTGGTAAACTGTGAAAGAACCCCTTCCTGCGTCCTTCCTGCACAACGGCACACTCTCGATTCGTTCGTTTCAATTACTTTAAAGAGAGTGATTATAAATATTTTATAACCATCCTCTATTGCTACTACCTGCCTGCCTGCCTGCCTATCATCCTGTGAGAAAGAAACGGGGAGATTACGAGCAGGGTCTACCTACCTACGATAGCACAGCCAGCGGCCGAATGTACTTCTAAAGCTTCGAAAAGCCATTTCCCTGAAGATGATTTCCACATACTTTCCCGCCCCACCACGTCCCGGCCTCCTCTCCCGCCCGGCTAAATGGTGAACTCTGGTATTGACCTAAATGCTATTTTTCGACGTGACAGCATCCACCTGCTATGGATGAAGGATGCTTCGCTTTGCTTTACCTTACCGGTATCACTCCCAGCCGGATCGTTGCTGGTGGTGTACACGTGAACATTGTTTAATCGAGGAGAAATGCGGATTTGCTATAACATGTTCGGTAGTTACTATGAGCTAGACCTGGCTTTTTATTTTCAAGGAAAACGAGATGGCAATTTGAAGCTGGTATGTACAGGATTTCTTTTCATTACACAAGTTAGGAGTTTCTTTTTCCGAACTTTTCTATATTGACGATTTTTCGATCCAACGGGAATGTTGACAGATTCTTATTTATTTATTTCGTTTGGTTGTTCTTCGATTGAACTCATTCGTAAAATTACTTCAAGATTTGTGTCAATCTACAAATGAAGTCAGAATTTCGTTGACATTTCAAATTACACCCGTGTAACCCCTTCAGACGGTGCGCTTTCGACCCATTCGCTTGATGTCAGTTATTTGCCAATTGAAAGGGCAAAAAAGTGTTTACCTTTGAGAATGAACAAAAAAGTTTCCAAAAGAGGGTGAGAATTTTGACACCGATTTATTGCAGGTTAAAACACCAACCGGAACTTTCCAGCGGAGCAATGAAAAAAAAAATGGTTTATGGAATTGGAAAACTTTTCCTATTTAAAATTGGCTGTTGAAAATTTCATATTGCAATTGGAACCGTTTCGCCCGGTGAGCTTGTTTGTTCGGGTAAATTCGCGTCACGGGCTGATTGATGGCAATCAGGTTCAAATGCGAAGCCGGACATCAATAGAGATAAAATATACAAGCTACATCCTATTATGAATAGTTAATATTTCCAATGACGAGAAAACAGCCGACTGTTGATGTTAACTTAGTGTCAATTTTAGATTGTGTGTTGGCAATTACATATAATTTGTTCCGTTCAATACTTCAATATTTTCCGTACGTGAACTGGTTCACAACTGTATGAATATTTTTCATAAAACCAAAGGTTAACTCATGATGTTGTTCATATATTTAGGAACATTAGTTCACAAAATAAAAACATTCTGGATATATAGTTAACTCTCTCTATGTCGATGTTGAAGGGACCATCGACATAGGGAGAGATCGACATATAGAACACAATGATTTTCTTTGAGACAACTTTTCCTTCAGGACATCATAATACATACCGGGAAATGAAGATAGATGCTCGTATTGGGGGGGAGTAGGGTAGTAGATGACGAGGTAAAGTGCACTCGCACTGCAAAACATCAAGTTTGCTGTTTGAGAAGGAATATCTTATTTGCAGTTTATCATTCTGCCCCACATGTGGGGAGACTTGACCAGGTTTTCAGCTAAACCTGCATAAATCTCTAAAAAAGTTTTCAATCCTTCCAAAGTCATTGAGATATAATGTATAAAGGTATTATTCGTGTTCATAATTTTTTGCGGAATTTTTAATTTTAATTTTTCAAAAGTTATAAAAGTTTGTCTGAGATCGTTTTTTTTTGGTAAAGTCTCTCCACTGCGGGGAGACTTGACCAAGGCCTGGGGAGACTTGACCAAGAGAATTTTGAAAAATCAGAACAAAAAATAATGACAAATAATACTGTAATCCTTTTTTCCATATCATTAGGGTTGCATTTCATAAATTTCGACTGTGTTTAATGCATTTCTTTTTAAGAATTAACTGTACTGCTTACAATGCATATTAACACGTCATGAAATCAGCCATTACTACTAACTTTGTTTACTAGTACAAGAAGATATAGACTGATGTTTGATGTGGGATGTTTTTTGTGAGGAGATTAACACTAACAGAAGGTACGACAGCATAATAAATATCAGAAATTTTTTATCTTTCTTCGGCTTATTGCCACTTGGTCAAGTCTCCCCAACATTAGTTATTGCGTTCAATCTCGTGCAAATTTTAGTAATAACTATTTCAATGTTCCGATTTATGTAAAATCTTTTCACTAGTTCATAAAGAATAAAATAATGTATGAGTACTCTAAAAGTAATTATTAGTCGAGTAGATATGTCCATACAAAGTTTGATAAAAAATACATCATTAAAGGCAAATTTATAAAATGCGAAATATTTTCTATAAAGAAAAAAATTTCATTCTAAACTTTTAAATTTACTTTAAGGGACCGAAACAAGTATAAAAATATTTTTGAAAAAAATTTAAGAACCTAATAGAACACGTCATAGCAAATAATAGAATTCTGCGCTTGGTCAAGTCTCCTCACGCTCCCCTAATTGAATCTGTTTTGACTACGAAAGAATGATTTCCGTGCTACAGATGGCTGTATTTTAAATATTTTTATATGTTAAAGTTAAAATTTTGAACCTAAATATGCATAATTTCTAGAAAACCTCGATATATGCAGATTAAGATTAATTCGTTTCACAAAGTCTCGTAGGAAAACATTGAATATCCACTTTACCCCAAATCATATCTTTACTGCCCCTACATGCAGAACATTGATATAGGACTTAGCGCCCTGATCGTCAATTTTCAATTCATTATGTATATGCTTTCTGATGTCCTGAGAGAAAAAAGAACACATCGACATAGAGAGAGAATAATGCAGGGAAATATAAAGCTAGGTACATCGAGATAGGGAGATATCGAGATAGAGAAAATATCGACATAGAGGAGTTTTTATACGTGCGATTTCAAGGGACCTACGAAATAATCGAGATAGAGAAAAATATCGACATAGAGAATATCGACATAGAGAGAGTTAACTGTATTCTCGTAAACTAGTTCACGAAACTCGGAATTTTATTCATTAATCCCTTCAATCCTTGTGAACTAATTCATGATTCCTAATATATTAGTCACGATCTAGTATCCGTGCTCGTGAAATAGTTCACAAAATCATGCAATATTTTTCATCTATTCGTGAACTGGTTCATGATTTCTAGTATAATAGTCACGACGGCCCATACGTGCCCGTGAAATAAATCACAAAATTATAAAATATTTTTCGTGTAGACGTGAACTGGTTCATGAATCCTAGTATAATAGTCACGACTTACCATTCAAGCTCGTGAAATAGTTCACAAAATCATCAAATATTGCTCATGTATTCGTGAGGTGTTCCATGATACCAAACATAACAGTCACTACTTACCATTCGTGATCGTAAAATAGTTCACGAAATCATAAAATATTATTCATGTATTCGTGAATTGGTTCATGATTTCTAGTATACGTTTGAATATTCGTGATCGTCAAATAGTTCACAAAATTTTGAAATATTATTCATGGATTCGTGAACTAATTCATGATTCATAGTACATGATTTACGATATATTTTGTGAGTTTGTAATAGGGTGTTGAGCCCATTTTCGCTATGTTTCTATTGTCACCCTACCCATTTGAAGCCGTTGGCTAGAGCAGTGTCTGCCATCTTTGTTCAACGCATTGAGTCAAATGGTAGCGCAACAATAGGGGCACTCGATTCAAGTTTTTGTTGCGCTCAAACACGAGATCTTCACTGTTTTCAGCGGATTTGTGTTATTATATTGGTTCTTAACAACGAAGCAAAGCTGTAGATGTCAATTTTCAGGCATTCCATTGATTGTAAGCCGAGAAATTAATGAATTAGTAAGGCACCCTGCTTAGTATGGTGAAAATAGGCACTTTACCCTATGTAAAATATATTCCTTATCATTTTCAATTTCATGCAACATGGTAATGAAATGAATGGTAATGAAATTTGGGATAATATTTGTGGAATCATTTTTGTTTCATTCACTTTTTCATGAAATGTTCAGCTGCTAGGGGCCAGTAATAGGTACGAGCAGTAGATACAAGAAAACTATTAGGGCCTCGAACATCGTTATTTAGTTGGTAAGGTTCAGTGTGATGTCTTGTGACCTGCCAAATTGAAAAGTAAGCTCTATAATAAAATATCAGGATAACGCGAACAGAAATTATGAAAATCGTGACTAAGATCTTGAAATCATGAACATAAACCACACTATTCGGGACAAAAATGTCAAAAATCGTAACTAAGATCCTGAAATCAAGAACATAAATAAACATAAATCAAGGGGTGGGAAAATCGATTGCCTTGTACGCAGCGCACCTTGGTTCGAGTCCTGATCCCGCACATAGGGTTAGAAATTTTTCATAAGAAGTTCCTGAAATCCATTACTCCTGATAAAAATAGCAAAATTCGTGACTAAGATCCTGAGATCATGAACTTGAATCATTCTACTCATGACTAAAATATTACAATAACGTGAATAGAAATTACGAAAGGGCGACTATCATCCTGAAATCATGAACGTAAATCCCGCCAATCTGATAGAAAAATCCGATACCAAACTCATGAATAAAATAGCACGGTAACGTAATAAGAAATCACAAAAATCGCGAATAAATTCCTGAAATCATGAACATCGTTTGACTGTCGGCTGTGTATTCCCAAATTATGAACAAGAATCATAACAAAAACTAAATATGTCTAGAGAACAACAACAGTAACCCAACAAAACATTCGAATGTAACGCCATGTAAAAACTTGGGGTGAACCAGTTTTTTAGAAACACAAATAGTTTCATGAATACGAGGTTTATATTTCACAATTTCAGAAATTTGGTCACGATTTTTGTAAATCGTTCAGTTCACAAAATCATGATTATTTGTTGGATTTTTTTTTCGTGCAGTCACTTTTGCTTCCCAATTCCTGGGATGATTTTGCGATATGAAAACCGAGATTTGATCCTAAGATTTCGACTGTATAAGATCGATAGAGAACTTCAAATATGGAATGAGCGCAATTCTGAATAAAAAATCAGTTCGAATGGCATTAATTAGAAAATACGAGCCACTTTCCCATACAGCAGTTAGCGCACGTAATATCACAAAGTACCGCACACTGAGTGTCCTGGAGGTATGAAACTCGTTCAACAAAAGAGTCACAATAAATAGCGATGTAGCACCGGAAGCAAACACACCAACAGCATATTTTACATTCCAGAATGCCACAACCAGTCATGAACGACTGAAGCTCGACTGAAAACATAAACTTCCTCGCCGAACGAAAACAAAACCACACTCCGCTTCTGCTACTGGAATTTCCTCTGCAATATGCATTGCCGTCCTTTACCACAAACCGAGCCGAGTGAAACTGTTCCGAATTAAATTCCGTTAACGAATCATTGTTTGAAATGTATTCGTATAAACTTAACTATATCTATGAATCATACTGCTAGACGTACTTGCATATTACCGGTCAAAAATCCCAAGCCCCCCACTGCCAAACGGAACGTTTGACTGGAATCCATAAAATTTAATGTGTATGGCGCAGTGATGCCAGATTTACAGACATTGCGGCAGTCTTTTTTGAAATAGAAATATCTGTGCAATTTTTATTTGTATTGCAGATATTTGCAGGATTTTAAAGTCTTGGAAAATATTGACATCAATCAATCTCTTCGGATATTATATCGTTTAAGAACATTTCCATATCAACATTTGAATAGGGCTAATAAGATTTGTAAACAAACTTTTGTTTTGCTGATTTCTCCTAATTTGTTACCATTTCAAGACAGAAAACATTTGAAAATGATTCTACCAAGGGTGAAGATGTTGATTCATGTGTATTTTTCATGAAATTCAACTCGGTGGCGGAATAATGAGCGAAATAAGTTTGTTTACAAAAGACTCATTCGCCCTTTTGAAGAATTACTATTGATTTAGAACTTGATGCTTCGCGATGTTTTTGATAACACATACTACATGGGATAGTGGTAGGACTCAGAGAATCGCTCAAATCAGCATAGAACAACATCAGTGCTAGAAATCTCAAACCAAATCAATGGGAAAGCGAAAAAATGGCCCATAAAATAGACATACCAACGAATTATTGTTAATGCTATGTTAATAAAATATCTATATTGTGGTGGGAAAACTGAATTTTCCTAAAAGCGATTTTTTTTTTTGAATCGATTTGAAGTTTATATTTTACTCAAATTTCCAACGCGACTGAGAACTAAGAAATCAACGCTTTTTCTTGAAAAGGGCGATACTAGCAGTGATACCATTCAAAGAAAATCAACAGTGAATATTTCCAGACTTGGTTCTATTTCATATTTAAGAACTATTGTGTTTTTTGACATCCTAGATTGCATGATTCAGTGATCGAAACCCAAAACTTCATAAAGTATTTGAAATTATTAAATTAAAATTTGTTTTTGCTATTGAAATTTACAAAATGATAGTATCGCCCCTTTGGCGATTGTTTACTTTTTCGGTCCCACCTATCAGCATTGAAGTATCGTTCTTACGTTTTTTTACAATAACTACCGTTCTACACCACCGATTTCGTCCGGGTTTTTTTCAATAGCGATCATTGTTACTATTTACAGCTGGTATCAGCTTGATAGTCCTAAAAAAATATGAAAATGACAGTTTCGCTTCTAAACTGCTAGCAAAAAAAGTATCGCCCTGTTTGTTTGCATGGAGCGTGGAGGGCGAAACTTTAAATAAACAAACAAAAATACACTTTCGCCCGTTGTATTTTTTGCTGTAGTTTAAGAAAGCAATATCGTAGAATCAAAATTTTTAGGTTAATTTGTTGCGTTTCAAAGCCCTCATTCGCATGTAAGAAAAAAGCCCTATGTTTACATTTGTAAGTATCGCCCTTTTCACAAAAAAGCGTTGAAATGAAATCGCAGCTCCTGATATCACGCTATCTCTGAAGTGCATGCGTGCATAGTTTCAAATTTTACTTCGACATCGACTTTTTCTAAAGGTGACTTTCCAGTAGTATCCTTGATTTGAATTATTATCGCTAATCCTAATGCCAAAGAACAAATAAAAACCTCACGAAAACGAACCGTTTGGGAAAATCATCATCATTACAGGAATTTTCATTTTCACGAAACTTTTCGATAACCTTCCGTCACTTGCGTTAATGCACTGGGTGCACAGTAGGGTAACAGGAAAAAATGACCCCTATCGGCCCACCTCTGCGTCGATTCCTAGTCCCACCAGGAGTACTTGCACCAAATTTGAAGCAAATCGGACAAGTCTAATTACCGGACCAACGGGCCTGAAATTTGTATGGGAATTTTCAACAATTTACATGGAGAAAACCCACCAGCACGCATTTTCGCCGCTAGGTGGCACTGTATGCATAGTATTATCACTGTAAGTGAAAATAAGAAGGATAATTGAATTGTCTACAACTTAGTCGAAGACTGCAAGTAAATCCGACTTTGTTAAAAGAAGTTATTAAACTTTTAACGAAGTGATGTCTGAGTCAGTTTTGCATGGGGCCTAATAGTGCATGGTTGTGTATCAGTACTCGATTCACACGAACTAAACATTTTTGTGAAATAATCGTTAGGTTTAGCTCAATGGTTTGTTCAGAAGAATTATAGTAAATAATAGGAGTCATGCTGTGATTAGAAAATTTTAATTCCACCTGTTACCACATAAAGGGCGCCAACACTAACTTTTCAACGGAGAGAGATAGAAATTTGGTGTCTTCTACAAAGTTATAGAACAGGCATTTTTCAGCATTTCTTCTGAACATCTTGATACTCTATCTCTCTTCTATGAAAAGTTAGTAGTGGCGCCCTCTATGCGGTCACAGGTGGAACTAAAATTTTCTAACCAAAACATAACTCGTATTATTTACTATAATTCTTGTAAACATACTATTCGGCTAAATCTAACCATTATTTCACAAAAATATATAGTTCGCGGGACTCGAGTACTGATACACAACCATGCACTGCTAGGCCCCATGCAAAACTGACTCAGACATCACTTCGTTAAAAGTTTAATAACTTCTTTTAACATAGCCGGATTTACTAGCAGTCTTCGACAAAGTTGTAGATAATTAAAATATCTTTCTTATTTTCACTTACAGTGATAATACGATGTATACAGTGCCACCTAGCGGCGAAAATACGAGCTAGTGAGTCTTCTCTATGTAAATTGTTGAAAAATCCAATATAAACTTCAGGCATGTTGGTCCGGTAGTTAGACTTGTCCGATTTGCTTCAAATTTGGTACAAGTACTCCTGGTGGGACTAGGAATCGACTCAGGGGTGAGTTTTCAAAAATTCATCATTTTTCTGGGCAGTCTAGTGCACAGTGCTCTAAAAATCTAGCGAAATTGTCTTAGGGCACCAGCGGGTCTGTAAAGAATACTAAAAATTAATTTCTATTCCATAATTTTCGGTTCAGCAATTCGAGAGATCGTGCTCACCGCAAGCCATGAAAAATAGACTACGTTGTGAAGCGATGGTCACTATTTATTAAAAAATCACGGTTAAATAAAAAATAGAACTATTAAAAAATTTCAAATAGTTTATAATTTTCACAAACTTATTAGGAAAAATTGTTTAATAAGCTTTCGTAATATTGTGTAGGAAAAAAGCTGAAAATTTGAAAATAAATCTGAGGATTATGATTGATTACAGAACTCTGGAATTTTCTATTGGAATGTTTTCAGGCAGGAATTTGATATTGATGCTATTAGACAACTGTGAAATCAAGACCAATAGATCAGTTACATATCAGGACCCCATTCCGACAATTTATCAAAAGTCCTCATGATGTTTACAACAACAGGTTATCAATCTACGGATCAGATAATGTTATTGTAATATTGAATTAAATCAGTTTGCATCAATAAATTTTCAACTCCAATCCAATTTTTTTTTGGGTGTGGTGAGGGGGGGGGGGGGGCTGTATGGTGTTAAAGCCCAAAACCTTCTCTTGGCTACGCCGTTGCTTGGAGTTATTTATTTCGCTTTTCATTTTCCGAAAGGTTTCAGATCGATCCGATGGTCATAAGTTAGAAAAATTGCAGTCAGAAGGTTCGCACAAATGAACATTTTTGCACTGATAAGTTATCAAGTTCCTTCCAGACAACTTGGAAGCGTTCGGTGATTATTTCTAGCGGTTGTAGATAGAAAAATGAAATGCAAAATTCGATTTATCGAAATAATGTTTGGCTTATTTCAATGGATTATTACTCTATTGAACAATAAATAGGCGACGAAGAGTAATCCACAAACAACAAGCCATAACTTTTAAAGTATTCAAAATAGATATTTGAAGTCTTCAGTAAAGTTATACACAAAAGTAAGAGCTACAAATTTGCTGAAGGCATCATTTCGATATAATCACTTCCAAGAAAATTTGTGAAAATATCTCACTCATAGGGGGATTAATCAGCAAAAACACAATACCAAAAGAAAGGGCATATTACCTCCATTAAATTCTCCGAAGATACTATTGACCTAAAATAAGCCGTTTTGGCGTTAATAATAGATTATATGTTTTTGGTCATATTTCTGGCTACGGGAAATGATAAAAATCTTTCGTCCGCATTTAATGTTCAATATCTCTTTTGATAATAGTCCGATTTCCACAATCTATAGCTTGTTCGAAAGGTATTCGTTGAAGCTATCTAAAAACATATAAATTGTTAATCTATATTGTTAATTTCGGCAGATAATTAAAAAAAACTGCAAAAAACGCCATTTTTACGCATTCAATCATTCATATCTTGGAAACTAAACATCAGAATCAAAAACAAATTAATAGCGTTCATACTGTTTTTTAGTTCTTTCATTTAAAATTGGTTTGGATAAGATCGGTTCAGCCATTGCTGAGAAACACGAATGCGAATTTGTCCGTTACATACACACACACACATACACACACACACACACATACACACACAGACATTGTCCCAAATCGTCGAGCTGAGTCGATTGGTATATAAGACTCGGCCCTCCGGGCCTCGGAAAATAATCTTGAAAGTTTGAGCGAATTCTATACATTTCTTTTATAAGAAATGTAAAACCATCTTTGATTTGGATGCAATTTTATTCCAAGATAGGTAATTATGTTCCCTACCTACCGTCAAAAATTCAAGTTGGGCACTTTCAAGAAAAGTATTTGAAAAAAACTTTTCCTTGTCCAAACTGATTTTTTTTTTCGGTGTATTTTTATCGAAAACTGAACTAATGAAAGTCATAATCATCTCAGAATCCAATTTCCCAACTACTAGTTGCCTAATACATGCAAAAAGTATCAGTAACGAATTTGGTATAGCATCTCGGACTGGACTGGAACGAGCCCGAAGGGATTCGTTTAACGGAGATCTGGCACTCGAACACTTAGCGCACGACCAGACAACATATTTAATATCGCGATAACCGCCGCCACAAGCGCAGAGACTGCTCTCCACGACCCAACACGCCGGAGATGGGCCTTCTACGTATAATGATTGTACATGACCCGAGATATTATCTGAATGAAGTCATGACTCTCAACCATTCTTTTGGACCAAGGTTTGTTGATACCTTTGGGATTCCTGAACTTCCATCACGCCACGAAATTTGCCAATTTTCGAGCCTTCTCTGAGAAGAAATATTTAAAAACTCGTTGAAGCTAATCGATCTTTTATAAATATCACCTTCTGATGCATAAATGTCCACTTTCTCATTATCATTCTAATCCAAGTGTCCGCCTTCTCATTACCCGGTATGGAGCACTGCGAAAGAATTCAAACTAAGATAATCTGCTATGATTTTTCAGATATAGTACTCATAAACTCCCATGTTTTCCCCAGGAAATACAAAGAGTGCTTTCCATGCTCCATCAAACGGAGAGCGTCCTGTAACTGTAACGATGTGGGCAACCATCAGTTTTGTGGGGGAATGTTGGCAGCACAGCCTCTTTTATGATTGCACTCACCACTACTGTCATAATAATTAGCATAAAAGCGATGCATAGCTGTAATCGTATGACGAACGTTCCGTGTATTCCAATCACAGGATGAATCGAATACACAACGTAGGCCCTAGCACCAAGATGTAACATTGTTCCTCTGATGATCTGTCCGTTAATCCGTCGACGGACTGGTGCCAATAATCGAGTTTTTCAGCTTTCATCAAGTTTTGAATTTGTATTTGTAGCATCACGTATATTGGGAAAAATTCAGGCGATTCTACGTTCAAAAGTCCCTTTCGCGTATAATTCTAAGCAATCTCTGCACACCACGAAATAGGAGACTGTTCACGATTGTTCACGTCCGGTTCTCGTTTCGTCTGATCTTTAATCGTAGTGCAAATGCATTGTGTAAAACCTGGTGGAAAATGTAGGGACTGAAATATAGGGACACTTGGGGTTTTCGATGTCCCATGTGGAAATTTCTAGCTAGATTACCGAGACCAGGAACCACTTACTTCGTATTTGTAATAGCACCCTTCAAGGGACACTCTCAGGCCTTTACGAGGAAGCTTTGGAGAACTGATTTTCCTCTTTCGGAAATTTATATACACATTAGAAGATGTTCCCACAATGTGATGGTCAGACTCTCGCTCTTTAGTGTACAAGGAAACGTAGAAATTAATCATTGTCGGTGGCGTAGCGATCTTTTGCATTTCTTATCGGAGCGTTCCTTTCTCATTTTGTCCCCACATAATTTATATGCGGGACATGTCGAGAGATCATGCGGAGTCTCTCCACGGTAGAAAAACTTATCATGATTCTTTCCGCATTTTCCACAGCGTGCCTTGTTTCTACAATAAGTCGCTGTAGGCCCAATTGTTTGCAGCACAAAAAGGCGAACAGGTAAACTAGCCCCGTCAAAAAGAACAAAGTTTGGAAGAACGGATTCGCCGAAAGGTTCGAAATGAGGCTGATGGAAAATAAGTTGGTTTCACATATTCCTTAATTTTTCCTGAATGCAATTGCTTGCGAACCAAAAATTTCACTGGCCGAAGCAAAGGGTTCTCGAAGGTGTGAACCCCATACTTCGCAATAAAGGCCCCTGTTGGCGACTACACTATCAATCTCTACTTCCCGGGCGGGTACATAGACAAGATACTTCTTCGTACACGTCCAAGTGGTATTTGGTCAAATCTCGCATATATCGATGATGTTAAATGGATTGTCTTTGCCCTCATTTAAGATTGTTGTGAGTATATATATACCAAATTCATTACTGATACTTTTTGCATGTATCAAGCAAATAGCAGTTGGGAAATTGGATTCTGAGATGGCTATGACTTCCATTGGTTTAGTTTTCGATAAAAATACAAAAAAATCATATTGGACTAGCAGAAGTTATTTCAAACAACTTTTTTTCCTTGAAAGTGCCCAACTTGAATTTTTGAAGGTATCTAATAAGGTAACATAATTACCTATCTTGGAACAAAATTTCATCCAAATCAAAGATGGTTTTTTTTAATCGACCTTAAATTTTTTAAATCGATTTTTTCAGTGTAGGAATTTATGAAGAATTTTGTCAATATTTTTATTCAAAAATTTGACTAATTTTGTGAAAATCACTCCTACAAAAAGGTTTGACCCTTTTCAAAAGACAGTCTAGATCAGTGATTCTCAACCTGAGGTCCACCGGACTCCTAGGCAGCCGCGAAGTCGTTGCTGGGGGTCCGCGAAAAAAATATATTTCCCGAGTGCATATTGAAATTTCAAATCCTGTTTCCTAACAAATTGAAAATAACATATTAATAGCATACAAAATTGATGTTCATCTGTGGGGGTCCGCAGCAACCCAGTGTGATATCTAAGGGGTCCGTGATACGAAAAAGGTTGAGAACCGCTGGTCTAGATCATTTTTGGACCGTGACCGCCACTCATTCCAATTTGCCTGGTTCAATTCCAGCCGAGGTCGTTGAGATTTTTCTGAGGTGAAAAAAATCTGTGGTCACGTCTTCCTTCGGAAGGGAAGTAAAGCCGTTGGTCCCCGGTCTATGAGTTTGGTGGATCGATATCTAGTCCAGATAGTGAAGTCACCTCTCTGGCGTCGGTAAAGAAGAAGTGATCCAAATTCTACACTCTTACTAACAAAAATATCCTCCTCCTGTGATACTTGTGGAGTTCGCAGTAGTATATACGGCCTCTAGCAAAAGCAAGTATCGGACTAACCATTCCTTCCCTTTCCTTCCGCGATCTACGTTCGGGCCTGGCCGGTGCCGATATTGATCAATACTTTAGGATTACCAGCAGTTGCACATTGAAAAATGTTTCGCTATTCCCAAGCATAATTATCTACGTATTCTCTGTGCAACTTCAGCTAGTCCAGATCGATAACGGAATGGCAACCAGGGGTGGTCGCACAAGCTCAAGCTCAGGCAAGCTCAATGTTCTCATGTACAGAAAGTTTCATTAAAATCTGAGAGGGTGCTGCCAACTCTGAATACGATTTTGCGCGAAATTCGTTTATATACTAGTCCAATAGGCTGCAAAAGTACAGTGTGGACATTAGATTCAAAACATCAGACTACAATTGTCGCAATCGTCGTTGTCTTCGCTATTCGGAACATTCGGCATTCCAAACCTAATATTCTGGACCTACTTTTGTACCCGGATGTATAAACTATCTATAACAAGTTTACAAATTTTGAGTTAATTGCACGAAGTTAAGAAAAAATGTGTTTTCTAAGTCAATTTTGGGTCGCTGAGCACGAAAATCATATCCATTTTCTTTTTCAAAGAACCGTTTTTGTGATTTTTTCAAAAAAGGTGTTTTTGAGCACTTTTTGCAGTTTTTGGCCAATATCTCAGGAACAAATCTTTCGATTAACACAAACGAAAATCCCACCATTCAAAAGGTATTGATGTGCCCATTCCAAAAATGTATAACATGTTAGGATAAAATATCAACAATTTAGGGTTAAGAGCAACCAAAGTCAAAAAAAGTAGTGTTTGGTAAAATTACTAATTTTTGGTTGATTTTTCATAAAAAAATAAATCAGCAAAAAAAATCTTTCAAAATTTTATGTGACAGGTATACTTCTCACGTGAATTTTAAGCTTAAGATCACGAAAATCCGAGAAAAACTGGTGATGTTATTAGGCACCGAGTGAAAATTGCTCTGTTTTTCACATATCTCTTTTGGTCTTAAATAAGATTACACTAGTTTACAAGAAAAATGAAGTTACGAGAAAGTGTTTTCTAGATTAATTTTGGGTCGCTGAATACGAAAATAATACTCTATTTCTCTTTCAAAGAAGTTCGAGTTTAAGCTTCCGCTTTTTTGTTTTTGCTCTATTTTTTATTACAGAAAAATAATTTTTCATATTTTCAGAATCTAATGTGACAGATTTTAACAATTTTAAGGTAATCGCGATAAGCTAAGAAGAAAGGTGCTTCTTCAGTTAATTTGGATCGCTGAATACGAAAACCAAGTCCATTTTTTCAAAGAAGCATTTTCAAGATTTCTTTGAAAAAGTTGTTTTGGGCACTATTTTAGTTATTTGTCAATATCTTGTTCAAATAGGATCCGATCGAAACAGTTCGAAAGGTATTGATGTGCCCTTTCCGAAAATGTATAATATGCGTAAGAAAAAAAAATATGCGTAAGATGATCAAATCTCGACAAACATATGATTACGGCTTAAAAGCCAACTGTCAAAATTCTCTTTGAAATGAAATTTCAGACAAACTGTTACCGCCAATCACAGATGTTTATAGAAAACAAAAGAAAAAAGTTTTCTCTTGCATTAACTACTATGAACTGCGTTTAGCCAGTAACGGTTTGTCCGGAATTTCCTTTCAAAGAGAATTTTGACAGTTGGTTTTTAAGCCGTAATCGTATGTTTGTCGAGAAATGTACATTTATTATTACAATCGACCAAAGTAAAAAAAAGTCCAATGTTCGACCTTTTTTCAAAAAATGCATATTTCTAGTAATTTTTTTATAATAAATAAAGGACAGAAGAAAATTCTTTTAGAATCTAATGAGATAAGCAATCTTTTTGCATAAATTTTAATCCAATGGTCACAAAAGTCGGATGAAAAATGTAAATGGAATGAAGCACTGAGTGAAAATTGTAACTTTTTATTTTTCGCCCAATCATACTTTCGGCTGAAATAATCTTCTATACTTGATAGTTATTGTTTGTGTTGGGTACTGTCTTCTCGAGCTTGCATCCATCCATCCTGCGGCATTTGAATGGCTTTGGATATTTCATTGTACAACTAAGTGCTCTTTTTAAAATTTGGAAATATCGTTGGAAAAGTTTTGTTTTGTCTGTGGTGAGTTCATATTTTACGAATTAAAGGAATTTTCGCCTTCTGCTTCAACAGGCTTCACAGCAGATTTTCAGTTCACAGAATATTACGTGGCTAGTGCTACGATCCCACTGAGACTCCTTCGAATATTTGACGACTGGCTTATGAGACCAGTGCTACACCCTCTAAACCGCCGCACCAGGGCAGGGTCCGCTAAAATCATAAAATTTTCATTTTGCTCAATGTGCCATAGCATCAACATTTTCCATCCGATGTTAGTGATATTAGGCCTAAAATTAACGTAAACATATTATCTGTCATCTTAGATTGTAAAAGGTCCGAAAAAAATTGTTTTAGGTAAAAAAATGATTTAAAAATGAGTAACTTTCAAAAATGGTCAAAAATGCACTTTTTTTAAACTTTGGTCGCTTGCAGCACTAAAAATTCTACACATGATCGACACATATTATATGTTTTTGGAAAGGGCATCTCGGCATCTTTCAACCTGCATATTGACTAAATTAATCGAAAGGTTTTGACAAGAAATATTGACTAAAAACTACAAAAAGTGCTCAAAAACGAGTTTTTTGAGAAAATCACAAAGTCGCTTCTTTGAACAAAAAATGAATATTGTTTTCGTGTTCAGCGACCCAAAATTAGTCTAAAAAATACTTTTTCTTGAAGCTTCATTTTTCTTGTAAACTAGTGTTATCTAACTATAAGAAAAGTTCTCAGTTAAGGGATTTAATTGGGGTCAATGAGCCAGAATCACAAATCTCTGCAATTTAGAAAATCTATATATATATATATATATATATATATATATATATATATATATATATATATATATATATATATATATATATATATATATATATATATATATATATATATATATATATATATATATATATATATATATATATATATATATATATATATATATATATATATATATATATATATATATATATATATATATATATATATATATATATATATATACAGGGTGTTTGGTTCATGGTTAAGAATCTCTCGGGGCCATATTTGGAGAAAAAAAACTGTTCTACACATACCATCAAATCTCAACCGTTACAGAGTTATTGAACTTTTTGTGTAGAAAACTTATTTGTCTTAAAATACCTCTAATTTTAAAAGTATACTTTGTATTTTAAATGTTTCAGTTCCATTCGAATGGTGAGAAAATTTCCTATTGAATGGTGCTCTCATATCTTTTAGTTAATTAGTTTTAATTACCTTTTAAGTGTAGAGTAATTAAAAGTTAGTGTTTTTGAGGAGGTTTTTGCTAATTTTCTCGAAATAATAAAGTATGATTATAGCAATATCCATTATCCAAAAGTTGGGTTTTAGGACGATTCATGACTTGTTCTTGGACGTCATATTTCTATCACTTCTCATTTCTTTGTAATTTCATTACTATACTTTTCCTGTAACCGACTTGCAAGTGCTTAAAAGACTCTAATCTAAAAAATATGCTTTATATCGTTATTTACAAGATTTCATTGGAAAGCTGAGAAAATGTCCTATCAGTGCATGTACAAATATCTTTTAGTTAAGTGTACTAAATGATTTTTTACTAAGAAATAACTCAAAATTTGTGTTTTTTGGAGATTTTTTTAATTATTCTAATTATTAATCAACAAAATTTATCGTAACTATTGTTCATTTGATGCCCCTTAATGTTCTCTATAACTTTTTATTAGACACTTGGTCTATATCTCTTTTCATTTTGTTAACACAGCATGAGCTCGCCACAAATGTAGTGGGTTCGAAATCATTATTTTTGCCTATGAAACGATGTGATAAAAACGATTTTGCGTCGAAACCAAAAGAGATAATTGAATGGAGTCAAAGAAAGAACTGTAGAACTTGCTGAGATGCATTATTTCCATGATAATAATGGTGATGTTTATTATTTACTATTTTAAGAAAATTAACGAAAATGCTAATAATAGCACTAACTTTAAACTAATTTACTTTTAAAAGAATACTAAATTCACTTAACTGAAAGGTATTAATACATTTTTCACTGTAAAATTTTCCTGGCTTTTGAATAAAAAGAAAAAAAAGTACAATAAGTGCCGTAATTTTTCAATTAGAGCTGGTACTAGTGAAAATGAGATAAAAATATCCAAGTAGAATAACCCAAAATCATGAAAATAAGAAAAGGTAAGTGCATCATGTCAAAGAATAAATTAAGCAGCTCATCAAGACTAACACTCTGAATTATTAAAATGATGAGGTTAACTATTAGGATTTTCAAGAAATGAACGAAAAATCGTTTGAAATTGTTTAATTTTCAATAAATTACTTTGAAAAGGCTACTTAAACTCATTAGCTGAAACATGTAAGGGCATCACTCAATGCGAAATTTTCTCACCTTTCGAATGGAACTGAAACATTTAAAATACAAAGTACACTTTTAAAGTTAGAGGTATTTTAAGACAAATAAGTTTTTTACACTAAAAGTTCAATAACTCTGTAACGGTTAAGATTGTATGATGGTATGTGTAGAACAATTTTTTTCTCCAAATATGACAGTCTATCACCCCCCGAGAGATTTTTAACCATGAACCAAACACCCTGTATATATCTATATATATAAAAGTCAAAGTTTGTATGTATATGATTTATGGGCTCCCAAACGGCTTAACCGATTGCCGTCAAATTTCGTACATAGTAGGCATTTGTTATGGAGCGTGTTTGTGTGCTATTGATTGGGGATTATCCACTTGCCAGATGGCGCTTCGGAACAAATTGTGTTTCCCTCCTATTTCGTTGAAAGTCGCAGCAACGCGCGATGGGTATTAGCTAGTATTATATAAATGTTTGCATCATTTAAATAGCAAGATGATACCGGTTTATTCAGGAATTTGATGTAACCGCACTCTTCAACCCATAACTCCATAACCAGAACTCAGATTCAAATAAATTTCACTAGCAACTATATGACACTTCCACGGATACATATAATTACACGAACACACATACAGACATTTTTCGATCGCGACGAACTGAATCGAGTCTCATATACTAGACTCGGCACCCCGAGCTTCATTCCCAAGTAACAATTAAAATGCCTAGGGGATTTATCATTGTTTTATCCTGGTTTTATGAAGGAATCCTTGAAACCGGTGATTTTATTATGGTTTTATGCAGCTGTCATTTCATTTGTTCCTAAATTTCACTATAAAACTATGTTATGACTTCCACGATAAAGCTTTAGGTTACAAGTTTATATAGTGGTTGTGAAACGGTTCTATATACTTTGTTAAAACTCGAATAAAACTAACATACAACAAGAAATTAAGTTATAAGACAGTTTTATCGGAAATTATTGCACGTATTCAGGTTTGGGAATATCTATATTAAAACCTCTTTAAAATAATTACTCTTATGAAAGGCATACTAAGGAGTTATAAAATTGTCATCAGAAGCTCGAATCTTATTGTTCATGTACATGTAATATAGTAACTGTAGTGCAACTAAGTTACTTCGAAAATTCCATTTGGAAATGGAATTCTTCCTCAATTTCTTTTGACCCAAAGCAGAATACGAACCAAGTCAGGATTATTTCGTCTTTGCAGGTTAATAAGAATTTCTGAACAACCGCTGACTGGAGGATTGGTTTGTTTTTCTCGTTTTTCCAGAATGATTATCAAGATGGTAAATAAAGGTGAGAGCTTTTTTGTGCGTGCTGTTGCAGTTGTCAATCACGAGAGGGTTGCAATGATTTGTTTTTTGGCTGTTTACAAAAATTGACTTTACCGACAAAAACAACGTCAAAAACGTTGCAACAATTTTAAGAACCACTTCTCACATTATATTACAAAAAAGGAAGCCCATCTGCGTTTTAGTACTATAAACAATAAGCTCATACAAATGCATTTCGGTCTAGGGTCAGATCACTCTAGAAATGCATAACAAATTTGAATCCAATTTGAAAAAACGCATTTCATTTCCATTATTGCATCAACTTTCACTCTTTTGCCGAAACATTTGTTCAACAAGCGTCTGACGCTGATCTACTTCGTTCGAAACTTTGTTGGAGTAGAATTAGTTTGTGGCAGGGCTTTGACGTCTTACACGCAACGCAAAATGCATTTCAAATTCCTATTTCGATGGAAAGTAAATGTTTAATTTCGTTGTTTCTTAAAAATGCATCTCAAAATCTGTCCCTAGATTTCGGAACATAATTTAAAGAAAATATCTGCGAATCTTTATCGAACGAGGACTATTGACAAATCTCGTGCTCGATTGGAATGACACTAACAGTAAATGGTGAACACACTATAGAGATGGCGAGTATTCAGTGTGTGTATTTTAATCTATAGCGCTACTCAAATTTGACAAGCGCACCGTTACATAATAAAAACCCCCACCTTCGATTTACCATCTTGGACAAAGTTACTGTCAAAATAATCAAAACCAGCAAGCTGTGATTTAGTCCAGCATAAAACTTGTCACTCTCAACATAGATGCAGAAGTGCCATGATAATCACGCTTGCTATATGAATTGCTCAGTTATGACCGTTTTAGGAGAAATTGTCTTATGAAAGAATTATTCAAGTATACCAAGTTTTACTAAAAAAAATGTCGCCTTGAAGCAAAAATAGAAAATTGCGAAGTAAAATTTCTCAAATATACGCCTTCTTGTTCGTATGAAGGGTGGAATCAAACGTTTTGAGACATTTTTTTTGAAAGAATCTGCACTTTTTAACAAAACATTTTTTACTAAAACTTGGTTAAGTGTTGTTTCAATATTTGCAGAAAAATATTACCGAATGCTCTTTTTAGTAGAATTCATGGGGCGCATTTATTTTGCGTTGCTCTTTCATGATGTTTCACCATAAATCCTTAACGGCATGCCTTCAAACACGCATGGGTGTGTTATGAACAATAATAAAATTCTTTTAATCACTATTCTGAAAAAATGTATATCTTACAATATGGCATTTTGTTCGATGATTGGCATCATGCGATGTTAAGGGATAAAACCACGATAAAATTTTATTGAATACATCTCATCAGTGTAAAAATTCAGGTTAAAACTGAAAGTTCTAACATGGATAGCATACGAAGTTTTATGGACTTCTTCAGGAAGACTTTACAGTTTTATGATGGTTAAATAGCGCTCATATAGTGGTTTTGCACACTGCTAGATCAGGAGAAGGTTTTATGCTGTTGGTTTAATATTACACCTAAAGAGTAGAATAGAACTGTAATAAAACTATTACTCCTATGATAGTTTGCATAACAAGTTCTACTGATTACAATAAAACTGGGCCAATTTGTCATAACATGGGTTTATAGGTTTATCCTCCAGGAAGTACATAAGACCATAAAGTTAGCATGGGAGGTTTTAAATATTAGTTTTATTAAACGCTATAAAACTTCAATATAACCAAAATTGTTACTTGGGTTTTCATTTTGCAGCGTTTGGTGGGGCAATAAGAGCACAAGTCAGCCCAAGGCCGATGATAGTAGGGGTAATGTCTGAATGGTCCATGCAGACCACAAAAACGTCATGGGAGAGGATCAGAGTGCGGGTTGGGGTAGGGTTAACGGATTGATATATGCTTGACGAATAATTGCGCAGCAGAATGTGATGAAAAGGCGAATTGAACAGTACTCCTGTTGGCTGTTCAGAAAAACACAAATAATAAGTTTCTTTCATAACGTTATAAATCCAATATTTGTATTTTGATAATATGTGATATAAATTTACTTAAAGTTCACTCTATCGCCAGTTGTTATCAAGCTTGCAAGATCGCGAGCGTATATGTGAATAAATGATCGCGAAGGGCTCAAGCGTTTGTATGTTAACGTGTTTGTCGTATTTGCCAGCTCGTATGCGGCTTGGCATGTATAAACTCGATCCCGCAACCGCGTGGTCATTTGCACATTCGCAGGTGTCCCTGAATTATCACGCGGGCCGCGAATTTTACACCAACTCCCACTGCGCTGTCTAAAAGCTAGAAGAGAGCGAGTTTCCCCGTATCAGCACAGTTCTCGGTCACACCACCTCGGAACGTACCGTCTAGTGAATACGAGCATCATTTTCCTATTAGTCCAACTGAATGCAGAGCCCCAGGCTGCTAAGATCTAGGGTAGAGATTTCCGGACGTAATCGATTCACGATCGCACCAAACCCGGGTGTTCGCCCTAAACCCACTATGTACATTATTTCGACCGTCATAAGGAGATTATAAAGGTCGCTACGGTAAGTGATAAATTTGACAAAATGTAACTTAACTACAGATAACGTAGTCTTAGTCAAAGTTTCTATGTGATATAACCACTAGAATAGGTACAGTATCATGCCGTGGGAAGAGACTCGGTCCTCCGAGGTTTTCTTCACATTTGTCTTTTTCTTAAAAAAGGGTTAGGCATTCGCTTCAATTATCGAAGTGTTAACCGAGGCCCGGACGGTCGAGTCTCATATACTATTGGAATCAGTTCAACGAAATCAGAAAATGTCTTTGTGTATGTATGTAGAAAACTTTCAAAAAAGTCCTGAGCAGAAAAAAATGTACAAAAACCAACATCTCAGGGAACGGGTTTGGAATGCCACGTAACCCGCTAAAACAGCTGCACTTGTCCAGAGGATGATTCCTCCCCGGCACTACCCTACGGCATTAGTTCGGGGAAGGTTTCACTCTAACCCAACTACTTAGTACTTAGTTCCTTCAATAGGGTTACAGCACCACTCCTCGACACACCACCAGTTTTCAATTATCCTGACAGACTGGCAGTTTCTGCATAGCAGTCGGAAAGCTAGCTGTGAGTTGAGACTTAGTGCTGTTCCCCCAAGTAGACAATCTGGACCGCAAAATTCAGATAGTCTAATTTACCAAGCCCTTCGGTTTCCTTGAACCATTTAACACCGCAACTCCCTTCTCATAGCATTCAGCATCATTTACTCGTTGATCTCCTAACTTGTTCGCGAAATACTCAGTATAGTCCCTAACAGTGGACCTAGCCTACTCCGACGGAGAATTCCTCAGCGAGAGAAATTCTACCGAAACTGATCCAACCAACCAGGTATCGAGGTCAGTTCGGCGATTCCGGTGGAGCATGGCGTCCGGTTCGCTGACGACCCACAACTGGTGGTGTCTCGGTGGTCTACACAGTCCAGTTCCCGGCAGTGAATCTAGCTTACGCCGACAAGGAGTTCCCCGGCGAAGGAAGTTCTCCCGCCGGTTCGGCAAGTCCGATTCGGGAATCTCTCTGTGTCTCGCTTGGAACCTCTGACATTCACAGACCACATGCCTCGGTATATCCTCGACGTTCTAATACTCCGGGCACAATGTTTACGTTTCGTGCCCGAACCGACGAAGATACTTCCTGAAACAGCCATGACCTGACAGTAGTTGTGTCAGGTGGATGGTCACCTCTCCGTACTTTCTATTGATGCACGTCAACAAGTTTGGGATAAGACGGTCGGTCCACCTATCATTTTTGTACTGTGTCATTCCTGCTGCCACCTCGCCATCGAATCGAGTTTTACTATCTTCCTGACGTTTCTAGTATTAAAGGCCTATAAGAGACCGGATCGCCTGGTGGCTTCCCTGGCTTTGGCAGCAACACCACATTTCGGAGATGTTGCTTTTGTTTAAACACTTCTGCAGCACCATCTTGAGCATGTCCGGATATGCGAGGATCGCACGTTTGGTATTCCATGTGGACTGCGGGCTTTCTTTGGTACCAGGCGCTTTTGCGAGCTCATCGTTAGTCACTTGCCGATCATCCGAGCTTCGGGACAAAATCGGGACAATTATCTTCAGCTTACCCGGGTACATTTCAGCTGGCGTCGACGAGACCGGAATTTTCGCCATCACGACTCATTACGCCTCGCCTCAGGGAGTGGCGTCTACTTCTTGTGGCAATCTGACTTGCTGAGCTTGATCTCCTGTTTTAAAGCGGTCCTGGCTTTCATAAATGCTGACGCGCTCCCCTCTATCTTGTTCCGGTACTGCTCTCTGAGACAGCGTTCTGGTTCTGAGGCAAGCAGCACGTAGTGTACTAAGCCTCTCGCTCCACAAGTAAGCTGGACGGCGTGTATTGCGAGGCTCAAGTTTTCGCGGCAGTGTGGCGTCACAATCCTTCTTGTTAAATCAGCCGCATCCACGTTCTAGTTTCCGCCATTTGGCCGAAGTGCGTCAACGACGAGGTCTTTGTTGAAGACTGTAGTCTTCCACTTTCGCTCGCAGGTCATCCGTCTCAATGCTGCAGCAGGGATCCGTTGACCGATACGGTAACGAATACACTGATAGTCGCCATGCGTATACGTTTCGCATACTCTCCAACCATGTGCGCCGTCAATGAGGGACTACAGAATGAGACCTCCCGTATCTCCGAAATGTGCTAACGGAACCTTCATTCACAATCGTACATCTAACTTCACTAGAGCTTCCTGCAGTATGCCCCCTTTAAGTTGGTTACTCTACTGCCCCACTCCATAGCTCAGGCGATGAAGTCGCCACCAATGACTACCGGCATTCGACCGATCAACTGCTCCAGCATTAGACTGAACTGCTCCACTGTTCAACTTGGAGGAGCGCAACAGCTGCCCACGACGACACTGTTCATTTTGGCGATCACGAAGCCCTCGTATGAGCGTTCTACCACTTCTTTAATGAGGAATCTGCCCATAACTTGTATCACAGCTATTCCCGATCTATCCGCCACCCAGTTACCGTGATCAGGGGGGTGGACTTGATACGGCTCCGCAATCACAGCGACTTCACACATAATTTCTGTCGTAGACTGCCACAACAGTTGCTGTGCGGTTTCGCAGTGATTCAGATTTATCTAGGTTATCTCCATAACCGTTGGCCTGCAGTCTTGTAGGTAGGGCATTTGAAGCCACCCGTCTGATGGTCATTTCCGTCTGGCGGAGTGCGATGCAAGCATTTTGGCCACTGCGTGCAGTCTCCCACGCTTTTCCAGCACATCCCGGATCTCTCCGTGTCTTTACAAGCCCCTGTCAAATGTACATAGTTCATTCACTTGAATCATTTCTCCGCTTGTTTATGCACACGTGAGGCGGCTCTTAATGGGCATCTCGACTGTCCAACCGCAGCTTTGACTACCTCCAGCGCCTTGCGGTAAACGAATCATCGCTGTCTGAGTTCCTCCATATCCCTTCTTTAACCGAATCGTCATGTACACCTACACTGCTGCTTCAGTGCACCTCTCAGGTCGCCTTCCGTCGCGATTACATCAAGGTCCTTGCACGCAGTTACCATATCCGGGATTAAGGTTTTAACTTCTGCCTTTTCACTCATGGATTTGGTAATAGTCTCCTGGAAGGTCGAGCTGTTAGTCATGGAATCTTTCTTTAACTCGAAGAGCATCTCGGCTTTTTAAGTACACCTGATTCTTACAACGTTTTTCCTCAAATCCCTCAGCTTCAGGTCCTCTCTGACCTCTGCCCTTCCCAGCGCTGCATAAGTCATCGCGTCATTAGCTTTGTCGAGCACGGCTTCTTCTTTTGGCGCCTTCTGACGAGCCGAAGGTTTTTCTTTCCTCTTCTGCTCCTCTTTGCGCACTTCCTTCTGGTTTTGCTGTTTCCCGCCTTTCTCCTTCCGACCTACAACGGTACTCCAGCTTTCTCCCTGTTGGGAGGCGTCCTTTTCCTTATGGACATCGTTTCTCACGTCCACAAACTTGTGGAGCTCCTCCACCAAATACTTCGCTGTTACTACTTTTGGCATCTGAGGGCTGATCTGGCTGTTGTTGCTACTGCTGCTGCTGTGACTGTTGCTTCTCCTCCTCCTGCTCTTGCTGAATGACTTCAGCTGCTGCTGGTTGTGGTGTCCTCACCAAATCACCTCTGGCGAACGGATTCGCCGCGCCTGCGTCCGTACGTGTAAGTTTCTTGTTTTTTTCTCCATTTTATTGGGTCCCAACTTCAGGCCGCTATATCCACTCTTTGTATATAGTCGCCTCTTGTGATCCCACGATTATCTATGCAGCAGGTAGATCATGTTAGGGTTGACACTATGCTTCATGGGGAGTAGCGTTCAGAGCCGGATCGGCGTAAAATCGTCAATGGTCCATCCGAATCTATTGCCATCAACTAAATGGTGACGAATTTTGAACGTACCCTGAGACCTGCCAGGGTTTTGTCGGAACGGAGGCAGTCGTGCTGTTAGCCCACTCGCCATTTCTAGTCGGTGTCATCCTTCCTTACTCAGGCAGTAGAACAGCACACCTGTCAGCCCAAAGTCGCCGTCCAATTCGAGACTCGTGTTCTGTCCGCTTACGTGACTGGCATCGATTCCGATGCGCCGGTTGGCACTCCTGTTGAGTTAGGGTCCTTTTATTGCTAAGATTTTAGGTTATTGAAATCTTAAGATCTTAGCAGAAGCACAGACCCGCTTCGTCGGAGCTGCTTTCGGAGTTATTGTTTTGATCTATGCTATATTTCACCCTAAAAAGGAAAATTGGGTAAACACCAATTTTTTTGATGTTTGGCAGAACCCAATCCAAACCCTACCATATCCTAGCAAGACTCCCCAACTCACAAGAGATCCGGGACGCAGTAATCCCATTTGTATGGATGCTCGTGAGAACGAAAATAACCCGAAATTTAAAACTACACTCTATACCCATCACCTAAATAAAAATTCCAATTGTCCTGATTCATGGTGGCCTATGTAGCACTCCCAGATCATCACTCGTTTCATATATCAAAACTGCACATGTTTCCCCTTACAATTCTCGACATGCCGCATCACGAAATTGGCATAGTTCTACACCAGAGCCAAAGTGCCGCGCGCCCGGGTGCGATTATATGAAGCATGTATCAACGTGTTTATTTGTCTATTAACGTCTATGTGAGCGTGCACCCGTCCGGGAGCCGGGCCATAAACGTGATTCCGGTGTTCACACCGTACACTCCAACATCGACGGCGCGGTTGGCGCGGAGCGGGTGCGCTGTTTGAAGAAAAGTTTCTCGAAGAGCAAAAGTGTGACACCTCACTGCACCTTTCCGCACCGTCCGCGCCGTCCGATCGCTCTGGTTGGCATGTGCCTGTGAAAAACTCGTGCCGAAAACAACTGTTTACTTACCTCTTCGTAGAATTTTAGATGTGGCACCGGTTCGTCTGAGATGTTGTCGCAGAAATCTCTAAACAGCAGGTATCCTGCGAATGGAATGAGAAAAGAGTAGAAAGAAAAGGTTCGTGTCAGTGAGACTGATAACTGTGCGTGCGAGGGACTAGCAATAGCGTGACGTGGGTTCGGGGGTTTTGATGCGGACGGGTTCCTGAGTGAACCGTTCGCAGATTGGCGTTGATTTGGAACCAATTGAAAATATTATTGTTGGAATATTGCAACCAGTGCTGATGCCGATGGAATATTCTAATGAACGTGTCGTGCCTACACAGCTGCACGCTGGTTGTGTTTAAATGCTGAAATCATTCAAACCCTCCCCCCCCCCTATTGAACGAATTGGCGTTGATTCAAATCTGGCTTTGCACGGAGCTTGGTTGTGATGGAAAGTTAAATTGATCGAACGGGGTTTGATCGAAATTGTTAAATTGTTACAGGCTTTGAAATCAAATACCAAAGGATGAAATCAGCCTTTCAATGAATTCCAATGATTAAATCAAAGTCAACTAGAATCCAATTATTCAGGGATTTTTTATCTGAAAAAAAACAGATCACTGTAGAATCTTCTCAAATGGTTTCATACATTAATACATACATTCGACCAACTGAGCGAACGACCAGATCAACCCAACACCGGTCTGGTTCTTCGACAACCCACAGGCGGCAAAATATCGAACGGGGGACCGTGCAATTAGTGCTTGAACAGATTATTCCCGAAAGCGATGAGGACACCAGCATTATGAACTCGAAACTCCCATCCATGCAATAAATGTTGATTCCGGTACAGCCAGAGTCAGGGTGCCACGGTGGGGGAAGCGTGCGAGGAGACGGTGGATTAAATGAATATTAGCTTGGGAAATCGATTACTTAACGCCGAGAGGATTTATCATTATTATTACGGTTGTAATTTGAATTGTGCCGGGTGTATTTTGCGAGAAGGACGAATCTAAATTAGTTTTATCCCGGGAACCTATTCCGGAGGATGCGGAAGAGATAAACTTTTAAGTTCAAGTCGTCTTAGAGATAAATTCACTAGTTGGGTTTGAGGCTCGAGTTGCTTCGTTGAGCGAGTGAAAATTACGAATAAATAATTAGTTAGCATAATCGATTTGGCATATTTTCACCTGAAACATCTTCGAATTATCAAATTTCAAGGGCACAATGCTTCATCTGAATTACGAAGCCAAAAACGCTTACTATATGAACAGCCATTCTACACCTAAAAACTTATTGAGTTAGTTATTGAATTTGCGTTCAGAATCCGACACTAACTTAGTTAACGGACTAAGCCAGCGCCGGATTGACGCTAGCTCCAAAAAAACGGAGACAATTTGTGTTCCTGAGCAAACCCCAAGTCAAGCGTGATGTCCTGCAAGAAAAGAAGCTCATTTTAAGCTGATGAGAACTAATGAAATCGAAACATTTAATTTAGCTTAGCAGGTCAATGCAAGATATACTATACTATACTTCTCCTTAATTAAGAACAATTTTGGTAAAAACTATTTTTTTTTCCATTGAGGAGAAAATTGTTTAAAACCATCTAAAATAATCAGACAAGCTATGTGAAGATTTTCGCAAAAATGGCTTTCTTTTAAATACTGTAACTTTAAATTCACAAAACCGCTTTTTGTAGTACTGGTTGCTAAAGATAGCAATTTGGCGGGATATTTCAGAACAAAATCACAATGCTTCAAAAATGCATCTGTAATTTGAAAACAGAAAATGATTTATTTTAGTGCAATTTATAATGTCTGTGTTTGGATTGCCTGGAGGATTTTACTTACCATACTGACAAATGGCTATCAGCGAAATAGATGACATCGATTTTTCAAACGAATAATACATTATATCATCTTTATCAAAAAATTGGTATCATCATTCGCTGATGAAGTACTGTGCGTCCCCATCATGAAGCACTTTTACACATGGGGAGACTTGACCAGGTTTTCAGCTAAACCTGCATAACACTCTAAAAACAGTTTTCAATCCTTCAAAACTCATTGAGATATGATGTACAAAGGTATTGTGCGTGTTCATGATTTTTTTGCAGAATTTTTAATTTTTTTTTTTTGCAAAAGTTATACAAGTTTTTCTGTGAACGTTTTCTCTGGTCAACAGCGGGGAGACTTAACCAAGAAAATATTAAAAAATCAGGACACAAAATAAAGTCATTAAACATACTGTAATCCTTTTTTCCATATTATCCAGATCCTTAGCTAGCAGTAAAAAATAGAAAAAAGTTGCGCTTCATAAATTTTGATTTTTAAATGTATTTCCTTTTAAGCACTATCTGTACTGGTTACATTGCATGTTCACATGTTACGAAATTATCCATATTACTGCTCACTTTGATTACTAATACTAAAAGATATAGACTGATATTTTACGTGGGATTTTTGTGTGACGTGATTAACATTAACAGTAGGTACCACAGCGTAGTAAATATCAGAAATTTGGTATCTTTCTTCAGCTTATTGCCACTTGGTCAAGTCTCCCCAAACATTGGATCTTACGTTCAATGTCGTGCAAATTTTAGTAATAATAATTCCAATGTTCCGATTAATGTAAAACAGTTTTGATATTTCATAGAGAATAAGATGTGATATAGTACTTTGAAAGTAATTATTAGTCGAGTAGATATGTCCATACAAAGTTTGATAAAAAATTACATCATTTAACTTAAATTCATTAATTTCGTAATATTTTCTGCAAGGAAAGGTTTTTTCATTCCAAACTTTTGAAATTACCTTTGAAAATTACCAAGCATGAAAATATTTTTGAAATTTTTTTAATAACCTAATAGAATTCGTTATAGCCAATAATAGAATTCTGCGCATGGTCAAGTCTCCCCATGTTCCCCTACTCACTTAACTCAGCTAGGAATTTTTCGGAACGAATGAACAATTGATTTCGAAACGGCAAAATAAATTTCGGTAGCTGAATTTCAGCGAAATGGTTTCTGAGTTTCAGCAACCATTGAAAACTCAATAAAAATACATTAAGTGTTGAAATTCGACAAAAATACTATAAACTGAGATTGTTTCTTCGTTCCCGCTTTTCTCGTTTTTTAAATTTTAAATTTAAACGCTAAAGTTTTAAAATTTTAGAGATTTCAAAGTTAAAATTTATGAGCGTTTAATTTTTTTGTTTTGAATTTCCGAATATTTTTCTTCTTGATTTTCAATTTATTAAATTTCGAAATTCTTGGATTCTTAAATTTTTATATTTCCGATTTTTAAATTTTGAGAAGAAATTGAACTTTAAAATCTTTGAATTTTAAAGTTTTTAATGTTTAATTCTTTAAACTTTATGTTTTTAAACTTTATAATTCCTAAATTCTGATATAATTTTTACATCATGAAATTTTAAATCAACAAATCTTAAAATTTTAGAATCTATGCATTTTTAAATGTTTAACTTTTTGAATTATCAAATATATTTATTTTTGAATTTTCAAATTTTTTTACCATTATGTTTTTAAATTTTAATGCATTTAAATTTTTAAAATAAAAAATACATCAGAATTTCAAATTAAACCTACAATTAACCTACAAAAAATTTTAATATCTTAATTGTTTATTAGGTTTTTATATCTTCATTTTTTTGAATTTTTGGGTTCCAAATTTTTAACCTTTAAAATTTTTGAATCCTCAGATTTTAATATTTTTTTAAATTTTTATATCTTTCAATTTTCAATTTTTCATACCTTTAAACTTTTAAACTTTTGAATTTTGAAATGATTTTCTTTTTGAAGTTTTAAATAACTTATTTTTTGATTTCATTGTTTTTAGAATTTAAAGTATTTAATTTTTAAAATTTTGAATCATTAAGCTTGAAATTTTGAAGCACCTTGATTTTTAAATTCGTGAGTTTAATATCTCTTCTGCGACAGATACTCCCGAAAAAGCTCACAGAGCAAGAGACCGTGGATACTGTGATCTCCAGGTCAGCTTGCTACTGGGTAATCGGAGGGGCTTCGTGAAACAAGGTTGTGCACAAAACTATTGTATTTCTAGGATGTGGAAAAGTGAAATTTATTTAAATAAAAAGGAGCAAACTAGGTGTGGGTGTGTTGTGTAGTTTATTGGGCTATTGTAGGTCTCAAGTTCGCTTTCTGCTGCGGTACGTACTGATGCTGGGCTGCTCGTGGTGTTCGCTGATGGCGAGCGCTCGCTGATGATGCTGGTGGTACAGCTATGGCGTCCCGATTTGCGTGGGTCGCAAAGGCTCCAGTCGATTGTAACGGCGGATGGGTGGCGTGGCGGGAATGGAACTTTACGGCGTCTTCCTTCTTTGGCTCGATCGATGGGCCACGAACGATACCGTATTGGCTTCACCGAGAAGGGCCCTTCTTTACGTTTAGGGCACAATACCCGAGGGTTCACAGGGCTCTGCGGCACCTGTACGCTAACTCCTTGGCAGTTAAACGTCAGCAGATTCCTCTGCCTAGGCCGAAACGTGTGCAGTTAGTGTTTTATCCAGGATTAAAAAAACGTCCTGAATGAACAGCACGGTTGGGATCTCCAAGATATCCGCTAAATATTATCTCACTACTTATTATTCTTTTCACTCACTTCCGATGCACACGAACGCCGCGGTACTAATGACCAATGGCGGGTTTTTCATGATCCCCTTTCCTTACTACTGCCACCCACCATTACCATTTCCATCCCAGGTGTAACCTATCACCACCTCATTCAGGGGTGTATTATCTCTCAGTGAGCAACTGTTAGCTCACTTTTCAACCCATTACAGCCCGATGTTTTTTTAAATGTTGCTTTTTGAAAATTTCTGGAACAAGGTGCGCAGAACTAAATATGCGTCCGGTCAAATTTCCGCATCTTCTTTAGTTCATTGAGAAAGTGGATTTTCTCCCAAATTCAGCGGCGAGTGTGGAAAGAGTTTTCAGTCAAACATTTGAAAATTGAAAAATAAAAGTTATTCATATATAATGATAATAGATTGTAAAAAAGCTCTAAAAGCCTTTAATGGTGGAAAAAAATAAAAAATGGGGCTTTTATTGCTTGCGGATTTTTACGGATTTTTACGTCAACCGGGGATTTGCTGATTTCCCAAAATAAATAATGGCAACGCTGCTTTAGGCGCTCACATGTATCGTTTGAACGTTTGGATTTAGTGTCGAATCGGTGCTAATTTGGGTACTAGTTCACATACATCGTCTAACTTACCCCCAAGTGGTTGCTAGTTACTGACGAGATGAGTTCGAAACAAAAAAATCCAACTTAATTTATAATGTATGATATCATTATAAATTAAGTTGGATTTTTGTGTTTCAAACTCATCTCGTCAGGTTTTCAAAAGATTGTTTTGTATGTTATATTAAAACAAAAACAAAACTCAAAACTCAAAAAATCCAAAAAAGATTAACCAATTTTCGCGATGAATTGTATGCAGCGACGTAGCTAAGGTTAAGTTAAACCCTCCTTCAAACTTAGTTTATTTTATTTGAAGAAAATTTTTAGTGATGCTTATTAAGCTAATTTCATAGCTCCTTTTGAAGCTGGCGACTCTTTTTAACTTTCTCTTTTGATCATAACGGCACCATTGTAAGACTTTTAAAATATTTCCTAATACGAATGAGGATTGTTCAGGCTAGTATATTATTCATAGAATTTAGGAGCAACTGTAAGAATGACAGAATAATTAACAGCAGAGAAAATAAACAATGAGAGTCTTTCCTTGTTAGAGATTCTTAGAACTAATCTCGAAACATGGAACTAATCATAGCCCTCAGGTTTCAAATTATTTTAAGCTCACCTTTCGAAGGTTTTGTTAAAATTTGGATAAAGGACAAATGATTCATTTTTTTTGTTTTTTGATGTAAGTGCCAAGACTTTATTTAAAACTTTTTTTGTGGTCCAACGAGGAAAACAGATCGAAATTGTGAGTTAAGCAAAAGGAATTATGTGAAAAAAATTCACCCCAGAGACAGGATTTGAGCTTGCAACTTTTGGGACTCCGACCCAATGCACAGACCCTGATGACGCCCCAGAAAGAACACATGATTATCGCGTTGGTGACAGTGATTATACCAGTGCCTCTGAAGCGAGATCACACACACCCGCATCTGCCACCCAATGGGGGTTAAGTGATGTTTGGTTTCAATATACAAACATACTGACACTGGAAAGTAGACTACAGTGGGCTGGACATGTAGTGCGAATGCTGGAAGAAAGCAAGGCCGGCGGAACAATGTTTTTCTGAGTGGGTAGTAGTATGATTCGGAAAAAATCCTACCCGTACTGACGAAAGTTCTGACATGGAGTTTGTTTCTGCAAATGAAAGTTCCCTGATAGTAACTGGTGGACATTTGAAAACACCTTTTATTAACGGGCTTTATGACCGAAGGCTCGGCGAAAATGACTGATGTTACAAATGTTCCACAGCAAAGTACCAATTATTCTAAGCTTTTAAATTCCGATACATTAATGTTCCGTTCCCTGCGATAAAACCTTCGTTTCGTGGGTTCTAAAGCCCGCATGACAGTGTTGATTAATGGGAAGGTATCTCCGACGAGCGACATCCTTTCAGGCTTATTGGAGGTCGATTTGAATATTTCTCCGAAGGCATAAATAGTTCTCCTCTTCACTACAAATTATATCCATCTAATACATACTCTACTTCCAGACAACAGGTAAGCCATTCGACATCATCGATATATCGCATTATCTAACTAAACAACACTCGGGCGTGTACAGTGATGGATCCAGGGGGAGGGTCCTGGGGATCCGGACCCCCCTCCCCCCGAAATTTTTATACTTCTTGAGAAATTTTAAAATAATTTCTATTTTTAATTCGTTCTAAATTCAAAATCATTCCAAACCAGATTCGACCACCAAAACTGATTTTAATTACATGAGGGTATTACATATTACGTATTTTACTATGAACATTTCAAAATCGAAATTTCGGACCCCCTCCGAAATTTTTTTCTATATCCGCTCCTGGGCGTGTACGAAGAAGTAATTTGTCTACGTGCCCGCCCAAGAAGTCGAGATGGTATAGTCTCCGAGAGGGGCCATATTTGTGAAATATGGATTTTGTCACATTCCAGAACCCGTTGCATTAGTTAGTGAAAATTCTGGTAGCAATTGCGTTCAGCGAAAATCGAGGAGTATAAGAAAACAACTCATTTACCATAAGCCTCATTTGGAGCATTTCGCCGGATCTGTTCTTCCGAACTTTGTTCTTTTGAACTGGTTCTTCAACTTGTTTGCCTTTTTGTGCCGCGGGTCATCGTTGCAAATAATGGGGCCATACAATTACCCCACGGTGTCTTTGTCGAACAACTTTATTCAAAATTCAAATTCGGCATCTGTAAAACTTCGGGATATGAAAGAATGGACTTTTCCCTTTCATCTGAAAGTAAAAATAAAATATTCTGTCGGGGGGTCTAGAACAACTTTTTATTTTAAAGTTTTTTGATTGAAAACTTAAGTTTTTTAATGAAATTAATTCGCATTTTTACTACTAATTGGTACTATAGACATTCAAAAAATACTAAAAGTGAGAATTTGATGAACAATCCCATTGTCGACAACTTCGTTGAACGCTACAAATCGATATAAAATCACCCGAGAAAATTATTAAAATTTTATCAATTTTTAGGTGTGCGCGGGGCTTATGGATTAAGAAGTCGATTAACAAGGACTTACAAAAAAAATGTTGGGTTTAAATGAACAGTAAATTCAGATAAATTTCAATGTATACAAAGTCCCATTCTCAGCAGAAAAAAATATATTTTCAGATTTCTCCGGGTCTTGGGCGAAAATGATACTTTATGAACAACGAGGTGTGGAAAGGTGTTGACCAAATTTATTCGATAATCTTATACCTTTTCAAGATGTTGATTAATGTGGTAACGGATTTTGTCATGTCTTTTCATTTCTTTTCTCGTTCTAGGGGATAGCTAATGTAAACTAGAATGACCCTTCTTCCTGATCCTTTCATGCCTGGTAAAATACAATTGGCTTAAATTCAAAGCTTTATATTTGAATGAACTAAAGTAGACAGTTCGAGTCATTGTAATAAACGACGGATTTTATTGCAATTTTGGGTTGAGAATCCTGTTTAAAAGAAAGATGATTGAAAAAGAAAAAAGCTCTTCGAGTTTTGGATCCATGATTGTTATCTTTTGTGGTAGATTCATTTCATCAGAATTTATTGATGCCGATTTTTGCTTGTCCTCAAATTTTCCTGGTCTCGAAAAGTCCGCATGGGACATCCAAAACGCCAAGTGTCTCCATATTTCAGTCCTATAATTTTCCTAGGTTTCACACAATGCATTTGCATTGTGTAAAACCTGAATAAGTTCTGACGTAGGTCTTCCACAATTTTAATATTATTCGCCAGGGCCTTTGCTCGGAACCAGGTATTGAAGTTGTTGCTTGTCAAATCCGAAACAAAGGCATAGACATAGTGTCATTGTCTCCATATACATCGCATCTCAGCTAGTTCTAGAAGAGTTCAATTCCCATGGTATACCATGGGGTTGTCTTCACGATGATTACCGATCTGTCTTTCTGCAAGATATTCACGACAATTTCAATAGCTTGAATGCGGTGGAAATGACACGAATGCCTAATTCAACAGTGCGGCCAAGCGCGTTATCGTTGTAAGTACTCGATTTCGCTACAATTAGTGTGCCCATTCAATGAAGGAGCTCCTCCGGTGGAAACGTCCAACGTTTTGACTGGCTTGATTCTCTAGACTCCGATCAAAGGTCAGACGAAACGAGTGCCCGGCGCGAGCAACCGTGCACGGTCTCCCACTACGTGGTGGACAGAGTGTGCTCAGGAATGGACGCGAAAAAGTCCTATAAGGATCGCCCGAATTTTTCCGAATATACGCGAATATAGGCAAATGAAAAACTTGATGAAAGCTTAAAAACGCGGTTATTGGCCCCGGTTCGTCGACGGATTATGGAGGGAAGCAATATTTCGTCTGGTGGCTAGGCTCTACGTTGTATACTCGATTCCCCCTTTGATCGGAATACATGGAACCAAAAATACCTTTTCGGCAGCAACAGCATACCATGCAAAATGTGGATTCAAACGATAGATGTTTCGCGATGAAATGATAATACTGTATATAAACGTAAATATTGTTCTTTAAAACATACATTTATCTGACAGTAAAGATGTTCGCACTAAGCATTGTAATGCGTATATCACCGAAACATCCGCCAGATAATGAGAGCTATGCATAGCTTCGATGCAAATTATTATGACAGTAAATGTGAGAGCGATTATAAAAGAGGTTGCTGTGCTGCCAGCATTCTCCCCACAAAACTTATGGTTTTATATTTGCTTATCAACGACCATGCCCACATCATTTCAGTTCCAAGGAGGCTCTCCGTTTGATGGATAATATAAAGCACTCCTTGTTTTTCCTAGGGAAAATATGGGAGTTCCTGAGCGCTTTATTTGAAAAATCATCTCAGATTACCAGATACAACAATTAGTTTGAGTTCTTTCGCATTGCTCCATTCCGGGTAATGAAAAAGGAACACTTAGATCAGAATAGTAATGAGAGGGCGCACACTTAGGCATTGGAAGGTGATATTTACGGATGATCGCGTGGCTTCAGCGAATTTTCAGTATTTCTTGTCGGAGGACGATCAAAAATTTCGTGGGAAAATGAAGTTTAGGAATCCCAAACCTGGATGAAGGAAAGTCGTTACTTCCTTCATAAAAGTGCATTCCAATACAATGAATCTGCATTTTCGATAACATCAACCCAAATCAGATGTTCACCATTTTAAAATGACACATTAGTGTTTCGTTTAAAATTCAGTAGAGATACGAAAAGTTTAAAAAAAGTGTACGTGGGATGTCTCTTTTCAACATTTTTGTCTTCAAACAACCATATTACCCAATTTGAAATATCCAAGGATTTCCGTAATTATAGTATATACAAACGCTCAGTATAGAATTGAATTAAATTGGAGTTGATGTAGTTTTCGGTTTTTGGTCATATGACTGTCCTTAGTGCAACGTTTCGAAGGAATAGCTCCCCATCTTCACATGAAAGCAGAGTTTAAACATTAATTAGTTATAGTTTTCCCATAATACAAATATTTTCCAAATTTTGCCAGGACCACAATTTTTTTTTTCTTCAAGTAGAATGTAATATTTAGTTTGTTTCTGCAAGTGGCTTTGTTCTACACTAAAATGGAAAACTATTTATAGGGAAACAGAAGACGAAAATAGGGTTGTTTTCTTTAACCTGAACAAATGCATCGCAAGATTAAATTAGCTTGTATAGTAACAAATGTTTTTGATTAGTGAAGATCTTATGACACATCTTAGAAATGGATTTGGAAATATCGGGATAGATCTGAGTCGTGATAGTTTCCACGAACACGATTGATGAGAGATCCGGGGTTGGGAGGGGCGTCAAGTGAGGAATGGTGAATGATGGTTAGTGCTGTGACACTATTTTTATATATAGGGCGAAATTTTGATTGCTTACATTTTTATTATACAGAATGCAACTGATAGTTTTTACGCCATGATTAACATAACAAAAATCTTCCAAAAGAAGATAAACTTTCACTAGAATTTTGTTATTCAAAAACACAGTTGCTCTCGGTGATGCTACGGATAGGTATAATATGAATATGAATTATGTCAGAAATCTATTTTCTCACTACTAGGTGGATTACTTGGTGATCTATGCATTCATATACCATCCAACGACTACCTTACGACTGAACGAAATACTTAATCCCACGGATAAATACATCAACTCTGGACAAATTTTTACTTTGAAGTGAATTTACACACACACACACACACACACACACACATACAGACATTGTCCCAATTTGTCGAGCTGAGTCGATTGGTATATGAGACCAAATTTTCAAAGTTTGAGTGAATTTTATACATTTCTTTTGTAAGAAATGTAAACAAATGTATCCCAGGAACAGCAGGCCGAATAGACCTAATTTTTTAAAAATGTTATATAAAATCAAATAATCTTTTAATTAAAAATATAAATGCAAAGTTATTGAATGTTCTCACTCTTAAACCAAGAAGAACCATTTCATAAGAAAAGTAAATATTTCTGAAAAATTCATAGAAGTTTTACATTTTCAAATTTTGAAAAATCACGATTTTTAGCACCAGTCTAAAAAGGAAAGCCCAATCAAAAAAATTTTTCTAAGTTTTTGCAATAAATAACAATGCTACCAAAAATTACGAAATTTTGAGAGATCATATAACTTTTTTTAAGAAATTGCTGTATTAACCCAAACATACTACGGACATTGCCTTCTTTTGTACATGTCCTCTTTTTACATGTGTATATTTTCGCGAGGCAATGTTTTCTTTCTCTTGGAGTTTTAAAGGGCGAACACGAAATTATTGCGACACCGAAAATGTCATGGCAATTTTCTTATAATGTTTAAAATCAAACCAAAATTTTAGGGTAGTTTTATACATATATTTACTTCAAAAATTAAAAGAAAAGTTAATCGATTGAGCCTTGAGTGTAAAATTGAACGCATTTTCGCTTGATGCCCTCCATCAAAGTCTTTACAGTGTCATCCGGTACCAGTTACTCAGTTTTTTTTTCCATTTTCTTAACATGTCCTTCTCGTCTTTGACTGTCTTCTTGCTCTTCCGAAGTTCCCGCTTCATCATTGCCCAGTACTGCTCCACCGGGAGCAGCTCCGGACAGTTTGGCGGATTCATGTCCTTTGGAACAAAATGGACGGAGTTGGCCTCATACCACTCCAGGACACTTTTAGAATAGTGGCATGATGCCAAATCTGGCCAAAATAGCGGAGCTTCGTCGTGCTGCTGCAAGAACGGCAAAAGGCGCTTCTCGAGGCACTCAGATTTGTAGATCTCGCCATTTACTGTGCCCTTTGTCACGAAAGGCTCACTCCTCAGTCCGCAAGAGCAGATGGCCTGCCAAATGAGATATTTGGAGGCGAACTTCGACATTTTCTTCTTCTTAAATTTGTCGTCCACATAGAACTTGCTCTTGCCGGTGAAAAACTCGTCGTCCATCACACAGCAGCCATATTTTGTCAGCATCTTCTCGTAGAGCTTCCGTGCGCGAGTTGTATGTATGTAGTCCAGCTCTCTTCTTTGCATTCTGAACGTAGCTCTGCGACATTGCCGATCTTTTTAGCCAAATCACGGCTTGAGACGTTGGGATTTGCTTTAATCATCCGCTTCACCTTTCCCTCCGTCTTTTTGTTCTCCGGTCCCGGTTTTCTTCCAGCTCCTTTGCCGTGGTCCAACGTCAACCGCTCCTGGAATCGCTTCAACACTCTGGAGACGGTTGAATGGTGAATGTTCAACATTTTTCCCAACTGCCGGTGCGACAGGTCAGGAATTTCCAGGTGTTTGGAAAGAACTTGTTCTCTCGACTCGCGTTGGTTCACCTCCATTTTCGTTGAATAGAAAAACACGACTTCGAGTTTGACAGCATGTAAACAATACACATCAATGAGAAAGTGTGCAAAATTTGGTTGGTTTTTAACCAATGGAAAAAAAGTAATGCCCTGTTGACTGTGTCGCAATAATTTCGTGTTCGCCCTTTACTACGATTGTACCGGTTTATATGAGAAATTACTATGTGACCGCAAAAGCCAACTCCGGAACCAAAAGTCTGTACTTAAAAAAATCAATTGCAGTCATTAGAAATATTATACCTTTCAAATCAAACTTGTAAAAATTGGTTATGAGTTCGCTGGAAAATATGTAAGATATTAGCTTAGGAATTTGGCGAGTTCGCCGAAGGCACCAAGAACCGACATAGTCTTCAAAGCTACGTTGATTGGTCAAAAGTGATCTAGATTCGCAAATCCAAGTAATTTTGAACATTTGAACAATATTGTTACATCATTCGGATACCATGGTGTTATCAGTTTATATGGGAATTTGCTGCGTGATCGTACTCTTCAACCGGTAACTCCAGAACTGGAAGTCGGATCAATACAAAAACAATGGCAATCGATAGCAAGGTTGTAGCTTTTATTTGAGAATAAGTTCGTGCAAATCGGTCCAGCCATCGCTGAGAAAAATCGATTGTTTGACACGTACATGCACACATACATACATACATACACGCACACATACACACACACACATACAGACTTTTTCCGATCTCGACGAGCTGAGTCGTGAAGGTACAAGAGATTCGGCTCTGCGGGTCTCGGTTAAAACGTTTAGGTTCCGACCGGTTGCATAACCTTTCTGTGTGAGAAAAAAGGAGAAGTAAGCAATCACCCAAGATGCGGTAACAAACAAAATAAAGTCTTCGCGCGCAATAGCAGGTGCGTGTACGAGGTCTAACGGGCACCGAATAATATTTCATTTTATTTATTTTATTTCATTGTGCAAAAAATATTCATCTTCATCGTTTTCATGCACTGTATTTATTGCTCATATATTTCGGTGCAATGAGTTTCTATTTAAAAAAAATGTATCCTCGAAACAGCTGGTCGAATAGTCCTAATTTTTTAAAATGTTATACAGAATCAAATGATCTTTTGATTGAAAATATAAATGAAAAGAGTTATTGAATGTTTTCCCTCTCAAAACCAAGAAGAACAACCATTTTATGAGAAACGCTAATATTTCTGAAAAAATCCTTGAGGTTATGCATTTTCAACTTTCGAAATATCACGATTTTTTGCACCAGTCTAAAGTGGAAAGCCCATTGGAAAAAATTGCTTCTAAGTTTTTGCTATAAATAACAATGCTACCAAAAATTACGAAATTTTGAGAGATCATACAGGGTGTTTGGTTCATGGTTAAGAACCTCCCGAGGGATGATTGACTGTCATATTTGAAGAAGAAAATCGTTCTACACATACCATCAAATCTCAACCGTTACTAAGTTATTGAACTTTTTGTGTTAAAAACTTAGTTGTCTTAAAATAGCTCTAACTCAAAAAGTATACTTTGTATTTAAAATCTTCTAGATCCATTAGATTGGTAAGAAAATTTCCCATTGAATAATGTCCTCACATGGTTCAGTTAATGAGGTTAAGTAACCTTTTAACAGTAATTTATTTAAAATTTCACAATTTTGATCGATTTTCGTTCATTTCGCGAAAATTTCAATAGTTAACATCACAATTTTATTAATTTAGATTATTGGGCTTGAAGAGTTGCATAATTTATTCTTTGACATAATACACTTATCTTTTCTTGTTTTCATTTATTTGGGTTATTGAACTTGGATATTTTTATCTCATTTTCACTAATACTAGCTCTTATTGAAAAAGTAAGGCACTTATTGTTACTTTTCTTATTTTTTCTCCAAAGCCAGGAAAATTTTGCAGAGAAAAATGTATTAATACATTTCAGTTAAGTGAATTTAGTATTCTGTAAGAAGTTAATTAGTTTAAAGTTAATGTTATTATTAGCATTTTCGTTATTTTCTTAAAATGTTTATTTTTTACATTTACATAATAAACATTTCCATTGCTATTATGGAATAAATGCATATCAGGAAGTTCTACAACTTTTCTATGACGCCATTCAATTATCTCTTTTAGTTTCAAAGCAAAATCATTTTTATCACCTCGTTTCATATGCAAAAACAATGATTTCGAACCCACTAAATTTGTGGTGAGGTCATGTTGTGTTAACTATTAAATTGCAGCGAAATGAAAAGCGATAGGGATAAAGTGTCAAATAACAAGTTGTAGAGAGTGTTAAGAGGCACCAAACAAACAGTAGTAACGACAAATTTATTTGATTAATAATTAGAATAATTACAAAACTAAAAAAAAGCGCTAGTTTTGAGTTATTTTACCAGTAAAAAGTCATTTAGCACACTTAACTAAAAGATATTTATACATACATCGAAAGGAAATTTTCTCAGCTTTCCAATGAAGTCTTGGAAATAACTACATAAAGCAGATTTTTAAGATTAGAGTCTTTTAAGCACTCGCAAGTCGATTACAGGGAAAGTTTAGTAATGAAATTGCACAGAAACGAGAAGAGATAGGAATATGATGTTGAAGAACAAATTGTGAATCGTCCTAAAATTCAACTTTTGGAGAATAGACATTGCTATAATCATAATTCATTATTTTGAGAAAATTAACAAAAACCTCATCAAAAACATCAACTTTTACCTACTTTACAGCTAAAAGGTAGTTAAAACTAATTAACTGAAAGATATGAGAACACTATTCAATAAAAAATTTTCTCACTTTTCCAATGGCACTAAAAGATTTAAAGTACAAAGTATACTTTTTGAGTTAGAGGTATTTTAAGATGAATAAGTTTTTTGCACAAAAAGTTCAATAACTCTGTAACGGTTGAGATTTGATGGTATGTGTAGGACGATTTTTTCTCCAAATATGATAGTCAATCACCCCTTGAGAGGTTCTTAATCATGAACCAAGCACACTGTATAACTTTTTTCAAGGAATTGCTGTATTAGCCCAAACATACTACGGACATTTCCTTCTTTTTAACATGCGCTACTCTTTCTACATGTGTATATTTTCACGAAGCAATGTGTTCTTTCTCTCGGAGTTTTAGTTTTGAGAGCGAGAGAGAGAGAGAGAGAGGAGAAACCTTGATATTGATACATTTCAGGATTAGAAGCTAAATGTCTTAATGAAATATTGGTTAATTTTATTTATCAAATTAGTTATGGAATTTGCGTTTCGATTTCGTCTCAGCAGAATTCAACACTAACTTAGCGTCGGGATTAAGTTAGCGCCGGATTGCCGCTAGATTCAAAAACGACGTGTGTTTCTGAGCAAACCCCTAGTCCTGCGTGATGTCCCGCAAAAAAAAGAACTCATTTTAAGCTGAAGAGAGCTAATGAAATGCCCCGAACGCGCAAATGTGGATTTAAAAAAAATCCTTTGTGGCGGAAACAGTTGTTAACCAAAAAATTTCTCCACTAAGAAGAAAGTATGGCATAGCGCGTCTTGCATTGGCTTGCTAAGCCAAACTGAACGTTTCGATTTCATTGGTTCTTTTCAACTTAATATGAGCTTCTTTTCTTGCGGGAGATCACACAGGACTGGGGATTTCTTCAGAAACGCAAGACGAGTTTTCGTTTTTGGAGCTCGTCAATCCTGAGCTGACTTACTGCTGTCACTAAGTTTGTGTCGGATTCTGATGAGACGAAGTCGAAACGCAAATTCCATAACTAATTTTGTTATAGGTTCTTTGCCCTTATCTTATTCTTATTCTTCATGGAGAAAACACAGTTTTTTCCTAAAATTTTTCTCCACTGAGGAGCATATTTTATTAATCAGATATTCTTCATCTGTAAACTTTGTTTTAGTTAGCCAGATAATGGGTTTCCGTTGAATACAGATTTTTATTATTATACAACTGAATATCAGATCAAAATATGAATAAGTTAAACGAGAAAAGCTATCCTGCTCTGGGGCAAGCTCGCGTAGATGCTTTCGTTATACTAATTAATATTTAGATCTGTTATTCCGCTAGACATTACTAAAAATCTTAATAGTGATGATGATGATGATGGTGATGTAGTTAACGCACCATCAGTGCAAGGGCTACGCCAGTGACAGCGGATGCTTTTAAGAGGAAGTCGGTTTCTAACCCCAAAATGACACCTTTCGGTTATTAAAAGTTGCCAACTTGGTTTCCTCAATAGAATCAAACATAGTCATCGCCAGTTCAAAACGGTTCATATTGTCAAAGCTATAGAGAATAATACTCAACAGTAAATCGCTAGCTTGTATTATAAAATGGCGTTAGTCATCTATTTTCCTCGAGTTTTCGCACACATTCCCTTCGAAAAGAACCGGATTATTAGAGGTAAAAGAATTATGTTTAATTAGAAGTCGTAATTTTAAATTTAAAAATAATAGCAAACATCGATTGCCGTCATCTACTCATCATCCCAGTTCCAAAAATTTCGATATTGCGAGTTTTTTAGAAAATTTCACTGCACCGGATGTCGTTACCTACCATTTCAAAAAGGAATCAGACATCGATTTTCGTAATCTACTCAACAACCCAATTCCAAAACTATCTATTTGTGACAAAAACAAAATTACCCTCATCGATTCGCCCCCTAGTTCCACCAGGAGTACCTGTTCCAAATTTGAACCAAATCGGACAAGTCTAGCTTCCGGACCAACGGACCCGGTTTTTACTTCAAAATTTTAGATATGTTCTGATAGAATAAAGCTCTCCCTCCGTCCCTTTCTGTTTAAACACTGACTTGAGCCGCCTATGTGCATTACCAGAAGTTTTACATTCTGCTCATACCTTAAGGGGAATATAAGTTAAAATGTCACAAATAAACTGGCAAACTTTTCGGAAATTCTCGATAACTATCTCAAAAGTCGAACAGTTTATGAGACACTTGGCGAACTTTCCGATCTAACCATATCCAACCAAGGCTGGAAAATTTAACCCACTTTCCATAAAATTCATGGCCCGGAAAATAATCCCCACTTTATCGCTTTGGTTCACACCGACGACAACGTTGCTTCTAAAAACGGAAAGAATAGCAATCATCGTCGCTGTCTACTGAATTCAGGAGACCAATCCGCTCTGACTGTGTTGTTTAATCGGACGGCATTTTAGCAGGACCGTTCGAGACAGGAGAAGTAAAAAATAAGTTTTTTTCGTAACGTCATTTAACGACCATGAGAAACATTTAATTCAATTTGTGGCATCCTGATTGTTAAATCGCGATTGAGGTACAAGGCCGGTTTTGAAATTGTAGCAAAAAAAAAAATGCGCCAACGCTATTGACTTTTATTGCACACAATTATTAATTATATACGTGCCCTTTGGGAGGGTTTGTTGGTCAGATTGATATCGTGTTCCTCATTATCATTCAATCCTTTTATATTGTTGAAAATGAGAGAACAATTCTTTACTGAACCATGAAACGAATATTTGCTTATTTTGTATGCCAATACCAACGAGTTGACAGAAGCAAAACCGTACTGTTTCGACGAACTTACTGTACACGAACATGAAATTATTTAACGCTTTTTGGTGGTATACAACGGGGAAAACAGATCGAAATGGTGAGTTAAACGACAGCAATTATGTGAAAAAATCACCCCAGAGGCAGGATTCGAACCTGCAACCCTTGGGACTCCGACTTAATGCATAAACCCTTATGTTATTCCAATAAATCAAATAGTTCACTTCGCTATCCTTACGCACAGATTGCCTTTCAAATAAGGTATTTCAATATGAATTTCGATATTATGTAGACATTGGCGCAATTTCCACACGGTTAACGTTATTTGGGAAATTTACCTTAACAAAATACTAAGCATTGATCAATACGCAATTTAAGGGATTCGCAAATAGTACTACGTAAGAACGAAGTGATCAGTTTTTCGGCTCCTTCTACGTGACGATGCCAGTATATTCCTGTTACCGTTGAAATTATCATTAAGGTAGTTGGTATCAGGAATAGTTCAAAATATTCAATAACCCGAACGGTTGTCTACTCACCTAGCACTTGGTTGAAGATTTTGTCGAAGTTCACCTCGTTCTCCTTTTCCAAGTATTTGTGCATCACACTTCGAACGCTGAAAATATATCAAAGCGAGAAGGAAGAATATTACTAAATTTGTTGAAAGTCAGTCGGGGGATTAATGCACCATTAATTTAAAACACAAACGACCTTGCATCACTAAACTATCGAAATGAGGCTAATATGACAACAGTTACTTCGATAAAATGTGCGTTGAATTTCCTCTTTAAATTACGACTCTAGCTAAATGGCGACCCTAGCGCGTTTTTGACTAATTAAAATATTCCTTTTTGCGTAGCTATCCTTCTTGAATTGAATAAATATGCCGAACAATGTTAACCGAGCTAAAGAACAAAATGGACACAATTGTGAGATGTTTTGTTCGCTGAAGTGTTATTCCGACGAAAGTTTTTGTAACGATGATTTGTTTTTATTATTTCACGCAAGAAAACTTCTCTTCTTCGAGAAGCCTAATCAAGACATCACAAAGTAAAATCAGGCTTCCCCGACTCACAGTTCACCGAAACGCTAGCCTGCACGCACATACTCACCGTCACCGTCTGCTGGATTGACGTCACCGAGTGTACGTTACGGTGACGGTCCGGCCAGCTTCTGTAGGTTACAAATTAAAACCCCTCTCAGCAATACGCTCCAAGCGTCACTTTGATTATTATGTACGAATAGTCAAAGCACCAGTGAGACTGGGATTCACACGATTCCAGCTTTTATCATCCTCAGTGGGACGACGACAGGTTTGCTCACTTCACTTCAAAAGCGTAGGCATCCTAGGGCTGGACCATCAATCAGCCAAGAGAGCCGGTGGTCGATCGGAACGAGGAAAAATGAAGTAATTCCAGATGCAGAGACGAGTGTTTTTCTTTGTTTTAGCTACTGATACCAAAATGGCAAAGGTTGGTTGCGTGGGTTCGGGGAAAACATCACGACTTCTACGAGATATCAAAACATCGACCAGGACCCGGCCGGGTGTAAAATTACCGCACAGCTAATCCTAGCTTTCTTTTGAAGGTAATTTGAAACCTGAACTCGTGTTTCATTTCTTTCGATAAGGTGTTGGTACAGCTCTCTTTAATAATAATGATGGAACAGAGAAAAATCGGCGAAAGATCATGCTAATGCAGTTAACTTTGAAAAATATATCAATAGAAATTGAGTCAAAAGCACCCCTAATAATTGAATTTCTGTTGAAAACAAAACGAAGCAAACGTGTGTCCTTTGCGGAAACCAAATTTTGTATCTAATGGCAAGCCATTTACAGCGACCCGATTACTGAAGTTGGACAAGAACAGTTTTTAGAAAAAAAAACTTCCAAATACAGGATAGCATTTCAATCGTCCGATACGAATTGTGATCGGTGGCTATTGTTATTCCGGATTTAAGGGTGACAATGGCCCACTTGTGCTTTTTTGCAGAGTCCAGTAGATACCCAGTCAAACCTGGGTCATTGTTATTGCGTGACAAGAGAGCAAGTAGAGATTATATCCTCCAAAAAAAAAACGACGACTTGTTGGCAATATCGTGAGGCAATGCGACGCACACTAGAATATCATACGATTTGAATATAACACACTTTAGTTAATACTGTTTCGGGTGTGCATACGTCGTTCATTGGCTATCGATATTTCTACTGTTAACCTGTCAACGAACTGGCACCAATAATTATAGTTTTTACTTTTCTTCATTCGCGTATATTTTGTTTTCAGCGCCACTTAATCAGCCATTTCGACCAGCAGAAAATCGTTACTCGCGGAAGCCTTCTCCGCATACAAGTCTAAGCTTTCTTTGCTCCATTATGTGCTGCAAGTTCGTTCGTGGGTGTTGGTACCGGTAACTCGTGTAGTCTAAGATTGATTCACGGTCTGCCAAAACTCTTTCTACAAGGGATCTTCTTGTGTAAATTCGATTTTATCTTCCAAACAAAGTTTCGTTACGAGACATTGATTGTTTATTAGGGTATTGAACCGTTAGCAATTGCATGATAGGCAGATGATGGTCGTTACCATTCCGCATGTTATCTGACTGTAGCGATGTCGAGTATATCGCGATGATTAGGATCTGTGTCATTTTGCACGTGCTCAGAATGGTCATACTGAAATTGTCGCCCGAAATTGTGATTCGTGTAGATCTGTTGTCTTCGTGAATACAGAGTTGAAGTCATCCAAAACTAGTAGCGGTACAGGTGTGTTCGGTACCTAATTGAAGAGGAATGTATATAGAAGTAGTGCAAAGGTTCTTTGATTTGAACTTAAAACGTAGAAAATAATGCACTTTTTAGTTTCTTCCCCGCCCGAATATCTCACTAATTCCCACATTTGTCGCACTGTTTCTAATTGCATCCACCGGCGGCTGTGTGGGTCACTTAAGGCAATTAAGGCAAGACGATTCTTTGTCCAGGTCGTATAAATATTTATTTAGGGATGATCCATAAATGACGTAGCATTTCTTGAGTGATTTTTAACACCCCCCTCCCCCATCGTAGCATTTCGTCACAAACCTCTAAATACCCCCTGGTAATTACGTAGCTTGACGGTAACTCTGCCCCCCCCCCTTTTCCCCGTAAATTTTTTAAAAATTCTATTCTATTCCCCTTTAAAAAAGCTACGTAGCATGACATGACCCCCTACCCCCCTGTCGTCACACATCATCACAAAATACAAAATTCCCCCCTCCTCCATATAATGCTACATCATTTATGGATGACCCCTTACTGGTCTTCGAGTTACTCGTACAGACAGTTCCTTAATTAATATTAATTCTATGTTTAAAGGTAGTCTTAGTAATGCTAAAATCATATTTGTCAGTTACATTATTAAAATTACGACAGCATACATTGAACGGATTGTTTTGAGAAAAAATATTGGATAAATAGAAAGTGAGCCATTGTCATCCTAAGCCCGAAATAACTGCAGCCTCCGATCACAACTCGTAACGGACGATTGCGATGCTGTCAGTTGTTGTAGAAAATGTTCTTAGCCAACCTCAGTGCTCGGGTCGCTGTAAATGGCTTGCTGTCAGATAAACAATTTGATTACCTCCGAAGACGCACGATTGCCTTGTTCTTGTTTCAAAGGAAATTCAAATGTAGTTGCAAACGTTTTCTCTTCACACAGAATTTCTATAATTTCAGTTGCTCTAGACAGGTTTAAACACCAGTAAATTTCAATATTTTTCGTGCTACTTGCATTTTGATGCCAAATTCGGACAATAAACGAAAATTTTATGCAAAATATAGAGAAAATTACAATTCAAAGAAGAGAAAGTAAAAATAGAAAACAGCAAAAAAAGCAATTTTGAAAAAATCCTTTTGAAAGAAGCAAATTATTTATTAAATTTTTGTTTTATCCCAAATAATGCAAATCAGTGCGTTCAGAGAAGTTATGAATTCCACAAGAGTCTTCTTCTAGTTACATAAATGTTTTTTGCAGGCATCCTATCAAGAAGACGTCATTGAAAGTTAGAAAAGTGTTGCCAATTGTTTGGTTTCTTTTATTTTATTATAGTGATTGTACTTATTTTATATAATTTATTAATTGTATTTTATTTATAATCCATTTTATTTATTTCATTTGTTTCAATTAATATTCTGGTAGCAGTTGAAAACCGAAAAATTGAACTTGCGCCTTTCGTTTTTTCCCCTATTTGCAGAGTGGGCAACTAATGCGCATCTTGTGTAGATTATAGCTGCTTTATTTACTTTGTTCATGTTGTTTTTCTATCAATTTTATTTATTTTTTTTATTGTATTTTATTTATTTTATTTGTTGATTTACTTATTTCAGTTATTTATTCTGGTTGCAGTTGAAAATCGAAATAGTGAACTTGCGCCTTTCGATTTTTCTTCTATTTTCATCGCGCGGAACTAAAGCGCAACTGGTGTAAATGATGCGCAAGTTGATTCTCTAACATCTACACAAGATGCGCATTAGTTGCCCACTCTGCAAATAGGGGAAAAAACGAAAGGCGCAAGTTCAATTTTTCGGTTTTCAACTGCTACCAGAATATTTAATTTACCTTATTTGTTTCATTAATTTTGTTTACTTTATTTATTTAATTTACTTTAATTATGTTGTTTATTTTGTTTGGTTTCTAACCTATTTTACAGATTTAGTTTTCATCTGTTGTAACTATTTTTTTAATTCTGTATATCTCATGAAATTAAATTTTCAACTCAATTTATATTCATTTCATTTCTTTTATTTATAACTAAAGCTATAAATAATTTCCTTGTTTTTTGTGTTTATTCCATTTATTACTGATTCCGTTAATTTTTTTAATTTTTCGTTCAGTTTTCTACAATTTCTGTCATTTTATCAATTTCTTTATTTCATTTATATTATTGTATATTTCATTCACTTCATTATATTTTATTTAAATATTTTGTTTGATTTAATTGTTTTTGTTTTGTTCTTTTTTATTTTTTCTATTTATTTGATTTTCTTTTAAATTCTATTCCTATTTATTTTAATGATTTTGTTTATTTTGTCTGGTTTGTTTATTAACTCCATTTCATATTTTTATTTTTTATTTATATTTTATTGTAATTAATTTATTTGTTATTTGTATCTCCCGAATTTTTTTTCCTGCAAACTATTTCATATTCATTTCATTTCTACTTTTTTCTTGGTTTTATTTATTTTAATGATCTTTTTAATTTTATTTTTTGTTCAGTTTTCTACAAGTCGCGCTTGACTTTTTTATTTCATTTATTTTTATTATATTATTTCAAATATTTTATTTACCTTAGTAATTTCTTTTTTAATATTTTTTTCGTTTAATTTGTTTAATTTATTATACCTAATTCTGCTTGATTCATAAGATTTTCCTTATTTATTCTGATATATTTTATTTATTTTATTTTTATTATACTGTTACAGTTTATGGCACAGGCACTGTTATCCCACTGTTATTGGTTGGTAAATGACTGGGCACTGCGTAATTTTGACCCTGTGCTTCGCCACAGTGGTCCTTAGCCTCTTGTCCAGTAACGCCTATCCCTGCCTCCCCGCGGTGCCAGCTGGGGTACGAGTAACCATAGGAAAGATCGGGTAACCAACCCCGGTGGGACCATGGTCGTATGCTGACAGGGAAGGGGGGCTTCTCTTTTCGGAGGGTGAATCCATCCGAGCGTCTGTTCCCATGTTAGGGGCGGCTCAAAACAGCGTCTGTTCTCCACGTTAGGAGCGGCTAATGTATCGTCATCGTGTCAGCGTGGGACTCTAAACAGAGCTAATACGATGGACCTCCGGCGAGACAGGTGGTTGGGGAAGGCCCAACAAGCCACCCTGGAAAACTAACCGTTACGAACAATGCAGAAGAAAATACGAATCGGCACTATCGGCAAAGACCTACGCGACGAAATAAGGACTACGATTAGAAACTCGGAACATGGATCTGCAGGTCACTCTGCTTTCCAGCTTTCGACAGGATAATCTACGACGAACTCCAACCAGGTAATTTTGAAGTCGTAGCACTGCAGGAACTTTGCTTGACGGGACAAAAGGTATGGAAAAGCGGCTGGCACCACCAACAAGCTGGGAACCGGCTTTGTAGTGCCTAGTAGGATGCGTCAACGCGTGATTGGATGGACTCTGATCAACGCAATGATGTGTCAGTTGAGGATCAAAACCCGTTTCTTCAACTAGAGCATCATCAACGTACCCTGCCTACACGATGTGAGACCCGACGACGAGAAGGAAGCGTTCTATGCGAAGCTGGAGGAGGTGTACGACGGCTGTTCGCAGCGAAACGTGAAAATCGTCATCGGTGATATGAACGCTCAGGTAGGACGGGAGGTAATGTTAAGACAGGTAATCGGGCCAAACAGCTTGCATACCGTATCGAATGACCAACGATGCGTGAACTTCGCAGCCTCGTACCTACTGCAGTGCGAATATAGATTCGGACCATTACCTAGTTGCAGTATGCATGCGCTCAAAACTCTCGACGGCGTACAACACTCGTCGTAGTCGGACGCCAAGGCCCAACATCGCGCAACTTCGGGACGCCGGGGTTGCCCACGACTACGCACAGCATCTGGAAGCAGCATTACGCACGGAAGAACAGCTGGGCGCAGCTACTCTTGAAGATGGCTAGAGGAAGATCCGTTCCGCCATAGGAAGTACTGCTAAAGCGGCACTAGGTACAGCGATTCCGAATCGAGGAAACGACTGGTTCGATGACGAATGTAAGCAGTTAATAGAGGAGAAGAATGCAGCACGGGCGAGGATGCTGCAGCATGGAACGAGACAGAATGTGGAGCGGAACGGAAGTTCTACGAGAAGCTGAAGAGTTCGCGCAAAGGCTATGTTCCGGAAGCCGATATGTGCAGAGACTTAGACGGCAACCTGCTTACGAAAGAGTGTGAGGTGATTGAGAGGTGGAAGCAGAGCCTCAACGGTGAAGCAGCAGAGGACGAAGGCGGTATAACAACGGATCTTGGAGCACGCACAGAGGACGATAGGCAGCCGGCCACTGATCTCCAAGAAGTCAAAGAGGAGATCGGTCGGATGAAAAACAACAAAGCTGCCGATGTAGATCAACTACCCAGCGAGTTATTAAAATACGGTGGTAAAACACTGGCTAAAGCGCTGCATTGAGTAATCGCCAAAAATTGGGAGGAGGAGACTCTTCCGGAGGAGTGGATGGAGGGTGTCGTTTGCCCAATCTACAAAAAAGAGTGACAAGTTGGATTGCTGCAACTACTGCGCGATCACACTACTTAGCGCCGACTACAAGGTCCTCTCCCAAATTCTTTGCCGCCGATTGTCACCATTTGCAAGGGAGTTCGTGAGGCACTACCAAGCAGGATTCATGGGTTCCCGCGCCACCACGGACCAAATATTCGCGATTCGGCAGGTTCTCCGGAAGTGCCGCGAATACAACGAGCCCAACGTGATAAGCTAACACGATTAGTCAAAGCGACACTCTCGAATCCCTTTGAATCTCGAAGAGGGCTACGGCAAAGTGATGGTCTATCGTGCCTGCTGTTCAACGTTGCGTTAGAAGGTGTAATAAGGAGAGCGGGGATAGACACGAGTGACACGATCTTCAGGAAGTCCGTCCAGCGTCGCCGACGACGTTGACATAATGGCACGGAGCTTTGAGGCGATGTCGGAAATGTACATCAGACAGAAGGCTGAAGCCAGCAGGATTGGACTTGCCATCAACGTTTCGAAGACAAAATATATGAGAGGAAGAGGTTCTAGAGACGATAATGTGGACCTCCCATCCCGAGTTCGGATTGACGGTGACGAAATCGAGATTCGACGAATTCGTGTATTTGGGCGCACTGGTAACCGCGGACAACGATACCAGCAGAGAAATTCAGAGACGGATCTTGGCGCGAAATCGTGCCTACTTTGGACTCCGGTCGAACAAAATTCGCCGCCGCACCATGTTGATTATCTACAAGACGCTTATTAGACCGGTGGTCCACTACAGTCACGAGACCTGGACTATGCTCGTGGAGGACCAACGCACCCTTAGAGTTTTCGAACGAAAGATGTTGCTTACCATCTATGGTGGCGTGTAGATGGAAGACGGCAAGTGCCGCAGGCGAATGAACCATGAGTTGCATCAGCTGGTGGAAGAGCCATCCATCGCGCATACCGCAAAAATAGGATGTTTGCGGTGGGCTGGACACGTCGTAATAATGTCGGACAACGACCCGGTGAAGATGGTTCTTGAGGGCGACCCTACAGGAACAAGAAGACGAGGCGTACAGCGAGCACGGTGGATCGACCAGATAGAGGACGACCTGCGGACCCTTCGAAGACTGCGAGGCTGGCGACAAGCAGCAATGGGCCGAGTGGAGTGGAGACGGCTTCTGCATACAGTAAGAGACAACAAGGCTCTAGCCTGAACGGTAAGGTAAGTACTGTTATCTCCACAGTCGATTTGTCGGTTCCACGAAAAACGCGAAATTCCTCCCCGAGCAGAACGTGGGTTAAGGAGTAGATAATTTCGGAACGAGATAGAACCCGTGCTATCGTGGCTTGTTCACTTTTATAATTGCCCTTTTCTCTTCCCTGCTTTTTGACAGCCCCTATCATCACTGCTTCAATCTTATCTAGATGATACCCGTCAAATATTCTAGCCGCTACACAGACATTCCGTAACAATACATTTTATATAGTTTTTTTTTATTTTATTCATTCAATTTAGTTTTATTTTTTTTTTCGATAGTATCCAATGGGAAAAACTGATCGCAATGGTGAGTAAATTAATTGATATAATTTAGGTTTGTTCAAGAAAGGTTCAAACTTATACAACAAGCAACAACAAACTTAAGCGAGTTTAAAATTGTTTCACAATATTTCGCAATTTTGAAAAAATCTTTTCGAAAAAAAGCAATTTGTTATTGAAATGTTCGATTTAACTCAAATATGGCATTTAAATTTCGAAAATGTTTTCGCGCATATCGCTCAGAAATACTTCAAAGGACATTTTCTACATACAATGAATTTGTTGTTTAGATTTATTCTAAGATTTTGCAGCTTCTAGCAGAAAGAAGGTGGCTGAATTGTAAGCGTTTGAAACCTAACCTCTTCTCGTTACATACAATTTTTCTTGAATTCGCAAAGTGCACCACCATATCGAAAACAAAGACGTAGTCCTACGTCAAAAGAGTTCATTTGTTTGAATACAGCAGCTTACGCACATGTCGCGACTAGACTGTCAAAAGCTAACCTAACTTTTCTCTAACAATCAATTCAAGTTGCAACGCACAGCCAGACACCGAGGCTCTCCACGAATTGATGATCTCATCTCCAATCCATCACTCAAGCTAATCACCGTCTCTACGCTGGAAACAAAAACAAAAATCGAAAATAGAAAAATCATGGCAATCAATTGTCTCTTCTCCGAATTCCATTGTTCCGCCATCAGCCGTAATGGGGTTTTGCGTTCGACGCGGGGCGACACGACTGTGCGAAACGAGCAAAAAAAGTTCGCAGATAGGAATTACCAATCAGATTGCCCCCACCCAACCAACGGCACTCTGGCAGCTTGACCGCAGAATGCTGTATCATTCGCCGTGCCAGCCGCCCACAGTGAGACCAATCCAAAAACGGTGGGACAAAACCTATGTGAGGCCTTAGCTGTCATTTTAGAGCCAACTTTTTAAATAGAATATTTTATGGTTGGACTAAAGTAGAGTACCCGAGCAAAAAAAATATTCAAAAAAATTTTTTAGTGTCGATGTCTTCAACAAAGTTGTAGAATATTATGTTTTGAATAACTTCTTCTAACATATCACAGACATCAGGCCACATTTTTGAGGCAAAATTGTTGTTTTTTATAATAATGACCTAAAATCAGTTTTTCGACTTTTCCATGCTGAAAACCTTAAATAATTAAATATGTTCTACAAACTTGCAGGTATCACTAAAATACAACTTTTTGTTTAAGGAACTAATAACGTAAAATCAATGACTTATAAAACTATTTTTCGTATAAATTTGATCTATTGTCATCAAAGATTTTTGGTTTTTTGTGCACTTTTGTGCAGCCAAACTTTGGCTATTCGGTTTATAACGTAAAATGTGTGTATATTATTTTTAATTTATATACATTATTAACTATTACCAACATATTATATTTTACACGCACCTACCAGCATGTAGAATATGTTAAGTTGATCAATTACGGGTACAATATGGAAAAGAAAAAAATGAGGTTAAACTGACAGAGGACAACGATTTCGACTCAAAAAATAAATCTACAGTATGTATATGGTATTTAGAACAAAATTGTTCCAACAACAACTTTGCTGAAGACCTCAAACATTCAAACAAAATTTGATTTTTTTAGTTCGGAATTTCTACTTTAGTTTTACCAATAAGGATAGTTCTACAAGTTCATAAAAGTAGAACAATGCCTATTTTAGGCCTTTGATATTATAGAACCTAGGTGTATTTGGAAAAATATTCACAATATAATTCTATCATTTCTATTTTTTAGATGGTTGAGGACTTCAGCAAAGTTGTCAAATATTGTATTTGGAACAATTTTGTAAAAAAAACTTTATAAAATACTACATACATACTGTACATTTATTTTTGAGCCGAAATCGTTGCCCTTCGGCAGTTCAACCTAAAAAAAAATTTTCGCTCTTCCATATTTTAACAGTAATTTATCAACTCAATGTGTTATACATGCTGGAAGATGCGTGTAATAATAATAGCTAATAATGTATATAAATTAAAAATAATATAAACACATTTTACGTTATAAACCGTCGTACATGAATAGTCGACCAAACAATGCGTCCAACTATATCCTGTTTCTATGTAATATAAAATTTATTCTAGGAATAATAGAGTATCGGAATAGCCAAAGTTTGGCTGCACAAAAGTGCACAAAAAACAGAAATCTTTGATGAAAATAGATCAAATTTATATGAAAAATAGTTTTAGAAGTCAAAATATTGATTTTACGTTAATAGTTCCTTAAACAAAAAGTTGTATTTTAGTGATACCTGCAAGTTTGTAGAACATATTTAATTAATTAATTAAGGTTTTCAGCATGGAAAAGTCGAAAAACTGATTTTTAGGTCATAATTATAAAAAACAACAATTTTGCCTAAAAAATGTGGTCTGATGTCTGTGGTATGTTAGAAGCAGTTATTCAAAACATAATATTCTACAACTTTGTCGAAGACATCGACCCTCTAAAAAAATGTTTGAAATTTTTTTTTGCTCGGGTATTCTACTTTAGTCCAACCAAAAAATATTCTATTTAAAAAGTTGCATATGCTACGAAGAAATGCTGACTCTAAAATGACATCTAAGGCCTCAAATAGATTTTGTTCCACCTTTTTGGATTGGTCTCACTGTGCCTCCGTATCAGACCGCAGGAGAGATCCGGAGCAACGGTTCCTGGGGGTGCGCGACGTTTGGCATAAATACGTTAGGCATAATGGACGATTGGCAAAATGTACGTTAGGCATAATGGACGATAGGCATAATTCACAAAAATATATAAATAATCGCAATCTTTATTACAGAGATTTCAACCTTACGTTTGTTTTTTCGGGTTAGAAAAAAAATACGCTTTGCTATACCATACCTTTGCATAACTCTAGTGAAGGACTCCAAAATGAAAAATACCATGCGAGATATTTAACCCTTACAAGTGTAGAGCTTTTTTCTATTTTTCTGTAGACGAAAAGAAGAAAATATCCCTTCAATTTTGATACAAGCCAATTTTTAGCCTTTTAGTTGTATTACCAATACAGTACAGCATCCAAATATTAAAAAAAGCAAAATAATGAACAGACTGTTGTAACTGCATTTAATTGGCAAGGGACTGGAAGGTGAAGTATATTTTTCAATATTAAGAGCCATAGCACACAAGTGAGAGCAAGGAGTTGAAGATCGGTTCCGACAGCATGAAATACAAAGTTACTTTACGCTCGTCCGGACATACCGCAGACTCAGGTGATTCGCATTTCTAATGCCAAAAGATCCTGACTCCTGCGGTAGCAGACAAAGGATTAAGCCGCCGCAAAACTTTAAGCTTGCTGGTATGGCTCTTTCCACGCTTTTCTTAACATTCTTCCTTCAACTCTTTGCTCTTCCTTTAGTACTATGGCTCTTAATATTGAAGAATATACTTCACCTTCCAGTCCCTTGCTAATTAAATGCCAATAGAACATTTAACAAATCTACTGAAGATTGTGAACGAAAAAAAATGGGAAAAAATAATGAACAGACATTAAGTTTTGGATCCAATGGAAACTGGCAGTGTTATGTACAGGATCCACATTAGGCTACGGAACGGAGTACAGGAATAAACACTCTCTCACATCAAAAAGTTTCCGTAGTTCTATTTGTGATGGCCTCGAGAATACAGTCACTGTGCTTAGGATAATCAATATAGAACCAGAAATATTCGTACATTCGTTGAATGAATAATAAAATGCATCATTCTTTCTTTCATGAGCTGTTCTTCTAGGCTATATATTTTCTTCTTGGACAATTACACCTTACATGCATGAAGAACTAATCTAAGTTGATCCTTACATGACCAATTTTTATAGCGTTCACCGGGTTCAAGAAACACGAAAAATTCGCTTTGAAAGATGATTCTTTCGCAGTGCTGGAAGCTGCTTAATATTTACCTTCCGGTGCTCAACACAATTCTCCTAGAAAATTTTCAATATTCTACATGCTAGGAAATGCGCTTAGCAGTTTCAATAATAATGGAAAATAATGAAGATAAATAAAAATTTAATTTATCAACGCCAACTGTCAATATCTCGGGTGGTATTTCTCCAGCAAAGTTATATCAGACTTATAGCAATAACTTCAGTTCCAAGTTTTAATAGTCCCAGTCACTGGTCTTCCTTGTTTTTGTGAGTAAATTCTACCTAAATCAAAGGTTTTAGCAGTTTAGAAACGTTGTGTTTACAAACAACATGGGCATGAAGTGGTTGATGTGCTTTATTCATACCTTAATACAAAATAGACTGATTTTAAACAAGAGTATTTAGCCTATTTTAGAGATATGCAATTTGTTCATTCGTTCAGAATCTTTCATTTGAGTGAAGATTTCTTGAGGGATATGTAATAAAATAAAATGTTGATTTTATTAGCTTCCAGAGTAATTGAAAAAAATCTCAAACATTTGCGCTCTTACCACCCGAGGCTGTCCCCACCAAAAAGTTATTTCCTTAAAGGATACTTCAATATGATAATTTATGCCTAACGTCCATTATGTCAATCGTCCATTATGTCTAACGTCCATTATGCCTAAGGTATATTATGCCTATCGTCCATTATACCAAACGTCATTATGCCTAACGTATGTATGCCAAACGTCCGTATGCCTAAAGTATTTATGCCTAATGGGCTGCACCCGGTTTCTGGGCCGGTTCCGGTGCGGGATTTCGGTAATCGATATTGTTGCCGGCTCATCATGGTAAATTATGCGATTTGTGACCCGAATTGATTTCTGATGCTTTCATCTTGCCATTCTTTAGTTTGTTTTTTCCTGTCGCTACGATATGGACAATCCCGGTATTCTAGGTGAACCATTTTCTGTGGGACTTAGCCTCATGGCTATCAAAAGAATGGTAGTACCCTCACATAGTAACGGGGGGGGGGATGTCGAAGTTCTTGTGAACATCCTCATCGGATAACACCAGGAAATCGAAACGGATGACTTTCGGAATTGAATCGTCTCTTGGTTGGGACTTGATTGCTTCTTGTTGTTGCCATCCTCTTGCTGCTATGATGTTGATGGCGAAATATATGTTAGAGCTACGAATTTTTCAACAGTTGAAAAACTAATCACAATTATATGTAAATAAGTGAACAATTTTGTAATTAACTTAAATATAGAATTTACGTTTCGGCTTCGTCTCATCAGAATCCGACACTAACTTAGTGGTAGGACTAAGCTAGCGCCGGATTAACGCTAGCTCCATAAAAAAACGGAGACGCAATTTGTGGTCCTGAATATCAAGCGTGATGTCTCGCAAGAAAAGAAGCTATTTTTAAGGTGATGAGAATTAATGAAATCGAAACAATGCAAGATGCACCATTATAGATTTCTCCTCAGTGGACAACAGTTTTGGTAAAAACTATTTATCTCCATTAAAGAGAAATTTGTTTAAATTGTTCGTGTTTGACAACAAAACCTATAACTGAATTAGTTATGAAATTTGCGTTTCGACTTCGTCTCATAATTTTTTACCTAGTTTTAATCCGGCGCTAGCTTTGTCCTGTCACTAAGCTAGTGTCGGATTCGAATGAGATGAAATCGTAACGCAAATTCCATAACTAATTTAGTTATAGGTTTTGTGCTATTCACCTGCAATGGTGGATTTAAACAATTTTCTCTTTAATGGAGAAAAATAGTTTCTGCCAAAATTGTTGTCCACTAAGGAGAAATACAGCATAGTGAATTTTGTAATTATTAATTCATCCCTCAGAATGGCACTAAAATCGAATGAAAATCGCGTAAAGTATAACCGCCGGCGATACCTTCTAATTTCGTGCCCCTATACTTAAAGAAAAAGTAGCACCCATGAAGAATAAAAAAGCCACAACTCACGAAAGATTGCCACCTTTAGTCGCAGCTAATGGCACGTCAAAACGCAATTTTCACTTGCCTCCTACGAGTAACTTTTTTCTTTCACTCGCACGCTGTCTCGACGTACGGCGGAAAAAGATTTCCCCGTCATCAAAAAAAAACATCAGATACCATCTCTATTCACAAACGAACCCACGGAAGAAAGAGATGAAAAAAATGAGAGCAAGGAAATCCTGGTGGTTCATTTGTGCCAGGCGTAGAATGGCTACGCGACTGTCATCGCTTGTGTGGAAATGGATTTTTTTCCGTAGAATGGGAATTGGCTGCTACTCTTATTTCGCCTTCGAGGACAATAAATGTTTTAGTACCTGACAGATGAGTAACTGACAGATGAGTGGAAAGCGCATACATATTGGATGCATTATTGCTGGGTATTTTAGTCCACTAAAAATGTTTTAACTTGAGCACTAATTCTACGACCTGTCACGTCCGGGTTGGTTTTGTACTTGCAGTTCCACACTTGCAATACACAGAAAGAAGATTACTCCCTTCTTTTTGTTACCTAAAGTAGTCTTGTGAAATTGATTGGCGGTTTTTTCCCAGAAATGTCCTACTGGAGCTGTAGAGCTAGGTTCTCGGTAGGGCTCCCCGTCAGAATCACGCACTACAATTGCAGACGAGACAGGCAATGGCGCCCACTAAAAGACTGCTTTGGGCCAATTGCAGCAGGCCGGCCGTGATTCTAAATGTGATATTCATTGTACGGTACATATGTGCGGACGTAGAGACTTCGCAATCGCGTGTATCATCGCGAACGGCTCGAGCATTTGTACGTTAGCGTGTTCAATCACATGTGTGTTTATACACTACCAGTCAAAAGTTTACATTTACCCAACAATGTTAATGTAATATTCAAAAGGTTATGGTTTTCTTCATTCATTGTCATTAATTATTATTATTTATTATTATTTTTCCACTCATTTTCCTACGATAGACACATAATACATGTACTTTTACTTTTCACTTTTCAATAATGAGATGATAATCTCCGAATTAGGTCAATTTGAATAGATATTTTTGGTGACAGTTACGATTTTCAATATAAAAATCTTTCTATTTACCTTTTAATGAAGGAAAATATAAAAAAAACAATTTGGAATATAATTTTTGGAGTGAGCTATCGCAGCACTAAGATGCTACATGTATTATGTACTCGACGCATCGAAAGAATACAACCTGTCATAACAAGTTAGTTTGTGATATACGCTTCACCCAAAGGTGTCAAATCCCCTTCATAATACACTCTGACCAGTAGCCTGTAGCAACATGATATAGTAAAGACGCACGTGTTTGACAAAGTCTACCGAGAAACCCACTCAATTATGTAAAAAATTTAAAAAAAAAAGCAAGTGAACTTAAACTTTTGACTGGTAGTGTATATCGCGTGTGCTAACGTGTATGTAACTTAGCGTGCATGAATTCTTTTTTATAACCCTGTGACTTTCGGAGGAGGTAATGATTTCCGGACGGGACCGATTCATGATCGCGCGAACACGGACGTTTGTAGGTTCGCGTTTGAAACTTCTTAAGTGCTAAAACGTTCACCATTTTACCGGGGTGTTATCAAGCTTGCGCGATCGCGGGCGTAGGTGTGCGTTGTTGATCGCGAAGGGCTTAAGCGTTTGTATGTTAACGTGTTTGTCGCGTGTGTTCGCGTGCATGCGACTTTGCGTGTACAAAACTGGATTTTGTAACTATGTGGCCATTCATATATCAGCGTGAGTTCTTGGATGGTCACACGGACTGTCATTCTGATGTTTGGTTTTCAATGTACAATTCACATTCTGACAGGGAGTGAGTTACCCCATATCACTAGAGTCCCCGGTTGTGTCGCCATGGAACGTGTTGTCCAGTGGATATGAAAGCTTTAATTTTTAAATTGATCCAATTGAAGGCATGGACCTAGTCTGCTGATACCAAGGATAGAAACTTCCGGAAGTGACCGATTCATGATCGTGCGAGTGCGGGAGCTTTTAGGTTCACGCTTGAGACCGCGTTTGAAAATTTATATGTGCTAACACGCTCATCTTATCACCGGGATGTTATTTATGCGAGATCGCGGGTGTAGGTGCCGTGGATGATCGTGAGGGGCTCAAGTATTTGTATGTTACGGGTTTGATCGAGTGGGAAAACATGACAACATGGACGTAGACACGAGAGAAGGCAGATCGTTGTAGTGGACAACGCAGCTAGTGATTCTCCACCAAGAAAAAGAATATCAACACTAGAGTGGAAGAAAAAAAGTTTTTCGTACGATAGTGCCACAACCAGATGTTTCAAATTAAATTAACAATGTAAAATATATCGAAGATAGTGGTAATAGTTGTTTATTGCATTGAGTATTATTTAATTAAACTTTTTTTTCATGCTAAGTTAGTTTGTAATATTCCGCACTATGGTCGGAAAGCACTAAAAATTACCATTTACGAGTGTCCCAACCAAATTTTTTTCTACAATAAATGCACTCATTATTTTGAATAAAAACTTTCATTTGACTATATTGAAGTCACATCACATTTCTTTGGACTGATCAAACTATTCTTTTGTTTGTTTTATGTTTATTTGACCAGCTTTGGAACCAATGCACAAGGGCATTCAATGTGCGCCGAGAATACGCATGGTCTTGTCTGGGTGGAATGATGACAGTTGAATCATGTATGAGGATTGATGATTGAATTCGCGAGAAGGATCAAAAAGCACTTACCAATTTGCGTGAAGAACAAATGTTTTATTGTCATATTCATTTAATTTTGTTTCATTAAGTCATATTCACTATTTTAATTATTTTCATTGTATTTAAAACTCTCACGTACGTTTGAGTAATTCATTCACTATATTATTAATTGCCATATCAACCATATTCCATTACGGGCATGGTAGCATTATAGTTGGTATTTTTAGTAAAAGACAAAAACCGAGGTGTCATCTATCAGGGATGCTCGGCAGCTGGCTGCTAGGAGCAAAAAAACACATGATATCACTTCTGAGAGTTTCAAAGATCGTATCAAGGTGAATCGAGATTTGTGTAACTCTTCACCTCATCCTGCTTACAGGAACTCCTTCTTTTGGCAAAGGTGGAGATGAAGAGGCAAGCACGATCTGCATAATAACGTTTGTTACACTAACATTCACTTCCTTTCGCGATAACTGTAGGGCCAGGGACTGTGGCCGGCGCTGTTATTGGTCTTGCAAAATATAGAAACGTGTCGAAACGTGCACATTCAGAACAGATTCTCGAAGCAACTTCGTTTGTTCTGGTTAATCACGGACTATCAACTACGAATTGTACGGTCATCATGCTCAAGCTCATTTTGATATCATGGTGGTACCAGTTTATATATAAAATTGCTGTACGGCCGCACTCTTCAACAGTTAGGTAACTCCGGAATCGGAACTCCGATCGACAAAAAAATCAATAGCATCTGTGTAATGGTAATGTTTTACCTTTTATTTGGGACTAAGCTTGTGCAAATCGGTCCAGCAATCTCCGAGAAACAGAGGCGAAATTTTTGCCACATACACACATACAAACACACAGCTTTTCAGGATTAGGTTGACGATTTGGACGTTAAATAAGTGGTAAAAACAATAACAAATAAATAAATCTAAAATCATGATCGGATATATTTTATCAGTAGAGACTACCTTTCCTTTCCCCGTTCGCTGGAGCCACCTATGCATGTACAGATGTGTATGCGCTACTAAAGTCCGTGCTGTTCCCTGGAGACCGGCCGAAGTTACACATGCACCGCTCGAACCTGGGTGAGACGGTCATGAAATATTACATATTTATTATGGTAACTAACTTGCAACCAATCCGTACCGTCGGTCGTCGTTTTCATCTCCGTGGCCATCTAACCGTACGTACATAGTCCATGTAGCCAGCTAACCAAGCGGTACCAACCGGTAGCTGAAGCAAAATGTCCCGAAACCGGCTGGTTGCTTATGCTTACTATACATTCATTGGGCACGACGGTCGGTTATATACCGGGGCATCAGTTTCTAGTTCCGCTCCGTACGGCAAACGGTTTATTTGTCTGCAACTGAGGAACTGAGTCTGGAAACAACTCGATATAACAGACACACGGACACGTACACACAATACCGGCAGGCAGTTATATATTTACGATACCGAGTTAAATGTATAACTTGTTGCCGCGCTCCCATCGCAATCGATTTCTGATGGGAATTTCAAATCGGAGTGAGAGGGTTCAAAATGGTTCAGTTCCTATACGTATCCTACTCAACCGATTGAAACTAATATTAAATAAATTCAAAAATATTTAATAAAAGCTAGCTCTTGATGGTTTGATAGGACACCCCAAGTGCCTATTTCGAATGCTACACAAAGTGAATTGAAGCGAGGTTCTTAAGCAGTTTGAGCACGGTTATTGGTACGGAGAATTAAAAAAAAAATGTGATGCCAAATTTTAAACTAATGTTATTTTCCAAAAAAAGAGCTTAAAGCAACAAGTGCAAATACGCTCTTTTGAATCCTACGAAATTCTGAAGTTGTCGATTGTAGCACTATTTTTCAATCGAATTTCAATCTACGAAGAAGCAGTAAAATCAATTATTTAAAAATGAGTAAGGCCATTACCGGGCAGCTCGTACTTAATTCAAATATGAATCACTTCGGATAAACCTACTCAGACACAACAATGCGTACTTCCCCGCATGTTTAGCATCGAATTGGCCAGGGTACTAGTTGCGTAGTTTAATACTGCACAAACAAAGCAAAAATCAGTTCAAAGTGTTGTCTACTCGATTTGCGTTACCGAAGACTGCCGCATTTAACCAATCAACGGTCAACTTATGTCTAAGCAACAAACCCTAATAGAAATACATTCCAATTGCACAATATGATACTATGCAGAATCGTAGCGCATTTATAACCTTTCTCCTACCCAACGGCTACAAAAACGGCCCTCCCCTGGGGAATGCGAGTTTTATGAGCAAGCTCCCAAGCGACGGAGAGTCCCTTCCAAGGTGAAATGGGCATGACGAGGAAGTTTAGAGCTCCGCACAGCTTTTCCCTGGTCGAGAGGAGGTAGGAAATCGGCCACCACCGAGCCCCAATAAAATTCGATGAACCGACAACAGGTTACGGCAATATAACATTGTCAAAGGCAGATTTTTTGATCCTGTATTATTTTCGTGGTTTGTCCCGTCAACAACTCTCCTGTGGTGGGGGTGGTTACTTTTCTGTGCGCTTGTCGTAAAATTTAATTCGATTTGAATTATGTAATCATGTCTGTCGGCTGCAGAACTGGCGGTGCTCTGTTGCGGTGGTGTAGCATCGAGTTGAACGTTTGGCGTATGGCAAAGTTGGGACGAATACACTACACTATGCTATAATTCTCTGAAGTGGAGAAAAATTTTGGTAAAAACTGGAGAAAATTGTTTAAAATCATTTTTGCGCATAAAGAGCACTAAACTAAACTAGTTATGGAATTTGCATTTCGACTTCGTCTCATCAGAATCCATCACTTACTTAGTGACAAGACCAAGCTAGAGCCGGATTGACGCTAGCTCTAAGAAACCAACACACTATTTGTGTACCGTAGTCCTGCGTGATGTCCCGCAAGAAAAGGAGTTCTGATTGAGCTGATGAGAATTACTGAAATCGAAACGTGCATATTGCCTTAGCTTGCGAAGCCGAATCAAATTTCAATTTCATTAATTTTCATCACCTCAATCCGGACTCCTTTTCTTGCGGGACATCACGCGGGACTACGGGTTTGCTCAGAAACACAAAGAGTTTTTTCGTTTTTTGGAGCTAGCGTCAATCCGACGATAGCTTAGTCTTGGGGACCAGTCATAAGTTACGTAACGCAAAAATTGCCTTAAATTGACTCCCCTTCCCTCCATGTACCAAATTGTCACAAATTTCTGTATCCCCCCCTCTCCTATTACGTAACAAATTCCTCGAAAAATGTTTTTTTTGTTAAGTAAAAACATGTTACGTAACGAACTAGCTTACTCCCTCTCAACCCTATGTCATAACTTGTCGTACCCCCCACCCCCCTAAAAGCGTTACGTAATTTATGAATGATCCCTTGTCACTAAGTTAGTGTTCGAATTCTGATGAGACGAAGTCGAAACGCAAATTCCATAACTAATTCCTAATGCACTAGCTTACAAACTTTGAAATATATAACAAACGGAATATTCACTTCTCATCCGACGTTTCGGCGGCACGTAGTGCGCATTTTTTAAGCTTGATTTCTTGAAAAAGGCGCAATACATGCCGCCGAAACTGCGGATGAACAGTAAATAATCCGTTTGTTAAATATTTCTAAGACTGCAAGCCGAACATAACCTATAAAAAGAAGCCCACCAACAGTTGTTAGTTTTTCTCACCAACTAGTTTACAAAAATAAAAAAGGCGCGAGAAAAAATATTTTCTTAGCTAATTTTAAATCGCTGAGTACGAAAATATTATTAATTCCTTTTTTCAAAGAAGCCTTTTTGGACGAAACGATTTTTACTTCCTTTGGGTCAACATATATATTATATTTCCTGATTATACATCATATTAACATGATTCAATCTGTTCCACAATATTCCGCCACGTCACTCGGTCAGTTGCTGCTTGTCTCCCACCTCTCAGGTGCCCGATACTCGCCAGGTTCTGCTCCTCTTGGTCCAGCCACCTCTCCGTCTTGTACCTGCCGGGTTGGAGGTGGAAACCAACTTGGTGGGGTTGTTGTCCGGCATCCCCATAATATGCCCCGCCCACTATACCCTTCCAGCTTGAGCTACTTTCCGGAAACTTGGCTCACCATAGAGTCGCGCAAGTGCGTAATTCATCCATCCCCTCCACACGCCATCCTCCTGCACACCACCGAAGATCGATCTCAGCACCCTTCTTTCGAAGACTTCGAGTGCTTGCAGATCCTCCTCGAGCATTGTCCACGTTTCGTGTCCGTAGAGAACCACCGGTCTAATCAGTGTGTTGTACATGGCGCATTTCGTGCGGTGGTGAAGCTTCCTGGATCTCAAAGTTTTGTGGAGCCCATAGTAAGCACGACTTCCAGAGATAATATGCCTTCTGATCTCCCGGATGGTGTTATTGTCCGCATTCACCAATCAGCCTAGATAGATGAACTCGACAACCACCTCGAACTCGTCGCCGTCAATCGTAATACTACTGCCCAAGCGTTCCCTATCGCGATCGGTTCCGCCAGCCAGCATGTACTTCGTCTTAGACACATTTATCTTCAGTCGTGCTGCTTCGCGCTTCAGTCCGGTATACAGATCTGCTACCGTCTTCTTGTTTCTACCGATTATGTCCACGTCGTCAGCGAAGCACACGAACTGTCCGGACCTCGTGTGAAAATCGTGCCTCGCATGTTAAACCCCACTCTTCGCATTACACCTTCCAGCGCTATATTACACAGCAGGCAGAACAGCCCATCGCCTTGTCTTAGTCCCCTACGCGTTTCAAACGGACTCGAGAGGCCGCCCGAAATTTTAACACAACACCTTACACCATCCATCGTAGCCTTAATCAGTCTTGCCAGCTTCCCAGGGAAGCCGTTCTCGTCCATCATTTTCCATAGCTCTACACGGTCCACCGTGTCATATGCGGCTTTAAAGTCGATGAACAGGTGATGTGTCGGGACCTGGTATTCACGGCATTTTTGGAGGATTTGCCGTATAGTAAAGATTTGGTCGTTTGTTGATCTGCCGTTGATGATAACTCCCGACAAATCAATTTACCAGCGGTGATAGGCGCCGGAACAGAATCTGGGATAGCACTTTGTAAGCGGCATTTGTCACTGTGATCGCTCTGTAGTTTTCACAGTCCAATTTGTCGCCTTTCTTGTATATCGGGGTGATGACCCCTGCCTTCCACTCCTCCAGTAGCTGCTCTCTGTCCCAGATTCTTTCGATTATTCGGTGCGTGCTTTCCGTCAGTTTCTCCGGACCCACCTTCAAGAGTTCCACTCCTAGATCATCCTTACCAGCTGCCTTGTTGTTCTTGAGCTGTTGAATAGCCTCGTTAACCTCATTCATAGTGGGCGCCGGTACATCCCCGTCAGCTGCGACACTGACATAATCGTCCTCTTCGAACGCCCGATTATCGGCCTGCGCACCATTCAGATGTTTATGGTAGTACTGCCCCCACCTTTCGACCACCTCACGGTCGTCTGTCAAGATGCCACCTTCCTTGTCTCTACACATTTCGGCCCGCGGCACAAAACCGTTGCGAGAGTCATTCAGCTTCTTGAAAAACGCCCGCGTTTCCTGAGAGCGATACAGCAGCTCCATCTCCTCTCCCTCAGACTCTTCCAGGCGGCGCTTTTTGTGCTGAAAAAGATGAGTCTGCTGTTTTCGCTTCCGTCGATATGACTCCACGTTCCGACGAGTGGCTTGAAACAACATCGCTGCATGTGCTGCATTCTTCTCGTCCAATATTTAGTCCTGGTTCAGCAGTCCTCAAGGGGAGCATCGATGAGCTCCTCCTCCGGTGGCAGCGCTGCTTCAAGATGCTGCGCGTACGTTGTCGCGACGTTGGTTTCCCTCAGTCGGTCCAGGTTATACCGCGGCGGGCGCCGGTATCTTACACTGTTCACTACGGATAGTTTTGGACGCAGTTTAACCATCACCAGATAGTGGTCCGAGTCGATGTTAGCGCCCCGATAGGTCCTTACGTCGATAATGTCCGAGAAGTGCCGTCCATCAATCAGAACAAGACCAATTTGCGTCTCAGTTTGTTGCGGCGATCTCCAGGTGTATCGGTGCAGGAGGCGGTGCTGGAAGAAGGGGCTCCTTATGGCCATGTTCTTGGAGGTGGCGAAATCGATTAGTCTTAAGCCGTTCTCGTTCGTCTGCTGGTGGACGCTGAAGCTTCCAATTTAGGTCAACATCTCGTGAGAAAATCATCCAATCAAAACAGTCAATAAACATTTCAGACACCAAAAACGACCTAAAACAAAAAATAGCTTTAAAATGATCAAAAATAAGTGTGTGTGTTTAACTTTGTTTGCTTGAAACCTTAGTAACATTTTATTACTCATTTTTGAAAAGAGCGGATCACCTATCAAATTATTATCTGCTATGTCTATCTGATATTTTACAAGACATTGCCAAATAACTGCAACGGGCACAAAAAACAGGCTTTTCAAAAAAAATCCCCAAAAAGTGTTCTTTGAAAAAGAAAAATGTCGAGTAACATTTCGTTAAAAAATTTACAATTGGCTTATTATTCTACAAAAAGAAAACACACAGGATATACATCTTCAGCATGACTGAAGAAATTTTTCCTGTTCCTGGAACGAATTTTAGATCTGCAGGATGGTCGATCGATCGGTGAAATTTTTCACCGGTTGATGTGTAGCCGCACCAAGCAAACGACTCCTAGCCTGTTCTTTACGTAAGATGCTCTTTCACACTGTACGCCTCTTGCTGTAACTGTTGCTTTGTTTCGGTAGCGTAACCAGCACTTTTGTGGTTGTTTTATTGACCATCTCGTATAGCTAGTAAATAGTAGATAGGTAAAAATTGAAAATTCTGAAACTTACGAGAAAACCACAAAAAATATCACTATGATATATTTATTCTTAATAAAGAAAAAAATAGGTAAAAGCTACCTTCATTAGTTCTACCTATATATTCCTTGTTTTGACGTGAGTCTTTTTTTTTCTTTTTCATCGTGGAACTGTGATGATGTCATCACATAATCCCAACAGCATCGTGATCACTACCGCCGCCTCCAATTCCTCCTAATTGACCTATCGCGACTGAGTTAGGTAAGGGGGCAAATAGTGATAATAAATATCTCAAGCCTTAAGTGCAGTCTACTGGACCTAAAAATAGATAACGAGAGAGATTTGGCCCGATCGATGAGAGGGAGAGGTGACGATCTGCTTATAGGAGACATTGGGGGTCGATAGCTCAATTAGGAGGAATTGAAGGCTGCGGCGGTGATCACGATACTGTTGGGATTATGTGATGACATCATCACACTTCCTCGATGGCGAAGTGGTTAACGCACCCAACTAGAGACTGGGAGATTGCAGGTTCGATTCCTGCTTGAGGACATATCTTTTCTCGGTGTTTCAATAAAAAGGTGAATTTTCACCGCTTCTTTATTCTCAACGTTCCGGTCATTCTTTTTCTGTCTGTTTTCCAGAGAAGGCGCCTGAACCGACAGAGGTCTGCCCCTATTAATCCCAAACATAAGACACTCATTTCTCAGATCTGTGAACGTATCAAGGCCTGAACCACCATATACACCATATAAGGCTCTCACATCGGGAAATAGGATGTACCAGACAGGATTCCGCCGAAATTCGGACTATGGTATGGTAGTTCAAAATCGTTGTGGACGAGGAAGAGGTTTCGGACACGTGATTCGCTACACTTGGTACAAAAAATACCATCTAAGTTTGATTGATTCAATAATGTGGTACCTATACGGGACAAAAATATTGAACGTGTAAGGCCCGGTTGTTGTTTACATCATCCCGTAATATTATTGTATTTCTAGCGCTTGGCTGATTCTTCGAGTGTGTACTGTAAATTTTTGTCATCAGAATATAACTGCACCACGAAGGACTGTGGAGTACAGACAATTTGTGCAGTTAATTTCTTCATTCGACTGATGTGCTTTCTGCTGCCAGTTAGTGCAACAACGAGAGTATTTTCCGCTTTGTTGCTGTTAGTGCTATTGCGTCTGTGATATATCATTTGTTTACTATCCCGCTGTGCTATGGCTTGTAAGAAGTGCCTTAAAGTGGTTTCGGATTCGGATCGCATTTTCTGCCGGGGCTACTGCGGTGCTTTTTTCATACGGTTTGTGTGGGAGTCGATTCTCCTCTATTGGAACAGCTTTACCAAAACAGGAAAAACGTCTTCTGGATGTGCGATGAGTGTGCGGAGCTCTTTTCGAACAAGCTTTTTCGCAACATTACCAGATGCTCAGGCCAGGAAGCAGTAGTTGTTCCCGATGCAATATCTATCTATCTATCTATCTATATATATAAAAGTCAATGTTTGTATGTATATGATTTATAGGCTCCCAAACGGCTTAACCGATTGCCGTAAAAATTCGTACATAGTAGGCATTTGTTATGGAGCGTGTTTGTGTGCTATTGGTTGGGGATTATCTACCCGCCAGATGGCGCTTCGGAAAAATTGTATTTTCCTCATATTTCGTTGAAAGTCGCAGCAACGCGCGATGGGTATTAGCTAGTACGCTATAAAAGAGGACATCTCAAAGTTGAGCTCCGCGATCGCCAAACTTACAATCAAGGTAAATGCGCAACCGATTTCAACATCCATCGCAACTCCTGGCAACATTTGGTCACCAATTAATCAAGATCGAGCTAAATCAAACACTCCAAAACGGCGCCGTGGTGAAGATGGAAATTCGATAGGCACGCCATGCAACCAGGGTACCAAACTTATAACCGGTTCCGCACCGTTTATTGCGGCTCGTAACAATGATAATCTGTTTTGGCTGTATATGTCTGCCTTCGATCCAAAAACTTCTATCGAACAAGTCGAGGCTTTGGCTCGTGAGTGTCTGGGAGCAGATACTTCGACTAAGATAGTGAAACTCATCCCGAAAAATGTCGATGTTTCTTCGCTCAATTTTGTATCCTTCAAAGTGGGAGTAAGCATGGATCTGAAAAGCACAGCTCTTTGCTGTGAAACATGGCCCGAAGGAATTTTCTTTCGCGAATTCCAAGATACGCGTGCAAAAAACGCGAAGCGTTTCGCACCAGTAACCCTACCGACGAGCATACCTCATCCGCAAGTCAACTCATCGCCGCCACCAATTCTACAATGATCCGGGTATCCAGATCACAAAGCATTACGGAAGACCCCTTTCCACCCAGTACAGAAAAGTCAACCATTGGTTACCCCAGTCGCATCAGTCCCAATCCTGTACCTGGGGCTGGAACGGGGTCTTCCAAGTAACACCCGCAGGCAAGTACGCAATGTTTCATAACTATTCTCTGCCTGAAAATCATCGTGCTTTCAGAGAGATCGCTCACGCCGTACACAGCAGCAATTTTAATTACACTGCTTTGGACGTGCACACAACTGGAAAGGGCTATCATCAGAAAAGCTCTGCACAACGCTACTCGGATGCCTACTGCATCGCCACAGTCGAACCAACCATTCCGTCTCCGCTAAGTCGTCCCGTTACCGTGGTTTCTACTGGTGATCTGGTAGCTGAGCTGTCCAACTCCCAAGTGAGCTCCTCCGAAGCATGCGCTTCGTTGGCTTTTGCACGTTCCAGCCTGCCGCCTGAAAGATTGGACAGAACTCATTCGGTCGTCGGTCCTACAACCAACAGTAGTGCCTGCACTTCGTCACAGCTTCCATCGACATCGTCTTTGCAAAAAAAAGTATTTTCAGTATACTATCAAAACGTAAGAGGGATGCGGACGAAGACGAATAAATTTAACCTGGCAACATCCTCAAGCGATTACGATATCATTGCTCTTACCGAGATCTGGTTGCGAGGCGATGTGTGCAATGCAGAGCTCTCATCGGACTACACAATATATCGCTGCGACCGAAACCAGAACACCAGCCAGCTTCAACGTGGTGGAGGTGTACTGATCGGAATTAAAACCAATCTTCTGTCAACAATGGTACCGTTCCCCGGCTATGAGCACCTCGAACAAATCGTTGTTCAAGTAATTCTAGCATCTCAATCGATATATATTTGCTGCGTCTATCTGAGAACGAATAGTGATCCTGCATTGTACGCTGCTCATTCTGATGCCGTTCAGAAAATATTGGACATAGCCAATGATATTGTCATTGTGTTGGGCGACTATAACCTGCCTCATCTTCGTTGGACATTGGACGACGACCTTAACAGTCTTATCCCAATGAACGCCTCGTCAGAACAGGAACTCACTATGTGCGAGTCCTTGCTGGCTGCGACCTTCAAAACATAAATGGACGCATTCTTGACCTTGCTTTTGTCAATAATAACAGCAATGTCGAGTTTCTAGAGACACCAACTGAGCTACTCAAAATAGATACTCATCATAAGCCCTTCGTCCAATGTGTTGATGCCTATGTCGATCCCGGAAACGATACCTTTTCGCCAACTAACGATCGCAACTTTGATTTCAATCGCTGCAACCTTGATGCGATTTCTGAATCGATTGAAGCTATCAACTGGAATACACTATTAGCTGACTGTGAACTCGACCACGCTGTTAGTGTTTTTTATCACAATATATTTGATATTCTACGTCGATCGGTCCCGCTAAAACGAACACCTAGAAAGCTGCACAAAAAACACTCATGGTGGACTGGTGAGATTCACCATCTTCGAAACATTCTCCGTAAGAAACGAAAGCGATATTTTCGCAACAAATCGCACTACAACAAAGCGCTACTTCATCAAGCGGAACATCGGTACGAGACAGCCTTGGCGAATACCTTCCAGGAATATATAAACCGCATCCAACATAACCTTCAGAGCGATCCTTCGTCTTTTTGGACCTTTATTAAAGAACGGAGACAGCCTGACAGAGCGCCCGTGAATGTCACGTACAAAGGTGTCACAGCTCGACAGCCGCTTGATTCAGCAAATCTTTTCTTCCGTGAGGTCTTCTGCAACTCTGAGACAACTGCCCCGCATTCATATATGAACACTTTACCCACTTATAATATTGCAATATCGAACTCACCTCTACTTAAGCACGATATACGTACAGCACTGAGTAATGTTGATCCCGCTAAGGGCGCCGGCCCCGATCGTTTACCTCCGAAACTAATCAAAGGATGTGCAGATTCTCTTGTGGCTCCCCTCTCCATTATTTTCAATCGGTCTCTTACCGAAGGCCGGTTTCCTCGCGCATGGAAAACTCCACATAATATTGCCATCGATAAGCTGGAAAGGCTTGGCTTTCCCTTCTGGCTAACTAATTGGCTGAAGTCCTACCTAGACAATAGATCAGCTTATGTTAAATTTGCAAACCTTACCTCGACTGTTTTCGAATTACCGTCTGGGGTCCCGCAAGGCAGTCATCTCGGGCCTCTTATTTTCATCTTATTCATAAACGACCTCTGCGAGCGAATCCAGTCTGAAAAGCTGTTATATGCCGACGACCTGAAGATTTTCCGAAAAATAAAATCTCCTCTAGACTACGTAGTTCTTCAAGCTGACATCGACTTAGTTCAAGATTGGTGTAAACTCAACGGAATGGATTTGAACATAAACAAGTGCAAAGTGATTAGCTTTAGTCGATGCCGCTTAATTTCTCGTTTCGACTATAAAGTAGATGGCTGTAGCCTAGAAAGGGTGTTGTCAATTAAAGACCTAGGCGTTTTATTTGACTGCAAACTGAAATTCAGCGACCATATTTCCACAGTAGCTGCCAAAGCTTTTGCGACTCTAGGTTTCTTGCCAAGAAACGCTTTAGATTTTAGTGACCCGTACGTACTCAAAACATTGTACTGCTCTCTGATACGCAGTACCCTGGAATATGCTGTCCAAGTTTGGGCGCCACACAACGCAACTCAACGTGATCGAATCGATCGAGTGCAAAAACGTTTCATACGATTTGCTCTTGGAAATCTGCAATGGCGCGACCCAGTACGTTTGCCTCCATACTCCGACCGATGCAAGCTGTTGAACATGCAGACTCTTGAACAGCGACGGGTTTTACCACAGAGGCTTTTAGTATTTGACGTTATCACTGGAAACATCGATTGCCCTGATCTACTCCAGAAAGTAAACTTTTATACTCCGCAGCGCCGATTCCGGAACCCGCCTCTTCTTTGGATCCCCCGGCATAAAACTGCATATGGACAGAGTAACCCAATGGACATATGTTGTGTGAAGTTTAACGAAACAATTGGTGTTTTTGATTTTAATGTGTCTAAAAAGAGTTTTAAGTTAGGTATAATCAATGTATAGCATTAAGGTTTTATTTTTTAACGTCTGAACGGCAGTCAGCCGAAGATATGTATAATAAATTATACGGTGGGGCACTGTAGATCGGATAGACACCAGCGGTAAATTTCTGTGAGCGATGTAGCTCTCGTTCCTGTTAACTAAATACACCCAACTTTGTTGCTATCTACTCCGATAGTTCTTGGTGGTGAATCAATCCCACTCCGACTGAGAGTTCCCCGACAGCGGAATTTCTCCTAATATCAATACTTTCTCAGTGAGCCATTCAGTTCTCTTTTCCGTGAGCAATTTAGTTCATGTTTCCGTGTTCCATTGAACCCTTAGTTTTGTAGCGATCCATTCGGATAGACCCTGACGATGGACCTGTCCATCTCAACGGCCAGCAACTGATGCGCTCGCGCTCCGACAAACCTCCCCTAGCGCAACGACGCCATCTACCCGATCTAGTCTCTGGCGGTGAATTTGTCTACTCACAAGCTTCCTAGTAAGGTGCCGAGGTCGGCCCGGCGATTTCGGGCGAAGAGAGGCATCTGATACACGGGCATCTCGGCGACATGTTACTGGGGCTTCGACGCGAACTACTCGAGCTAGTCTCGGGCGGTCGAGCTACTCCACGGGGCGACCCAGCAGTCGCTGCTTTGTTGATCCCTTCTCCATTTCCTATGTAGCTCCACTACTATCTACGTGGCTACTGTAGTGACGATAGTCCTTGTCATTTCGTCTTTTCACATCTCTTCTACGACATTCTCTGTGCTTGAGGGTATTATGGGCTTCTCATTTGCTCGGCATAGTCGACGTGATTATTAATTTATAACCGATCGTGTAACATTACTCCTAACTGTTTAAATGCTCGATGTTATTTCCATGCTTTGGCGATGATCTGAGATTGCTGAAGGGCTTTGCTGTTGCCGACAAGCAGCATCACCTTCGTTTTGGGAAGAGCTAGCTGACTCTACTCATCCAGTGTTGGTGGTCTCCTTTGTCTGCATTTTCACCTTTTCAAGTGTCTTCCCCGTTATCGTTACTACGCCGCAGTGTCGATTTCTGCTCCTCCTCTGTTTGGATACCTTCTCTGCTACCTGGATTGCTTTCGCTGTTTGGCTTCCTTTCCGACATCTGGACTCCCTGTTGGATAGACCGCTTTAACGTTCCGTGCATTTCGTTACCTTTCCAAGAACTTCCCGAGCATATCCAGCAGGAATTTTCGGCGGTTTCCTGGTCTTGGTAGCAGTACTAGTTTTTATCTTCCAGATATTTCATTCTAACCGTTCTGAACATATCCGGGAATGCCCAGATTGCATGTTTTTCAAATGCCTTGTTGGGGATTCCATCAGGACCGGGAGCTTTCTTCACTTTTAAATGCATCGCCACTGTCAGAAATTCGACATGGGAGACCTGCATATGTGTTACAGTTTCTGGTTCTACCTCGTCATCGCTAAGCACGTAGGTGGATCTCCACGATAACGCTCATCTCATCCGGGCACATTTCCACCAGCGTCGATGATTTGATCTCTGGCATCACGATTCAATAAGCGTTACCCGATCAGAAGGAAATAACACAATTATAACTCGTGCTGATATTTTGTTACGAAAAATTTCCTATCATATTTTGTTATAAAGTAGAAACCGTTAGGTGTTAAAATAACAAAAATTCTAACAAAAAATTCTCTACTAATATCACATTTATAACAAACGTTGATAGCAATATAACACGGTCATAACAACTTGAGATAGCATAATTGACCCCAACGTAGCTTGTATAACTTATTGTATAATATCAACGATTTTAGCGTGCACGTCTAAAAATAAAATACGAGGAAAATAAAGCATACATTAGGGCGCTTTCTGCTTTGGAGCAAAAAGCTTCATGCAGCAAAAGCTTTTATAGCATTGACAAATTATTGCATACCTTGCTGGCTGATTGTTATTGTGAAATATTTGACACGCAGATTATTATTTGTCGATATTGCCGCTTTGAACCTGGGTATTCTGAGTTTGATGGGGAAGCTTCCTGCATGAACCAACGATGTTGTTTTCGACTGATGTTTAATGTTAGCATAATATTCCACGCATCCGTCAAGGGCAAAACGGTTATAGATGCAGAAGACGTTTCTAGAACGCACACATTGAACTTTGCCCAAGCCTAAGTGCTGTTTGTTTTCCTGGTGTCGTACTCTTTGTTTTTATTCAGTTTTACTCACTAATACAGCTGCATATATGACGATAGACTGAATAGCTTTATAATATATTGTCAGATTAGGAAAGAGGGGCTATTTTTAGATTCTAAATAGTGCGCTTTGGCGCTTCTCTTGTACGTTAACGTGTTTTACATGGGTTTTAGAAATAATGTCGATGCAACATGGTAACATTGAGTAGATATTTTACGTACATTATTTTACGGAGAATACGACAAATCTTATTTAGGATTCCGCATAGATTCAAAGCAACAAATGAATTTCGAGGTTTCAAAATAAGTCTCTTTTGTGGATTTGTTATTGGAATTTTTGATATGGGGAAGACTAAACAAACCAGTACAATTATCTCGCACCTAATAAATTGCTAGAAATGCAAATCTTTCACAGCAGTTATATCTATCAACTGCGAATATAACAGATATATGAGAAAATTCGAGAAATTGTTGATGTTTCTTCGAAGGGACGGATTTCATGTTTTTTTCTGTTACACATTTTTTTTTCCAAATTTGATTAAATTTTAAGGAAGAAATTAACAATATTTTTGCATTAAAGTTTTTAGATATTTCAAGGATTATCAAGATCCTCAAAATACATTGCGAAAATTTTGGAGTTCAGTATAACATATAACGTATCAGATAGTATTTTTTGACCTGAAAATTCGTTTTCGCAATATGCAGCACAGATTAGCGGAAAATTAATTATATACTCATTTGACTAAGCCATAAAAACTAGTTTTAGAATGCTTTTTGATTTCAATTCACATATCTTTATTTCATTTGGACTGCTTGATACTTCCTGCATATTCTTCGAAATAAGTTTTATAGGAAAATTATAATCTTTAGAAAAGCTCTTTGATAACTTCACGATTCCAAAGCTTTTTATGATAATGGCTTTAACAATTAAATCATACGCCTCCTACTCGAAGGTATGTGTCATACGAGTGTCTCAGAAAATAGGCAATATCATCTCTTAATCCAACTGTAACCAAGTAAGTCAATCAAACACCTCACTGACAAGTTCTCCGACCACTTGCATATAAAACTTGTTTATACTCAAAACGCAAAATTTTGAAAATCCAAATAAAAAAAATCAAAAACTTCGAAAATTCGCTTGAGTTGAATTACGACGCATAAAAAGAGACTTCGGTGTATAAGCAAATAGACTGTCATTTGTGTAACCGTTAGCGTTCAAAGATAATTGTGAAAGAATAATTAACTTACTGTAACATATTATTGATCAAATGATAGCACCAGAAGATATAATCTTGATATAAGCTATCTTGCATTCCTGGTCGGTATATCATAAAGATAACACAGAGAGTAATAAATATCAACATGAGATATATATTTGATAGCTTTCTGTTATGATGTTCTGATCGGGTACCCCTAGGGATTACTATTAGCTTCTTGGCATAGTTCATTATAGCAGTTTGATTTACTCACCTTCACCTTTCGTTTTAAAGCGTACCTGGTCTTCTTTAAGAGTTCTTTAGCTCCATTTAGCTCATCGTCTTACATTTTTTCTCACCAGATCACGTCCCCCACATTGCCGAAGGATTCATTTAGGCCAAATAGGGGAAGGTGGTGAATTTTTTTTCGACTGGCGTGTAGCCGTACTAAGCAAACGACTCCTAGCCTGAACTTTTTCGTAAGGCACTCTTTCACACAGTACACTTCTTGCTGTAACGATTGTTTTGTTTTTTTTTGTGATTGTTTCATTGACCACCTCGCAAAGCTAGTATGTAGTCGATAGGTAAGTATTGAAAATTCTGAAACCAACGAGAAAGCCACAAAAATAGCACTATACTATATTTCTCCTTAGTGGAGAAATATTTGGGTAAAAACTGCTTTTTTCCACTAAAGCAAAATTGTTTTAAACCACATTTACGCGTTAAGTGCACAAAATCTACAGGATGTTTGGTTCAAGGTTAAGAGCCTCCAGAGGGGTGAAAGACTATCATATTTGGAGAAGAAATCGTTCTACACATACCATCTAATCTCAACCTTTACAGTGAATTTTTTATGCACAAAGCTTACTTGTCTTAAAATACCTCTAACTCAAAAAGTATAATTTGAAAATTAAATCTTCTAGTACCATGGGAAAGGTGAGAAAATTTCCTATAGAATAGTCTTTTCATATCTTTCAGGTAACTATTTTTAGTTTTAGTTTAGTTTTTGTTAATTTTCTCAAAATGATGAACTATGATCCTATTATCCAAAAGTTGAGTTTTAAGATTATCCATAATTTGCCCTTCAACATTATTATCCTATCTCTTCTTGTTTCTTTGTGATTTTATTATCAATGAAGTTTAATAATAAGAGGTGTGCGCCGCCGCGCTACGCCGCAGATTTCAGGTAAAAAATGGTCTGCGCGCCGCACACCTCTAATTATTAAACTTCACCACCTTCGAAGCAATATTAAGCCCTACAGGTAAAGCCTATAGCTCTTTACCACACTGGATTAGGAACAATAGCACATTATTGAGTCTTAGCTTCCTGTACATATGCTCATTAATGTATACAGAACCAAAATCCCGGATACGAAATTGCATCACTACATATCAAGGCTAGGCTGGGCTTGCTAGGAGTCAGGCATTTCACCCGAGTCTAACAGCATGATCAGTTAGCAAGCATAGCTCATCATCACACTTTACCGTCGATGTCGTATCTTTCGTTTCTCAATTTGCCGAAAACTAACCGAATTAGTTTTAGTTTGTTTCGCCGCATTATTTTTCCGAACTTACCAAATCGAGACCAAATAAATTGCCAGTTATTGTGGAATGCCAAAAAATAGCAAACATTGATTCTCGATTGACTAATTAGAAGAGTTTATCAAATCTGCTTACGTATTGACATCTTTGGAAATTGTCTTTGTACAAGCAGAAGCCTATTTTTTTTACTAGAGAACCGTTTGTACCGTGAACAATTTTGTCGCTGTTTTGCATTATCCGTTATCCTACAACGTTTTCGTTTTTTCTTCGTGGGAGCGATTCTCATAAAAAATCAAATATGATAATATCGCTTATCAACAAGCATAAAACACCAAATTTACATGCAAAAATTTTCCCCGATAATATTGAATGTTCTACAGGCTGAACTTACTAGTTCACACGCTCCATATCATAAATACAAACACATGCTCTCACAAAACCCACCAGAGCCCCATTTCTATTCATGAGCGTTCGAGGACATCTCGCGCCCCATTTCGATTCTCGCTCGCGCACTCTTGTCAGACGGACGTGACATCATTACAAAGTACGCAAAAATTTACTACAGCCGCATTTTTCGCTCATAATTTTCCATTTTCATTTTGTCCCTCGCCGCCCATCATCGGCGCTGAACCCAAATTTCCTACTTACGAGCCTTCTCGGTGACTACTAACGTCTAACAAAAACAAGAGTTCGGGCACCGGTGCCCTAAAGACCGGTTGGCGGGGCGGCATGCAGCTGGCACCGATGAAAGGGGAGAGAGAAAGAGACAGATGTTCGTTATCCATTTGTTATTTTGCAACAATGCGCACCTGTCTACCATCAGCAGCCCGTCCATCCGCCGTTCCTGACGCCGGAAGAGGGCCGTCTCTTTTCCGGATCTTTCTCTGTTCGTTCCAAGACGTGGTAGGAAGCACCACGCGGTAGGGAGAAAGCGGTTCATTCTAGTTGGTGGGCGGTAAAAAATTGCCGAATTGTGCTTCGTCATTTCAAAGGAACTTCCGACGATCGAACTGGACAAAGTCCAGGGACGGGGGAAGATGCTTGCAAATATAATTAAAATTGCTCGTGGCTGACAAATGGGCTTTCGGTGAAGGGTATTTTCTTCCGAGCGATGGGTCACATAAATGATAGAGGGGAGCTAATGAAAGTGATGTTTTATGCTGTCAAAAATAAATAACGAGTTTATGACGGAATTGCAATGCCATCACAGGATGTAATGTTAGCAAGTTTTTGGAGTAATTATTCGCGTAACCTATAGTAATCCGTCTGAATCAAATTTAAAGCTCGCATTTTGCCATTTCATTACGAAATGGATTTTCTTTACGTGAACTGGGTCACAAATTTATGAATATCAAACTCATGATTTTATTCATAAATTTAAGAAGATTTTGGCAGAGTCGGAATATCCGACGTGAACTAATTCATGATGCATTACATCATGATTATGATTTGGTTTCCGTGGTTGTGAAATAGTACACAAAATTAAAATGGGCTGGATATTTCTTGATAACTATTTCACGTTATTCGAAATATTATTCATGAATCCTTTTAATCCTTATGAACTAATTGAAGATTTCGAACCCAGTAGTACAGTAAAACAGTTCATAAAATCATACAATATTATTCACGTATTCGTGAACTGGTTCATAATTCCCAATATAATAACCACAGCTGACAATTCGTTTTCGTGAAATAGTTCACGAAGTTTTAAGATATTATTCATGTATCCATAAGCTAGTTCACGATTCCTATAGCATAATAGTCATGACTTGTCATTCGTGCTTGTGAAATAGTTCACGAAATCTTAAGCTATTATTCATGCATTCGTGAAGTGGTTCATGATTCCTTGTACATGATTTGGGATCTTAAAATATTTTGTAAATATCCCTAATCTCTTTCAATTCCATGCAGCTCGGTGCACATTGTCATGAAATTTTCACATGAACCTTTTCGCAAAATTTGGAACATTTTTCATCGAATCATTTTTGTTACATGCTTTTTTCATGACATATCTTATAGTTAGGTCCAGCCGGTATCGACCAGTAACAGGTGGACTTGGTAGATATAAAAACACTATTACGGCATCGTTATTCATTTCATAAGGTTCAGGGTGATGTCCGGATAGAAAACGAAAACTCCGCTAAGCACCAAAAATATATTATAGAGTCACAAATCATGTTCGTGACATGGTTCACAAAACAAGATTTTGTGAATCAGTTACACTTTTAGGACCCAGTTCTCCGTTCAAAAAATCCGATAGTAACCTAAAAATAACATGTCAAGACAAGGGGAAGAAAAATTACGAATATCGTGATAAAACATGAACATGAGTCACATTACTCCACCTGTCAAACTCGATAGAAAGCTCAAGATTAAAATATCGAGTTAATATGCATATAAATAACGAAGATCGTGACTAACACCCTTAAAATCAAGAACATTAATTACGCTACTCTGCCAGAAAAATCTGATGCAAATTTCGTGACTAAAATATCAAATAAATAAATAAATAAATAAATAAAATAAATCCTCCAATCATGAACATAAATCACGCTTCGCTGTCAAAAAAATGTTAAACTCATGAATAAAATATCAGGATAACGTGATGAGAAATAACTAAAATCACGACTATGATCCTGTAGTCGTGAACATCTGCATCAAACCAGTATATCCCCAAATTATGAACAAGATTCATAACAAAAACTCTATATGTCCAGAGAATAGCAACCATTCGAATATAACGTCATGTATAATGTTGGTGTGAACTTGTTTTTTTTGCAAACACAAATAATTTCATGAATACGAGGTTTACTACTTATAATTTAAGAAACAGAGTCATGATTTTCGTAAATCGTTCAGTTGAGCAATCGTGATTTTATTCATGAATTCATGAATGATTTTTTCCGTGTGCAGTCGTGTTATTTACAGTCCATTTAATTTTTTCCAGTATACCTATTCTTTCCCGATATGAAACGAAACACAAAACTAATAAGTAAACCAAATTTATTGAAGCAATCACCTAAGAATGGGTAAAAAACTTTAAATTTGACGTAATGGTGCGATCTCAAACCCTGAGATCGATTTTTTCGCCCTTTTTCACTTTAAGGCTTCACGGAAAAGTAGTGAATACAAAGAATTTTTTATATTTTAAAGGTCATTCCTTCTTTGAAGCGTACTCAAATGAGTTTTGAAAAATCATGTTTTGACAACACTTTTGATTAAATAATCGTGGTAAAATGTCAATATTTTTTAACAATCACTTAGAATTATAGGTTTTTGGACATCGCTGATTACGAATCTGAAGTCATTTTTACGAAATTAAAAATGGTTGATCAATTTGGCGGGCCCTTGCTAAAATAAAAGTGGTATTTCAGTCAAAATCGAGAAAAAAAACGAGTTTGTGGTTAATAAACACGAATTTAAATTAATATGTATCAAAATCGAAAAAAATGGCTATTCCAATTCGATTTCGCCGTTTCTTGTGGTTGTTTGAAAACTCAAGCTTAGTTTGTGATGCCTCTACAGATCAAGTCGTGAAATACAGTGCAACGCAAAGCATTCCGGGAACGTGCATAATACCATGAAAAGTAAATAATGCAAAATAAAAACCTAATTTTGGAAAATTTCAAATGACAGTTCGGTTTCGACTTGCGTCGTGATCGGGTGTGTTTTTCAAGCGATCCGCGAAGTTCTCGTGTTTTGACTGAAAGTTCCATTAGACAATATCGAAATTGTTCCTCAAAGGAAGAAGCGTAGCTCTTCCGCTAGTGAAGCAGATGTCTTCAGTAACTTTCTGAACGACTACCCCCGCCATAAAGTAAATCGGATTGAGGCAATCGGAAACATGACGAAAAGAGCGAGTAAATCGCCATCTTGTTCTTCCCAACAAACCCGACAGGAAAAAAATGGTCGAGGTGACCAACAAAAAAACAAAAATCCGATCCCTGTTACAAATCAATACGACATTCTCAGAACGGATGATCCAAACAAGATGGACGATGAAACGGGTACCCAATCGGCCCAAGCTACAAAGACTATAATAAGAGCTCCTCCGATAATCATTAAAAACGCTGTATACAAGGATGTTGTAGACATGAAAAAACAATATCAGCTGGATTTCACTGCCAAAATGATTTCTCTCGGAATAAAGCTGACCTTTCCATCTCTCGAAGCATACAAGAAGACAAAAGTGAGTATTCTGGACTGTAGAATGCGGTTTTTTACATATGAAACAGAAGAAGAGGAAAGTTGTTTTGTCTGGACTCCCAAAGATGGATTATCTCGCTCCTGATGGCGATGAAATAGGCCACTTGAAGGCTGTTCTAAATGAGGTTGGAGTAAACCCAAGCGACATCAAACAAATGCTTGTTCGTCGACAACGATATGATGGACAGGCTCTGTATCTTCTTTATTTCAAAAAGAAAGAGTTCGATATGGAGACGCTACGCAAAATACGTTTCCTAGATGGAGTATCTGTAACGTGGTCATATTACCGAAAAAAGGAATCTTTAACTCAATGCCGAAACTGTCAAGCTTTCGGCCATGGAACGAAGCACTGTCACCTGCCTCCAAAATGCATCGTCTGTGGCAACGACCATTCATCATCTTCTTGTGAACTAAACCGAAAAAACAAAAGACGAAACCCAACCTGCAATTACTGACGACCAACTGCATTGTGCCAACTGTGATGGAAACCATACGGCAAATTTCAAACAATGTCCAGCAAGAGACAATTACAAGCGAATAAAAGATGTCATCAACAATAGGAACCATCGCCGAGTTCAAGGTCAAGCACCACGAAGGCCAACTTTCAACGAAGAAAACTTCCCTAAGTTGCCAAGCACGCAACAGTCAAACGACGCATCAAACAGTCAAGCATCACCAAGCTACAACCACGTGTTTCGTCAGCAGCCGCCAGGATTTCGGTACAGCGGTGTGCTGTCTGGACATCACAATCAACACTCGTCGGGTACAGCCGATTTGTTTACAGCGGATGAAATGGTAACTATTACGATGGAGTTAATGGTTAAATTAGCACAGTGTAGAAACAAGTTTGACCAAATCAAGGTTATGACTGAACTGGTAACAAAGTATCTTTACAATGGCTAATTTAGATGAAAAGCTGAAGGTTATGATTTGGAATGCACGCAGTATTTCAAAAAAATATGTAGAAACGTTCTCATTTATCTCTGAAAAAGATATCGACATAGTGTTGTTCGTTGAAACATGGCTAAAGCCTGACCAAATTTTGACACACGCAGATTATAACTGCATTTGTCTAAGTAGATCAGATAGAATTGGCGGGGGAGTTGCTATCGCAGTGAAAAAATCTATTCAATTCTCGGTTTTAGAGCAATTTAACACCAAAATCATAGAATCCCTTGGCATCAAAGTTTTAACAAGTGGCGAAGAACTTAAAATAATCGTTGCTTACTTTCCTGGCTCGACTAAAAGAAATGATCTAGATAACTTCAAACATGACCTGAAATTGCTTACCAATGAAAGAAACAGCTATTTTCTATGTGGAGATTTTAACGCTAGGCATAGAGCATGGAATTGCGCGAAAGCTAATGGAGCAGGAAAAATACTGTTCGAAGAGATGTGCATTCGTGATTTTACAGTAAATTTTCCAGACTCCCCTACTTATTTTCCTGCTGATCCACGGGGGACTCCTTCAACTCTGGACTTATTGATTACAAATGGCTTACATGATATATCATCTCTAAAAACTGAAAATGCTCTCAGTTCTGATCATATACCTGTCTTATTTGATATTGTCGTGTCAGATATTGCTATAAATGACCCTCATCTCGTACCATGCTATCAAAAATTTAACCAGAATGTGTTTCAAAAGTACCTCAATGAAAACCTGGATGTTCAAAACATTTCAGAGGAATCGTTTCGCAACAATGATGATATTGACTTTCACGTAGATACACTAATTTCATCCATAACGGAAGCAAGCAAAAAAGCAGTGCCCATGGTTCAACCTTATCGTTACAAATTTTCTATTTCGGAAGACATTCGTAATCTAATTCGCTTAAAAAATACCAGACGAAGACAATATCAAAGAACAAAACACACGTACTTAAAAACTATCGTTAACGAACTAAGTGACCGAATACAAAGAGAAATCAGGTTATTGAAAAATAAAAATTGGGAAATTATGATAAAAAACATCAGACCAAATGATAATAAAGTATGGAAAGCCTCAAAGTTGCTCAATAAAAAAACTAAACCAATACCAATATTAAACTGCGATTCAAAAAAATATATCAGTGATGCTGAAAAAGTGGAGGCCCTCGGTGTTCAGTTTCAAGATGCTCATAAACTAACGTTAAACGATAAGTCACCCAAAGAAAATGAAGTTAATCAACTCTACGAACAAATTATCCGGAATAATCATGAAATAAATGAAAATAGGTCCACATATACTACTATCTCTGAATTAAAACGCATCCTGAAAAAACTGAAAAAGTCAAAATCACCAGGACCTGACACAATAAACAATGTACTGCTCAAAAATTTACCTCGAAAAGCAATAATATACACTTTACAAATCTTAAATGCTTGCATAAAACTTTCATATTTCCCAACCGCTTGGAAACATGCAAATGTTTTACCAGTTAGTAAACCAGGAAAAGATGCAACATTAGCTTCAAGCTATAGACCTATCAGCTTATTGAATTGTATAAGTAAAATCCTAGAAAGGATTCTCTTGAATAGGATAAATTCGCATCTAATTACTCATGACATTCTTCTGAAGGAACAGTTCGGATTCAGAGCTCACCATTCTACAAATCACCAACTAGTTCGTATTGTAAACCACATTCAAACTGGGTTCGCCAACAAAAAGTCCACCGGGATGGTGCTTTTGGATATACAACGAGCATTTGATACGATTTGGCATAAAGGATTAGTTTTCAAATTATCGAAATTTAATTTCCCAACGTATATGATCAAACTGATTGCTAGTTTCATAACCAACAGAACCTTTTGTGTAACATACAACAAATCAAAGTCCCGCAGATTTGAAATACCAGCCGGAGTGCCACAAGGAGCCGTTTTATCCCCCACGCTGTTTAACATATACACTAGAGTGGGACATGGTTATATGAAAAAAATAAAATTTAGCTCCGAGTAACTTTTTGGGTTCTATTTAGCTCCCAGAACTACTCTGCAAATTTTTAGCTCGATCGGTGAAACTATATTTTTGCGCCCACTGTTTAAAGTTTACATGGGATTTCGTATGGGGAAATTGTCTTTTGCAAATTAATTCTTCCAAGAGTCGCCCGTTACCTCCTAAAAATAAGTAGATGTCTGATTTTTATAGGAAATTTGTCAAGGAAACAAAGTCTAGAAGACTGCAAAACGATCTGATACTTGTGGAAAAAGTTATTAAGCAAAAACCGATTGATGCCCTGAAGATTGATGAAAATTTCACTTTTCATAGCATCACTGCTTTTGACGATCTAATTATACACAAAAATTTTAAATTTCTCTTATTATGTACAAAAGAAGCCTCAATTTATCCCTCAAAATCTTTCGAAGTGGCTAAATACTATAGATAAACGATTTAGACACATTAAGAGAGGATTAAAACAAAATTGCGTATAATTGGACAACCAACAGCAGCGGTGCTAGAAAAAATGAATATTTTATCAATCGTCAGAGCATCAATCGGTTTCTGCTTAATAACTTTTTTCTCAAGCGTCAGATCGTTTCGTGGTTTTTGAGACTTTGTTTCTTTGTTAAATTTTCTATAAAAGCCACGTAACGATTTATTTTTAAGAAGTAATGGGCGACTCCTGGAGGAATTATTTTGTAAAAGTTCATTTTCCCATACAAAATCCCATGTAAACTTTAAACAGTGGGCGCAAAAATATAGTTTCACCGATCGAGCTAAGAATTTCCACAGTTGTTCTAGGACCCAAATGGTACCTAAAAAGTTGCTCGGAGCTGGAATCTAATTTTTGTCCCACCCTAATATACACGTCGGACATTCCCGACCTAGACGATTGTATTCTTTCATTGTTTGCTGACGATACTGCAATAAGTAGCACTCACGAAGATCCTGTAATAGTAAGAAACAATTTGAATGCAGCATTAGAAACTATTAATAACTATTTCAAAACCTGGAAAATTAAGCTCAATCCGACAAAATCTGAAAGCATATATTTTACAAAAAAGCGAGCGGCCAAATACTTGCCCCATCGCAAACTGATACTAGATGGAAACGAGATTGAATGGAAAGAGAATGTGAAATATTTGGGGGCAATACTCGATAAAAAATTAACTTACAAAGATCAAACAAATTACGTAGTTGATAAATGTAACAAAAGCATTAGAATATTGTACTCCTTAGTAAATCGCAAATCCAAACTGAACTTGAAAAACAAGTTGATGTTGTATAAAGTTGTTTTCAGATCCATTTTATCATACGCTTGTCCTATGTGGGGTAATTGCGCCCAACTTCACAAAAAAAAATTACAAATAATTCAAAACAAATGCTTGAAAATAATTTGTGATCTACCGTACGATTTCAGCACATTTGAACTGCACCGATTGATAAATATTGAAATGTTAGACTCATTCATAAACAAACTCATCGTAAAATTTAAACAAAACTGTAGTACTTCCGCTAATGAACTAATATCCCAACTTTATAGAAACTAGTTTAAAAATCCATGTAACTGGTTTAGCTTTAGGTTTAGGTTAGTTTAATTATTACGAAAATTTCACAGTAGGTTTTTTTTTAGATAAGTTTTTCCTCGACAATATTGAAATAATAGAAAAAACATCAACTTCATTATATCACAGTATATACAAATGTAGCATAGTTGGAAAGCGTAGGCTGAACTCTAAACTGTATTCTATAGTTATGTATAATTTATCGAAATTCAATCAATAAAGTGTTTTACTACTACTAAAAAAAAAAAAAAAAAATTTCAAATGAGAACCTCCCCTTACCAGAAGCTGAAGTTGTGAAGGTTCACGCTTCCTACAAAAACACGAATCTGGGGTGAACTCGATACCATGCTGAAGAGTGCAAGCAGACAAATCGCACCACCTATACCACCCCGTAGAGCAAGAATTGTCAAGATCATTGACCTACAAATTATATAGATTTGTTTGAATTTCAGTTGGAAGCAACCGTTCCCCGATACAGGACAGCATTTTAATCGGCCTATACGAGTTGTGGTCGGAGGCTGGTTTTTCTGCTATCGGAATGGCGAGGAACTTTACTCTCCACACATCTTAAGCGGCAATATTATCCTCAAGAAACTTGTTGAATAAGCTCCACGAACACTTTTGCGCAGAGTCTAGTAGAAGCTGCGACAAGATTTCATGTGGCCCCACGGTTTAGTTGTTGCATAACGAGAGAGCAAGTGGGAATGCCGCGAATGCACAGTCGTCTAGAATGTAAATATAAATTATTATGGTTTTACTGTTTATGATAAATCTCTTCTACTGTTTACAAACAATAAAATTTACATTTTATCCAAAGCTTGATTTTGTAAAGCTTACAATAAAAGAGATTATAACTACTAGAGGTTGCATGTCGCTGTTAACACTGATAATTTATCATCTCGCTCTTACATATGCTAGGCCCATTAGTTCGACACATATTAACCCGGGTACACACATGTCAAAGTAACGGGATACAATATGCTAGAGCGAGACTCCATGTATCAGTCCGTGAATACATGGAGACAGTAGCGCTATGCTCCCTCTAGTAGTTATAATCTCCTTTCTTACAATAGAAAGTTATTTTGGATTATGGAACATTTCGTAAATATCATTTTAAAACTCGATATACTCCTTACACGTAGTCACGGTGTATTTATTAGAACAATTTTATGCAAAAAAAATCAGCATCTCTGAAACTTCGGAATATGAAAGAATGGGCTTTCCCCTTTCATTTGAAACTAAGATCAAAATAATCCGTCGGGGGGTCCAGAGCAACTTTTTTTTTTAAGTTTTTTTCGTAACAATATAGGTTTTACTACTGGAAATAATTCATATTTCTGTCCCTAGATGGTGCTTTATACATTCGAACAACACTAAAAGTGAGAATTTAATAGAAAATTTAATTGTCTACAAGTTTGTTGACCACTAAAAATTGATCTGAAATCATCCGGAAAAGTTGTTTAAGATTTTAACAAAGTTATATATAAGATAGTTTCACACGAGGCCTTCTGAAAATTAGGATGTTTGACAGAGTCAGAAAACTATTTGTGCTTTTGGTTTGTAATCTTTCCCGATAGGTTCGAAGGGACTACCATTAATCGGAAGGTATTGCTTGGTTACAAGGGTTTGCTTACATTTATGTTTTGTTACACGGGTGTTTTAGAAAGGATCATTTCATATAATTTAGGTTATGATCGCTTAAGTCAGCTATTAAAATTCCGTTCAAGACGAAATGTTGGGACACACCGTTTCTAATTGAACGCAAACCACAGTAGTAACTGTCCAAATTGGTGGTTAGTGTGAAATGATTTATTCAAATTTTCTCCGCAAAGCATATTGTGGCAGTTGGATTTTACGGCCATTTCCTATCAATTATGCGAGATATCGTTACTAAATTGATCCTAGATTATGCGATATGTATTACTTTTCAAAACAAAATATGATTTGAGTACAACAATAACCTTCTATACATAGAAGTCCTCGAATGTATCCCAAAAAAAATTATCTTGATCCATAAACTCAAAGTTTTTTGTTCACTGTTTGTCACATTGAGTTAATTTTGAAAACGGATAATCAGCGTTTTTAACCAAGCGTTGCAATGAAATCCGCGAAATATTGCAATGGTGCGTTAAAAGTTTCATTGAGTTTGTTCAAATATAATGGTTGAAGTTCAGGACAAGTCAATTTTATACGAAGATGCTAACAGAGTAGGAGATCCATGTAAGAATAGTTATCAGTCATCCCTGAAAACAATCGAAAAAATGAAAAAGAAGGCATACATAATTGAAAAGGCTGTTTTTGCGGGAGGAATCACTTACCATCATGAAAAAGAATATTAATATCATACTAGTTTGGTCAAAACTTATCTAAAACTTCTCATCCTAAAAATATGAATGGTGCCCTGTATCAGGGAATTATAATTTTCAGCTAAAAGTTGACTTTCCAAGCTCTCACATTCCGCTGAATGCACTATTGAACTAAGCACAACTATTTGGCAAACAAATAAAAAAGTGCTTGTGAATTAACAAACAAAATATAGCATAGTAAACCACTAGGTCTTCTGTGAAACTAACTTAGACTTAGAATTCGTTAAAATATTAAACTACTTTTCGTAATAATTTCAAATCGGTTTTTAGTTGTTAACAAAGTTGTAGACAATTAAAATATCTACCAGATTCTCATATTTAGTGTTGTTCGAATGTCTAAAGCACCATCTAGGGACAGAAATATGAACTAGTTCTATTGTAAAATCGATATTTTCACGAAAAAAACTTCAAAAAAAAAAGTTGCTCTAGACCCCCCGACGGATTATTTTGATGTTGGTTTCAAATGAAAGGGGAAAGCCCATTCTTTTATATCCTGAAGTTTCAGAGATGCTGAATTTTTTTGCATAAAGTTGTTAAAAAAAGACACCGTGGTAGTATTCATGCCTGTAAACAAATAACAAATTCGCTAAAGACACGAACCCTGTTACTATTTTTTGAAAAATTGATTCTCCATAATTTTAAAACTTCAAAGATGACAATTTCGGAATTATGCCATTTGGACAGTAAGTTCGATTTTCACCAAACCAAATTTCTGGCTACGCCGCTGACCTCAAGTAAGTAGAAACATAGTCGTTTTACACTCGTTCACAAGAAACTTCTTCGAATACTGCCTATCTACTATAATACATTGAAGACCCGATTTGAGCAGCCCCCGATTTGAAGAGCCCTCGATTTTGTCTACCCCCCGATTCTGTCAGCCTTATAAGAAAATATGTTTTATGAGCTCTAGTAGACGAACTAGACTGAGTTAATCCTTTCTTGAGCATGTATCTTAAAGATGCAAATATACAAAAATACAAAAATAAAAAAAAATAATTTTACGCCGGAAGATCCATTTAAGAGAAATTTATATTAAATAATCAGAAATAGTTATCAGACTACATCAAGGGAAGGGAAGAATATTTTAGCAGTTTCAGTTGATTATAAAGAAACAAAGAAATATGTCCCGGTTTAGTCAATGTCCTCATTTTGTCAGCCTAAACTATACCATGGGGCTAATAAAAACGGTTATAGTAAAGCTGTATTTATTATTCACTGTGTCCCACATTAATAGGTACAACCCATTTTTTGAGGATATTTTTTTCAATTGCATCAAACTACACCAATTTTGTGATAGTTTTCAAGGGGTTTTTTATCGACTTCTTCCAAAATTTGGCGAACTTATTCCCATTCGTGCAATAGTTAATGCTAAAAGGGTATTCTAAATTATTGGTATACTTAAGGGTTTATATGTCGCGGATTGAGAAAATACAGGAATTTTTAGCTGTTTTCCTACACAATATTACAGAAGATTATTAAACAACTTTCCCTAATAAGGTTGTGAAAACCATATAGTATTTGAGAATTTTTAATAGCTTTGTTTTTTTTTATTTCACGGAATAGTGACCATCGCTCCAAAACGCAGTTTATTTTTCATGGCTTGGAGTGAGCACGTTCTCTCGAATTGCTGAACTGAAAATTATGGAATTGAAGTTAGTTGTTAGAATTCTTTACAGATTTTACCCGCCGAAAATCGCGCAAATAGCTCTGAATGGGACCCGCTGATACCCTAAGACGATTTCGCTGGATTTTCAGAGCAGCGTGCACCCAGTGCCCGCAAGTGACGGAAGGTTATCGAAAAGTTTCGTGGAAAAGAAAACTGAGGAATTCCACGAAGATCCGTCCGTTAGATTCCAATGAAACTTTACAGGTTTAACTGGCATGGAAGACTAATCATTTTCCACAGTCAATAAGATTATTTTGACACTAGCACAATTTTTTAAAAGGGCGTAGACGTTTCTACGTGCAATAATTTCATTTTTTTTGTTCGATTATACTATTTTATACAGTAAAACTATCTGAGAACGAATTACAGGGAATGAATACTAATGCACGAAAAAAATATATACTGAAAAAAATGTTTCACAAAAACAAAAAAAATTCACAAAAACAAAAATTTATGATAAAAATTCAAATTGCAAAAAAAAACATTTTTTCTAATTTTTTATATTTTGTCAAAGAAAACCTAAAGAAAAAAGAAACATTTTGAATGTGATTTTATGATGGAGAAATTTTCAGCAAAAAAGTTTTTCTAACAATAACTTTATACATGTTTTTAAATTTCATACTAATTGACATACAAAGCTATAATTTTATTACAAAATATAATTCTAAGTATCATTTTAAATCAAAATGCATTCAACAAATATCTTCCAAAATGCGATAGTGAAGCTTTTTCAGTGTATTTGGATCATGGAGAAGCTTTTAATAAAAAAGTTTTCCTAACAACAACTTTTAACAAATTTTTATAATTCATACTATTTGCAGTTAAAGGCAGATTTTTTTTTTGAATATGATTCTAAACGCCATTTTAAATCAAAATGCTTATAACAAAAATTTTCTCAAATGTGGTAGTTCTCGATATTTTAAATTTTGTTTTAACAACACAATTATTTTGTTTTAATACGACCTTTTCAGAACTTATTCGTGGTTCTCCATCATAACATTTTCTGTAACTTTCCCATTGACATCAAGCCGATATTGTGAACCATTTGAAAGCAACATCAAAACAACCAAAATATAATTCAACTATATAGTTTAATCATAAGATCCTATGGTTGAATAATATTTTGATTGTTTTTGTATAGCTTTCAAACGGTTTACAATATCGCCTTGACGTCAGTCCCTCAACTCCAGTAATGGTGATGATTTTCCCTAACGGGTTTCGAAAGTTTTTTATTTGTTGTTTGGTATTAGGATTAGCGATAATAACTCAAATCAGAGATACCCCAAGTAACAGTTGAAGTTTTATAGCATGCTAAAAGTGCAATCTAAGTTTTATAAGTGGCTATAACACTACCATAAAACCTCAATTGTTACTAGGGACTACTGGGAAGTCACTTTTAGAAAAAGTCGACATCGAAGCAACGTTTGACCTATACAAGCATGCACTTCAGAGGTAGCGCGATATCAAGAGCTACAATTCCAGTTTTTAGTTCTCAGTCGCGTTGGAAATTTGATTCAAACAATTTTTTTCTATTTTTTTTTTTTTTTTGGCTCAGCACAACATATATAGCCCCTATAGGAAAAATCAGTTTTCCCTACACAATGCATTGATTGCAAAATTTAGATATGTTATTAACAGAGTATTAGCAATAATTCGTTTGCATGTCTATTTTCGGCTTTTCCATTGATTTGGCTTAGCCTTTGAATTTCTAGCACTGATGTTGTCCTATGCTGATTTGAGCGATTATCTGTGTCCTGCCACTAACCCGTGTAGTATATGTTATAAAAAACATCGCAAAGCATCAAGTTCTAAATGTTCTCAATCGGCATAATATCCGAAGAGAGTGATAAAAGTTATAAGAAATTTCTCATCACATTGTTAGGTGGATTGAAAGTGTTTTTTTTTTTAAATGACTATTTCAACAGAAGCGACAGATATCCTGCCAAATATTATACCTTTGCACAAACTCTAGTTTAAAAATATCTTGCAGGTTAGCTCAAATCCTCATTTATCATATTTATTGGGTCCGAAAATGTTTAACTTACGACTATAGAATCATTTCACTTTATATTGGTGTAGAGTCTCTTTCAGTTAGTTGCTACATTAGCATGACTTTCACAAAATTAGGTGCTATGATTCTGAAGAGACGAAGTTGAATTATAGACTCCTGGACATAGATTTTGTGCACTTTATGCACAAACCGGTTTTAATTCAATTCTCTCCTTAGGGTGGAAGTTTCCCGGATACAAGGTCACCGTTGTTGTTCAGTAAATTAGTAGTTTCAATTGTCTCAAAATTTAAATGGATATTAACAACGTAGCTGTATTTAAAATAATGTAAAATTGTGAACTTTTAGTTTTAAGAAATGTTAAATGTAAAACTGTGAAAATCAAACTAAACGCAATGTGCCGTATCAAATAAACAGACTAAAGACACCCAGTTAGATGAAATGCATTGTGTTTTTTATTTCAATATTTCATGAGGTGGGTGTCAATCACGCAGACGAACTGAAAACAAATAACCTTAACTACGGTGCAAACGGTAATGGTAGGAAAAATCTAGCAGAGCACTGCAAGCCAAGCATGTAATTCAATATGCACCTGTGGCATTGAATGTTCCGAAGTGAAAGTTTAACTAGCCTCAAGCTCGAAAAATAAAAACAAACCACACCGGATGCGAAACCGGCGAGCAATTGGCCAAGATAAACATTTACCGCCAAAGTTTGATGGTTACACACTAGCTCAAGAATTTTGTTGCTTTTTTTCCTTCTTCGTCGACAAACCCCACAACTAGCTTTATGGTGGTATAATTCTACGGAAACAGTGTTTGTGTTTGTGTTATGCTATGGTTGCATAGAAAGGAGTTCTTTTTTACAAAAGGTTGACAATTGCTTAACTCTGTGCAAGTGCCCTTATGACAATCGAAAGGGCACCAGAACGGAAATGGGTGCATCACATGACATGAAATGAAACACTCGCAGTAATTCCTATAAAATCCATTAGATTTCAGTAGGTCACAAGCATTAAAATGACCTTGTTACTAATATTCCATGAGAAATAATTTCTCCATTCCGATATATCTAGTTTTAGAGTAGGTACAGGGCATCGTCCGGGCTCTGAATTGATGCAAAAAACGCAGTGCAACATAGATAAGTTATTTTACTTCGCCCATTGATTTTATGCAGTACCTATTTTAACAAGATCCAAAGTTATGTGCGCAAGTAATGCAAGACATCCCTACTAATAAGTAATAACTAAAGTTTTTTGGCTGTTTTAAAGTACTCTTAACACTTGTACTGCACTTGTAGTGTACTATACTTCATTTATTACTTGGGATTGAATATCGAAAACAAACACTAGCAGCTCCAGGGGAAGGCAGGAGGGGGCACCCCCCCCCCCCCCCCATCCCCCTTATTCAATCAGAAACTGTTCCAGAGTAAACCATTTCGTGAAGGGTTGTTTTGGTAAATCATTATGAAGTGTTAATGTGTTTATTAAAGTACATTGAATCTATATCATTGATGAATAAAACAAACACGAGTAGTCCTTAGCGGCTTCCTTAAGTTACATATTAAATCATTTCTATGCATGATTTGTCAAATTCTTCGCCTGACGCCTGACAGAAAACATGCAATTATAAAGTTAATTTTCCAAATCATGCATCAGATATATTTTACCAAGAAGGCGTGCCCATACGACAGGAACCGGCTGAACAAATCAATCAGAAAAGCGGAACTGTTGACATTTTGAATAAAATACCCCAACAAAAAAATCTGGACATCTGGGCATCAAAATACTACCGTGACATTATTTGCAAAACCTCTCTTTCGCGCTAATAAAATAAATTCAATTACGAAAAAAAGAAATTTGCTTCCATTTCATAAACACCGATCCTATTGTTCGCAGACTTGTTGGCGACGGCACTATTTGCCAGCGCGCTCTGTGCAAGCATTCGAACACCGCCAAGAAAGTGTGCTTTCACCGCCCGACCATAATTGTATTTTATCACTTCTTCACCCCTTTTGGTCCCGGCCACCTACCCGTACAGTCGCTCACCACACCGACACACACCACCTACTCCAAACTGGGGTCTGCCGGTTGCTGTCAGGAGGAGAACAGCAAAGCAAACAACACTTCCGAAAGGCACACTCCACAAGCCACCAAGAAGGCAAAAAGTCATAAATTTTAAGCTTGTTAGTAAATAAAACCATCGCTAACAACTGCTTCGCGCAAATTTATTTGTGGTGCACCCAACCCAACCCATAGATTGCAGATTGTGGCCACCGGGGGAGTTCCTGCTGTTCACAGTTTGTCAAGGTGGGGTAATAGCGGGCAAGTGACGGTAGTATCTTCGGAATCCTAAAGATCCCCAAAGCCATTGACTTCCGATTGCCCCGGTGTCCCCGATCGTAGACATAGTAGATACCACCTTTCTCGAAGATGAGTGTCGGAGCAACCAAGTAGAAACCGATCCGTGCCAAGATCCGGTCCGAGCCAAACGAGGTAGTGTGTATGTCCCGGGAAAAAAAGAACATTAATAACCGCGACAAATTGCTGCCCAGTCGCCGCACACTCTCTCTTAAAATGATTGTCTAGCCTCTTTTGTCCTCCTTCGATAGATGGTTCTTTTTCCTGGGGGGGTGTCTAAGAAGGAGGTGATTCTACAATGGCTTTCATTCCATTCGCCATTTTTCATTTGCTCGCCTTCACGCGGTCGACGAAAGCAAGCAACGTTATACAGTGTTTGCCATAATGTCAACAATGATGAGATCTTCGCTACCGAGTTGTTTTATTGTACCCGCTAGAATGAGGTTCTTTCCGTTCTTTCCGGCTGGGGACTTCACCCTTGACAGTTGAGAACATTTGTCTCCCTGAGCTGTGCTCGATTATGGGAACTGCAGCTCTTCAAACTCGTACATTAGAAGATCTGTCAAGGAATATTCTCCCCCGAATGGATGACCCAAACAGTAAAAGTCAGTAACTATCCATAGCCGCCATTATTGGGACAGAACGGGACGTAAAAAATGGTGGCTTGCAATAAGCTGACACAAGATGCTGACTTGAGAAGATGCTGCCTTCGCACAACTAAGTGTGTGCTTCGCCTAAGTAGGTACTACCCATAGTTCAACCCCGAAGAAATGTCAACATACTCGCAGTCCTCGACATCATGCAGTGCGCGCGAAGCGTCGTTCCATCCGACTTGAGTTCGTAACAATAAATGTCATTAGGCACCGTTTCCACCCGGCCAACTCTGTCACAGTGCTGTTGGGTAGAGAAAATCATTTTCACCTACCTACGGTACGGTAGGAAGGGTTACCGAGCGGCTGGGATGAGAGAGAGAGGAAACGTAACGGAAAATTTATTGCATTGCACGACCAAAGTATCCGACCGCAGAGGCAGCGCTCCAACCGGTAGACGGGCTCCGGTTGACAACACACTTTCCGAGGACTCTGTCTTCTTCTGGTGTTTGGCGACGCTGCCCGTAGTTAAGCAAGCAAATGGGCTGGGGGGCTGTATGTGTCCCGTTGGCAGATTTAGGGCTGTGGCTTTGACAACTTGATTAAATTTGTGAATTTTCACCGGCCGGGAATGGCCCGGGTTGGCCGATTGTGATCAACATGAAGGGAATTAGCTAGATTACATACCAGTTTAAAGAGCTTAATTACAAATTGTCTTACTTTGTACTTCTTGAGAAATGTCAATTTGTCCTGACGAACACACATTTACAGTTTGGGCAGTGATGTCTGAATGTAATTAAAAGCATTGCAGGCCCGCAATCAGGATTCTATTTCGGAAACGGCTTGAAATACGTATTATTGAATTTATTCATGTGTGTAAAGTTAGCACTACCACTTACGAAAAGGTACCACTACCACTTACGAAAAACCATGGACATGGACAAAGGCGCTTAATTGTCGTCAATTAGTTGTAAAGTTACCAAATGCTTGTTTTTTTTTTAAATCGGTATAGTAGAGCTACCTTTACAATAAAGTTTGCACTACTATACCGATTTAAAAAAACAATCCGTAATTTTTTTAACTTCGCAACTAATTTACGACAAATGTATACGTGTGATTAGAATGTTCAAGCTGTTCAAGCTTTAAAAAATGTAGTTTTCTTGAGTGGTAGTGGCAACTTTACGATAGAGTTAGCACTACTATACCGATTTTTTAAAAAAACAATCGCGATTTTTTTTTAACTTCACAACTAGTTTACGACAAAAGTACACGTGTGATTATAGTGTTCAAACATTGAAACATGCAGTTTTCTAGAGTGGTAGTGCTAACTTTACTATAAAGTTAGCACTACTATACCGATTAAAAAAACAGGGGCAACAATTTTTTTTTAATTTCACGACTAATTTACGACAGTTGGTCGGTGTTAAGTCAGACCGGACTAAGTGACATTGTATTGATTCCGAGAAAAAACAGTTTAAAGTTTGAATCCCAGCATCCTTTACGTTGTAATTTGAAATGGATTTCTGCCATATTTCTTGCTTATTTTAACGTATTTCAAATCTGGTAAAAGTCAAATGTAGCTGAAGAAATTCTTCATCCAGTGGTTTCATTATCTCATTTTTGAACATGGTTCATGGTTCACCTTTTCGTATGTGGTAGTGCTAACTTTATACACATAATTTATTCTGATGACTTGAAGTTGTCACTGATGACTAATTTTTGAAGTAGAATACTTCTAACGTTTCAATATGGGGTGCCGTTTCAAAAATTTCAGTTGAGAAATTTTCCCAGATTTGAAATGCGAATATCTTCCGTTCTACTGGACGAAATCGCAATATTTTTGCACTATCTGATCGGAAATTTGTGCACGTATTTCGTATTAAATTTCGAAATTACTGCGACTACTATAAATAAACCAAAACAAGGATTTTCAGAAAATCCTTCGAAAACAGCGAGGAAAATGCGCAATTTGCCAGCATATCCCACGCAGAGTCGTCAAAAAGGAGCATGTAAGCGTTTCATTACATACGGGAATGTTATATATACAGGTCACGCGAGCTTGTTTTGTATCAGTGGGTGCTCGCTTACCACACGAGCAACATGCTCGTCCAATGAGCGGTATCATGTTTGCGTTCCCGTACCAAGCGTCATCGCAAGGTTCTTCGTGATAAAATCCAGGGAATCACCAAATCTGCCATTCGGCGTCTGGCTCGTCGTGGTGGTGTAAAATGCATCTCCGATTTAATCTACGAATGCTGAGGGTGTGCAGGAAAATGTCACCCGAGATGCCGTGACCTACACTGAACACGCCACGCGCAAAACCGCAATGAATGTCGTCTATACTCTGAAGCGGCAGGGACGCACTTTGTATGGATTTGGAAGTTGAAAAGGTAGAACTCACTTGTATCATTATAAAAAAGGCCCTTTTCAGGGCCACCAGAATCATTTCAAAGAATAAGTTTGCATTTTCTGTTTCATGGACTGTTTCTCCCTGGAGAGCAATTTGGGTTAAACCCTAAATTATGATTTATTTCAGTACGCAAATTGCAAATATGGTCAGAAAGAAACTGGAGTGAAGTGGAAAACATTTTTACTAGGCGCATTCAAAAAAGGTTTCAATTCTCGAACATTTTACCAAAGTGCCGTATTACATTACTCTCTTTACCCTGAGTGTTCGATAATCTCCGTATTGGAAACACAATTTCAATTTTGTTCTTTATCAAAAATATGTGGTCGACCAACGAAAGGGTGGAGCTACGAAGAACACATATTGAGGACAACACAAAAAAGGACGAGCTTACATTGTGCTGTAGTCAGGTATAAAAACTCAGCATGCTGTTGCTCACGCTCAGTTCGTTTCCAGCATCAGCATGCAGCAGTTCGTTTGCAGTATCTCCCGCAAAATTCAAACCGCCGTCCGTTTGCTGCTGTTAGAAGAGTTGGCCAAGCACGCCGTCTTCCATGGCACCAAAACTGTTACCATATACACCAGCTCCAAGTAAATTTCGAACACTGCCCAAACAAAAGGCCCTTTTCAGGGCCATCAATTTATCGACAAAGAATGAAATTGAAATTTTGTTATTACAAGCAGCAGAAAGTGGCTTGTCAAGAGCGTTGGATGGTAAGTGAGCCACTTGTAAACAATACCGCCGCTTTCAAATAGAATGGCACAAAATCAAAAGTTATTTGTAGACAGGTTAGTGTAATGATTCAATTTACAAAAATCGAACGTTTTCTAACGATTCGATATAGGTGCTCCGTTTCAAAAATTTCGGCCAGAATGTTGCCTGTTTTTCTAAAAGTGAAAATCTGCTATTGTACTGAATGAAAACCTTCGATTTTTGCGCTGATTGGAAATAGTTGTGACTAGTTGTGTAGAATGTTCAATTACTGAAAATAACAGATTTTGTGAAAGCAGTGGTTGGTCCATACAATTCGATTCCAAGCGAGCCAGACTAGTTTTCGTTGGAAGGTCCATCTCTGACAATAGAAATAAACTATTTTATTTTGAATTCAACTACAACTTCCTTGAAAACAGCACAGCTAAAAAACTTTTGGAAAAAACGCGCAAACCTAAATTTTCCATTATAATCAAAATTAGTGCCCCCACCGCACAGCATCATCAAGATTGATAGTTATTCAAGCCGGGAGGAAAAGGGGAGGGAGGTTGTAAGGCAATGGAAAATTTCATGTATAATAATAATACTTTCTAATTGGCTGGTTCTGAAAACAACTTGTTGGTTTGTGGTTTATTTTGGGTCACAATTTAGGCCCGCTCGATTTCTGATAGCTGTGAATTTTTCGCAGGGCGACAGTTTCTGTTCGGTAGCGATGAGGCTTCTTAACGCCAACCGTGACTGGGGCACTTTTACACGGCCTTCGTTGCCAACCTTGCCAACTGCTTGCGGGGAACCTTTCCTCCGGTGGACTTACGAGCGGTCTGTTTGGTACAGGCCATGTAGCGAAAAATGCTGATCTGCTACTTCTCTGATGCTGGTAGTAGGACGACGGTTAAACGCTCGTTTGCGTGCCTTCATTCATAAAAGTTCAACAATATTTTCAAAGAATGTTGCAAATTGTCAACTTGATAATTCCAAAAATACTTTAAATAAACTATGAATGTGCAAAAGACGACAAAATCGCATAGAAATTGCTTATTCCAGAGCAGAATTTACCGGTCTAAAGTGTATTCTACTTCACTCCGGTTATGTCTCTGACATTACCCACCCATCTTTTTTTTACGAAAACAACTCCAAAACGAGGACGAACAACAAAATGTCCTAAAACTCCAAACCCAGATTAATGACACGCTGTAGTATATCTTAGAAATATTCAGTTTGAATGTGATTTCGTTGCAACGAGTATTACAAATGATTCAAGGAATTCAAAATAATGTCGATAACCGCCCAAAAATGTCTGATTTGCCAATCGATATGTGGATGTGGCGAAACAGTTCAACCAGGTTTTGGCCTGATCTGGAGCCTGGCCACTATTAACAGTTCTGTGGCATCATGCGAGTTTGAGGCTAATTAAATTTCACAATACTTTAAATATGAGAACGAAACCATACCGTGCAGAAAACGCGTTACATTGAATGTGAAAGGTTGAGGCTTAGATTCAGTGGATTTTTTAGATTCATTGGATTCGTTGGATTCGTTGGATACATTGGAATCATTAGAATCATTAGAATCATTGGAATCATTGGAATCATTGGAATCATTGGATTCATTGGATTCAATTGATTCAGTTGATTCATTTGATTCCTTTGATTCATTTGATTCATTTGATTCATTTGATTCATTTGATTCATTTGATTCATTTGATTCATTTGATTCATTTGATTCATTTGATTCATTTGATTCATTTGATTTAGTTGATTCATTTGATTCATTTGATTCATATGATTCATTTGATTCATTTGATTCATTTGATTCATTTGATTCATTTGATTCATTTGATTCATTTGATTCATTTGATTCATTTGATTCATTTGATTCATTTGATTCATTTGATTCATTTGATTCATTTGATTCATTTGATTCATTTGATTCATTTGATTCATTTGATTCATTTGATTCATTTGATTCATTTGATTCATTTGATTCATTTGATTCATTTGATTCATTTGATTCATTTGATTCATTTGATTCATTTGATTCATTTGATTCATTTGATTCATTTGATTCATTTGATTCATTTGATTCATTTGATTCATTTGATTCATTTGATTCATTTGATTCATTTGATTCATTTGATTCATTTGATTCATTTGATTCATTTGATTCATTTGATTCATTTGATTCATTTGATTCATTTGATTCATTTGATTCATTTGATTCATTTGATTCATTTGATTCATTTGATTCATTTGATTCATTTGATTCATTTGATTCATTTGATTCATTTGATTCATTTGATTCATTTGATTCATTTGATTCATTTGATTCATTTGATTCATTTGATTCATTTGATTCATTTGATTCATTTGATTCATTTGATTCATTTGATTCATTTGATTCATTTGATTCATTTGATTCATTTGATTCATTTGATTCATTTGATTCATTTGATTCATTTGATTCATTTGATTCATTTGATTCATTTGATTCATTTGATTCATTTGATTCATTTGATTCATTTGATTCATTTGATTCATTTGATTCATTTGATTCATTTGATTCATTTGATTCATTTGGTTCATTTGGTTCATTTGGTTCATTTGATTCATTTGATTCATTTGATTCATTTGATTCATTTGATTCATTTGATTCATTTGATTCATTTGATTCATTTGATTCATTTGATTCATTTGATTCATTTGATTCATTTGATTCATTTGATTCATTTGATTCATTTGATTCATTTGATTCATTTGATTCATTTGATTCATTTGATTCATTTGATTCATTTGATTCATTTGATTCATTTGATTCATTTGATTCATTTGATTCATTTGATTCATTTGATTCATTTGATTCATTTGATTCATTTGAATCATTTGATTCATTTGATTCATTTGATTCATTTGATTCATTTGATTCATTTGATTCATTTGATTCATTTGATTCATTTGATTCATTTGATTCATTTGATTCATTTGATTCATTTGATTCATTTGATTCATATGATTCATTTGATTCATTTGATTCATTTGATTCATTTGATTCATTTGATTCATTTGATTCATTTGATTCATTTGATTCATTTGATTCATTTGATTCATTTGATTCATTTGATTCATTTGATTCATTTGATTCATTTTATCCTTTTTTATTATTTTATGTTTTTATTTCAATTTTTTAATCTTAGGGTCATTCGCCCATTTTCCGAGTTGGAATTATGTGGAATTGGGATTCGAAGCCAGATGAGCTGCGTACAAGGCAATCTTAGCATCTTTTATATTATATTTATTTCATCCAATACTAGTTTATATCATCCAATATTAGTTCGAGTAAATTTATTATTTTTAAATATTGCCCAATTTTTGTGTAGTTTGCTGAACAAATTTGTTTTTTTTTATTTTATTAATTTGATTTATATTAATCATACTCCTCAGTTTATTAATTTAACAACATTGTTTTTAATATTTTAGCATTATTTTTTTTATTTCTTTTGTGTAATTGATTTTCTACAATTCATTAAGTTTATTTTTGGACTTGAAACTATGTTCATCATACCTCTAGTTAGGTGCCTACTTCGCATGTGTTCTACAAACCAATGAACGATATGAGTAAGAAATGTCTCATCTCATTGCTCGGTGGATTGTGTCGGTATTTGCGTTCCAAAAATACCCATATTGTTGTGGTTATCAGGAATATTGCTCAATCGGAAATCGTCCCCTTGGAATTCAAAATGGTTCCAAACAGCAATTTTCATCATTTACTTCTCAAGCCCATTTCAAAAATACCCATATTGTTAAGGTTATCGAGAATATAGCTCCAGTGGAAGTCGCCATATTGTACTTCAACAAGGCTCAAAATATCCATTTTCGTCGTTTACCGGTGTACCGATTTTTATTGTTGACATTTATCAGTACAGTTTTAGAAAAAATGCGAAATCCGTAAACATATTCCATATGGTACGACACAATTACAATATATGTGTCCATAGTTTCTCATTTTCGCTATGAGGGTCTTGGACAACTCCATTTTCTTTTTATTGAAAGATACATTATGATACATTATATATTTTTTTTTTTCAATTTGTTTATTTGATAAGGCACGTATGCGTTAGCTTAAAGGTGCCATTTTTTCATTGTTTTACATTTTGAATTTCTTAAAACTAGGGGGATACACATTTCAATATTATTTTGTTTTATATAATAAAACTAAAAAAAAACTACAGCTAACTTATACATATAAAAGAGGGTATAATATAATATTCGTAAGATTTGGGGGACGGGTCATTTGTGTGTTCTTTGTATAGTAATTCACTTTATGATTTTTAGAAGGGAGATTGTAGAAAAAATAATTATTAACTAAGCGGAACATTTTACAAGCTTATTAACTAGAGATAACTAGAAAGAGTGGTTCAAGATTAAGGGGAATTAATTAGGACTATTTTAAAGTAGTGGTACTGTTGCGCATTTCTTAACGAGATTAAATATTGTTCAACTAAAACTAGAAGATAGGGGGGCACATAAATTTTGGGAAGATATTCAAGGGGAGAAGGGGGTGAAGTCATACATCTGTGTATCAGAGACATGGGAGGGTGGGTGGACAAGGCTGAAGGGGGGGGGGGGGGGTGAGATATAAACTTTCAGTTTCCGGCATCAGGAATTAACGGCCAGGATTACAGATTCGAATGGATTGATCAACTAACACTAGAAGATAGGGGGGCACATAAGTTTTGGGAAGATATTCAAGGGGAGAAGGGGGTGAAGACATACATCTGTGTATCAGAGACATGGGAGAGAGGGTGGACAAGACTGAACGGGGGGGGGATATAAACTTCAGTTTCCGGCATCAGGAATCAACGGCCAGGATTACAGATTCGAACGGATGTATCAAGTATTGGGACGCCGGGCGTTACATTATATATAACATATTTAAAAAAAAAATGCGTGAGCGGACTAGGCACTTCGAACGTAGATTTATTTAAATAACCCCCCCCCCCCCTAATATTTACATCATACGCACATGCAAATGATGGAGACGCAAGGTAGTTCACCAAAAAAAATTATTTGTTCGCCCACGTTGTTCTTTTAAACGTTGTGTGAAATTGATTAATCTTTTAACTAAAAATTCAAATACAAGGAGTCATTGAATACTCTCTTAACGGTAATATTGAAGAAAAAACAATTGTTACGTAATTGTGTATTTTTCTATGAAACTACATCTTTAGAGGTTTTGTCGTTCTGTTATTGCAAATTCCCTCGAGAGTGCTGATATATCACAACCAAAAATGATCGCAAAGTTTTAAGCACGTGTCGTCAAGTTCTGCTTGGCATGGAAAATAAAACAAAGTCTTATGCAGTTCACCTCCCAACCTCACACTCCAACCAACAACAAAAACAACTCGCCAGAAACAAAAACATTTTGTTCGCCTTCTGACTTAAAGACAACTTTTTACATATTTCCATTGAAAAAGTTGTGACTCTCACGTTTTTCGACACAAACAAAAACACCCACACACACACATACTCACGTACCTTGCTACAAGCCCCAGACTAGAGAGCGTTCTCGCACCGAGCAGCAAACAACATCCGAATAAATTTCAACTTTATACTTGTTCTTGGCCCTGTTCTGTGCCATGGTTGCCATGCCTGTAGAGTTCCACACCGAAAAATGGTTCCGATCTGCCCCGGGTTGTATTTTTTCCATTTCATCACACACCGGTTGGCGTTTTTATACGCCATTTTAGGTATGCATTCGGGCGTAAATCCGCATCCTAACCAACGAGAACCAACGACAACGACGACGATGTCGGTGATGCTAGGTGCCGACGTATAGATACAGGCGCTAGACCTATGAAATTGGTGCCCTAAATATAGATGCTCTACTTTCGGTCGGTCCAATAATGGTTTAATGAATAGACTTCCGTTTTCGGCAGAGCTTCGCGTGGGGGTAGAGGATGAGCTTCGATGTAGCGGACGAGGTGCGAAACGAGGTAATTTGAGAACATGGCTTGTTTCACCTTTGGCGGTGTGTAGAAAGGTTGTTGGGAGTAAGCGGGAACTTTGTGGTTAAATACATTTTTACTATGTTGGGGGATGCTCTAAAATTTTAATATTGTTTGTTTTTCGAGTTCGCTTAAAAATTTATGTCGAATATCATAAAACACAGCCAGGAGCGGATCCAGAAAAAATTTCGGAGGGGTCGCCTTTTTTATGTTCATTGTACAATACGTAATATGTAATACCCTCATTTAATTAAAATCGGTTTTGGTAATCGAATCTGGTTTGAAATGATTTTGGACTTAAAATGAATTTAAAATAGAACCTATTTTAAAATTTCTCATGAAGTTAAAAAATTCAGGGGGGGTCCTGACCCCCAAGACCCTCTCCCTGGATCCGCCACTGGACACAGCAAAATAGATTTAAAACGTCATTTCGGTTGATAGCAGTATATTCATATTAAATTTTTAAAATTTTGGACTAAATATAACTGGATGTTAAATTCGTTTAAAACTATTTATTTGAAGTAATTTTCACTTGGAAGTTGAAAAGAAATCAGTCTTGTGGAAAAAAGACCAGACTTAACACATTTAAAAATTCGGATTGCTGTCGGACTTCACCAGGCTGAATGATGTTGGGCTGAAAGCGCCACGATGGTGGTTTGTTTCTCTCCTAACGGGTGTTCAATAAAGTAAAGAGCGTAATTTTTTTCTTCTTTCCAAGAGAATTGCTCTCTGGATTCCCTAGAAATGGCTGGCATGTTTCTTTTCGCTCGGGTGCTGTCAGTTCAATCGAAGTTGGCGTCGACACAGCAAGCACTCCGCTAGCGTGTTGTACGGTTTTACGAAACGCATTGTCGTCGTGGAAAAAAGTTTACGGTAGACCACTTTCGAGACGAAAACGTGCCCGTGAGTAGAGATTACCGGATCCTGGCATCCCCAAGCTTGGAGCGGCCGTCCGGCGAAGATAATAACGAAGAAGAGGAAGAAGAAAGCGTTGAAAAAGCTGTTCGACAACAAGAACGGAACGAGTTTGCGTGAACTATAAGCGACTTTCATTTCAAATTTTGGCCATTCTTAGCATCACATTAAAGAGTTATAAAAAATCGAGCGTAAGTTTTTTTTCAAATACAGGCTTTAGACTGTATAAAAAATTGGAAGTGCATCTCTATATATTAATTTAAATATATTCATACTGATTTACATATGAATACATAAATACGTACATCTACATATGTATATGGTCAAGGCTCCGAAAATGGCAACCACAGGCGAAATTTTTTTTATCAAATTTTGCATCAAACTGTTTGTTTTCCGTATGTATATAACCTCTAATACTAAAAAATATGAATGGTGATCCCAGAAAAAAATTTCATGTCTGTCATTTATGAAAGTTTGTTGATGCTACTTGCATGACCTGAAAATGACTAAAAGACCGCAATGAGATAAAAAGGTAAACAAAATCCATATTTTCAACTTTTTGCCCGGAACCACATTTTTCCAAGGTAGTCTAATTTAAATTTGACGATATTGCTTGAAAAATTGAGATGAATATGGATTATTGCTTATTTTCAGTTGTGAATGATTGGAAACCAAATAACTTGTAACGTGACAGATCAAAAATTCGAAAAAGTTTTGTGGACCACACCAACAGCATGCATACAATGTCTAACCTGCCTTTTTTCTTACTATTTTGAGTCTACTTTTTGAAACTGTATTGTGAAAACCTTAAAGTTTTATTCATTTCTGCTGTAAAGTAATTTTGATTCAATTACGTCAAGAGTGGTGACCATCTTTGATTCCGATGAAACCTTTTACGTTTCATCTATAAGAGAGACTAAATATTTTGCAATATTAAACAAACAATTTTTATCCAAGAGTAATATTTAAAAAGGGCGGGTGATATTTTGAATGCACTACTTTCAAAATATATTGTTCGAAAAACGCCACTTGTACAGCAAAACTATATGAAAGTGAGTTCTAGGGAAATAATTCTTCTGTGTTAATATTTTTCGGTGGAATTTAAAAAAAACTGTTAAAAATACAAATACATTGTTAAAAAACAGAAAAATAAAAATACAATTACAGAAAAACAATGATTTTTTTGTTAACGAAAGCCTAAAAATTGAAGAAACTGTAATTGCACTATTAGGAAGTTATTAGTAAGAAAGCATTATTAACTTCAAATATTCTTCTAAATTTCTTAGTATTTGCCAGTCATAAATATAATTTACTTATACAATATTAATACTAAATATCATTTCGAAGCAAAATGTTCTTAAGAAACATTTACCGAAATATTTTGATTTTTTTTTTCAACAAAAATATCTAGTAGTGAAAATACGCCCTTTTAATAAATTAATTACATATACCAAACGCAAAAAAAACATCACACGTTTAAAATTTAATTGCAAAGTTTAAAATATAATTGCATCGTAAAGAAAATAACAATAAAAAGTTTTAACATATTTCAAAAATTCGTTTAATTTTTGATTTTGTTTAATTTTTACATAATTTAGTTTAGAATATATTTCAAAATAGTTTAACAATTCAAAATGGTCGTGAAAAATTGTCCTTCAAAATGCAGATGTTTTCAAGTTATTTTGGATTTTCTTTCGACAATATGTCACTTCGTGAAATTACGACCTTTTCAAAAGTTATCCACGTTTTTTCATCAAAACCAATATGTTTTTCAAAATAAACATGAAATTTCCCGTTAATACTCAGTTCATAGATCAAGGATGATTTGTGTACGACTGTCTTGATATCCTTGCTTCAATACAAATGCAGAGCTGTAACGTGACAGATTCTGGTTGGTAACGTGACAGATTATTGAGAATACTCCATAAAATCGAAAACAAAGTTTTTCATCAGGAAAACTATATTTCAAACTCTTCCTTATTGTCCAAGCTTCAAATTAAAACTGTGTTTATTCAAATTTGGGGGCCAACGGAAGAGACTTTTTCAATTTAGTCGGGCAACCTCCAAACTAACTGCGAAAATTGTGTAACGTGACAGACGTACCAAAATGACAATAAAGTGAAAACGGTTCATGATAGAAAAAACTTTCTGTAGAAAAAACGTGCGGTTTAGTGACCTTATTAATGTACAGTTGTGATTGAATCTGGTTTTTTCGTTTTTGCTGACTTTTCTCATGAAATATGCGTAAAAGTGCAACGTGACAGACAGAAGCCTTGACCATATGCACAGATATATGCATACATATATGGATATATAAGCGTGATATAATCGAAACATTACTGTACATAAGTCGTAGCAATCTACATATTCTGAATGTAGGAAACCGAGAAGGTGTTAGACGCTACGCTTTGCTCTGAAAGAGTTTCGCATGAGCTAGGAAATTGGTGGGTTCAAAATGAAAATTTTTCGATCATCTTGATGTCACCCTCAATGTGGTAACTTGGTGACTAAATTTCATGGATATGTTCCAACAATTAGGCAACGATTTGGATAACATCAAACTCGTTCCTAGTAGCATCCTACGAGGAAGATTGTCAATTTCGTACTATTGAATCGACTAGGGGGATCCCTTGGTGCGGGGCCTGAAGCTTGAAAGAATGAAGAAGGGTATGAGAAGAGCTTTGAACAGGCGTCAGCGTGATGATTCCAGGGCTTTTAGTTCAACTCATAGTGCATATAAGAAATCTGCGAAGCGGGCTGGCTGGCAAAACGTATGCATGCACCAATGTCTCAACAGCAGCTTAAATACAATTCTATCAAAATCGAAAGATTTTTAAATGAACTTTCTAAAAACCAGAGATGGTGTTTATGTGACGAACGAAAAAGATGTTCTCAATTGTCTCTTCGACACACACACGCTTTCCAGGTTTTATCGATCCGGAGCTGGACAAAGTTCTCAAATGTTATTGTGATGATTCGGGCTCATGGGCATTAGCACGCACATTGGTTATCACTGATTCGATCATGTGGGCAGTTGACAGCTTTGCTCCATAGAAATTGCCGGTAAAAGATAGAATCTTTCCCGTATGCAACCTTTATTTTTTCCTAAAGGAAAACAATTGGATGTACCAATTTGCGCTTAAGCGCACAAAACCTAACTGAGAGAAGTTGGATTTGAATGTTTCGTGTTCCACTCGTCAGTAACTGACACCAATCTGTCAGTAACCGACAGATCAAACACCAAATTGGCGTCAGTAGGACAATAAATCCAAACAGTTCAATTGGCTGGTACCGATCGATGTCTCGGTTAGCCAAACACAGAAGCTCTGGGTCGCTGACGAGTGTAAAGACGTCAATTTTTTCCGGATTTATTCATGATCTGCCTATATTACCATTTTTTGATTGCAACATGTTTTATCCAAAATACCTCAAACATCTCACCCTTCAAGCACGATTTTTATGAAAAGAAGCTAAACTTCTCACCATCTATGCTCCAAAACCTCCATAAACAAGCATTACGTCGCCTATTTATGTGCAGACAAGAGTTCCTTCAGAGCAAAGCACTTTATCCCAATCCAGAAGGCAACAACGAAAAGTCCTCCCGCTTTTATTCGGTCCTATTTGCAGCTCAGCTAGTTACTCCGCTCCAGTGAAGTGTACTACTGATAGAAGCAATCAGAATCCGTCATCAAATCGATTTCCGGCGGCAGTTCCCCTCCGTTCGGAGAAGCTAGCACCCACAAAATGTTATCCCCTTTGTTCGGAAGGAGGACCTAATCCCGTCTACGATTCCTAGGAGGAAGATGAACGAATGCTTTTACCAAGTGTCACCACCCGCCTTTGTGGATCCCGACGACGAAGAGAGGAAGCTTTACCATATACTACGCAGCATCCCTTTTCTTGGTGCACTCAAAGTGCTTCGTTTTTTAATCTCACAATCCGACCGGGTTTTATGGGCTCGCGGGGACGCCTGTTTTATCTCACCCTACCTGATGCTATAGAAGCAACACACGACTGGAACACCGGATGGCACAGCTTAATAAAAAATATGATAAAGAGCCACTCAATCCGACATCGGGCTGGCAGTGGATTGAAATCTATTGGCCCTTGTCTCGCCATCGCGCCTGCCACGGCGGTGATGGTACTCTGCAAAGTGCAAATGCTGGTTGCCGGAATTGACCTTTTTCCTAAGGAATAACATCATTACCATCGTCAGCAATCTTGGATGGGTTCCGGACCCGAACAAAGTGCTGATGGTATACCCGGGACCGTCTAGCAGGTTGTTGAATAATGGTTTGTTCTTTATGGTTGGTGCATGAAATGACCATACGGAAGGTTCTACAGCATACATTCTTTCATTTCTATCGACGATAAAAAAAGTACTCAGCATCTGCAAAATTGATTACCCAGAAATGCAATTAGCGAGGGATTCAGGCGAGCAAAGTGCATCCCCGAAATCCAACCCAAACTTCACTAGCATGCAGCACTCGATTCCGGAAATCGAGGTGATTCGACGGAGTTGGTGCAAATTCGCGCGTGCTAAAAATAAACCTTTCCACCAATCGACAACCAGCCCGTTGTCAGACTACCAGCTGCCTGCGCGCCAATCTATCGCTGCCAGCGAAATTGTTCGGTGAATTTTCGACACTCGTTCCAACAGTCGCGCGTTGTTAGTCTCTAGGGGGTATGAGGTATTGAAATTAAACCTATTGAGCTGTGCGAATTACAAGTTATCAATGATTTAATAGCATTTCTTTTTGTTTCTGGTACTTATAGCAACGCCTTGGATAGAACTGAGAAAAGTTGGTCAAAAGTAAATATTGCTTTTCAACCAAGAACAACTTGGAATCGACATATCATTGATAAATACACTTAATATTCCGAACTGAAATTTACTCGCTAAAAAGAAAGTTGGATTTAAACCGTATGGGGTGCAATACATTTGAATGTCATGGATTCGTCGCATCAGTATATGGCGGACAGACTTGGCCACCAAAATAGACGCTAAATCCAAAATGGAAACACTACTTGTGTTCCCAAGCACTGATGCCCTCATGCACCACGAGCATAGAAGTTCTGCTTGCTAATGAGACCATAGTGATATTGAAACATGGTTCGTCTAACAAGTGCAACACTTTGCTACACAGAAAAAACCCGATCATAATTTCGTGACCAAAAAAACCCGATTTCGAGAACAGCATGATTTATGAAACTCGTGACTAAGTTCCTGAAATTATGGATAATAAACCTCGCATTTATGAAACTATGTGTGCAATTTTTCATTGGTTTACTGTGGTTTTTCCCTGGACATGTTTAGTTTGCGTTATGATTATTGTTCATATTTTGGGAATACACTAGTTTGTTCACGATGTACATGATTCCAGGAGCTTAGTCGCGAATTTCGTAATTTCTCATCACGTTACTATGTCACTATTTTATTCAGGAGTTTAATATCGGATTTTTCTGGCAGAGTAGCACTATTTATGTTCATGATTTCAGGATCTCAGTCACGATTTCCGTAATTTCTATTCCTATATTATCGTGATATTTTAGTCACAATTAGAGTGATTTCTTCATCAACCCTCTCCTAGGTTGACGGGTTTGACGGTATTGCAAACATCTTCAAGCATATTTGAGCAGACACCTGCTTTAAGATGGTTATTGCATTACGCCTCGATAGTGGTGCATCGAGAAGACCGAGAAGGCTTATGGGCCTTTTTTATGTTTTTTTGTTATTTCATACTCTGCACCAGCCCAAACTAACAGTCAGCTAAGAGCCTGTGCACACTGGCGTGGCCGATTGGCGGGTCGCCGTGGATTGACTTTTTCTGTGGGCTGTGTTTGCAGACATTGTTCAACAGCTTAACGGCTGTCTTTTTGAGCACGGCTCGCAGTGGGAGTCATTGTGTGTCGATTTATCGGTCGACCTCGTCAACGTGCACAGGCGCATTAAAAAAATAACAGTTGAACCCTATTAGTAGTGTTGTATTGTAATAATTGTAGTTTTTAGTACTAATGTAAAATTGTTAATTGCTAGTCGTATGTCTATCTGTGTATGCGTTCGTCTGAGTATTTGTGACATATGGGTCAGGGAATGGATGCAGAACTGGCTTATATGATAGAATAGTGGGTAATCCTTCTTTGGATCACTTTTTATCGGTGTTCAATTCGTGCATTCGATTCGACTCATTCGGATTGGATAAATGAAGGTACGATTAATTTACCGACGCACATCAATCATCCATTCTCGGTCAGCATAGCATGAGAAACTTTTAACGGAATGCAATTGTCGTTAATAGTAAATATATATCATTTTCTGGCATTTAGACGATTCCAAGTAGTTTTATTGCATGTTACATGTGTGTTGTTCAAATAATACTCAATAATAATACTAACTCTTCTCTTTATTTCATTTTGTTTTATTTATTTTCGGTCTCATGCGTCACATTCCTATGATGACCTCTCCGAGTTCATTCATCAAAAAAGGGTAACATTGCTGCCAACAATGACTATTCGCTACCATCAGACGTCGCCAGGTTTTAGAAGAATTGAGATGTACTCGCATACTCAATTGAATCAGATAAGTAGGAACGACCAAAAACTGCAAGTAGCATATTACACATGTCCTATTTTAACACATTAAATATTATTTGTATTAACTACAAATATACAAATGCTCGACAGGTGACTGGGCCAAGTGCATTCACTCGTAGGATCTATCATTTCGATGATCGCCTCGATTCTACGAAACCAGTGCACAATTAAGCTGACATAAGCTAGTCTCGTCTGGTGAATGCATGTAACCTGGAAGCCCCAGACACGACAGCACGAGACGGACAGATGACGGACTGGACTCGACGGGGCCTAGTTCAGAGTTTTAGGCATTGTTCAATGCACGGCTAGCGACATAAAAAAAAGAAAGGATGTGCTATGTGTGGTGGTTGGCTATTCAAGTATTGGTAGAGTTTGAAGTACTAATGTATGTCTTTCATGTGATGATCATAAATTCAGCTGTATCTGTACCTATCTAATCCATTACGTCTCTCATATATTGTCCTTTATTTCTTCTTTTCGAGTCCTATACTGCCATTCTACACCCGCCTTCACCTGGGTCAGCGAAGATGGTGATAATGAACGTCTTAACACTCACACATTTTCAAACGCGGACGGACCTACAAAAATGCCCTCGCGCACGCGATTGCGAATCGATCACGTCCGGAAGTCTATTCTTGATCCTAGAAGCCTAGGTCCATGCCTTCAGTTGGACCAATTAAGAAAATACGCCCATACCTATTAGACAACACGTCTCATTGCGATATGGCCGGGAACCCTATCGATATAAACGATCCCACTCTCTGCCAGAATTCTAACCGCGCACCGAAAATTTGATATCAGACTCACGGTTCGCGCGACCATTCAAGAACACACGTTACAAAATCACGTCAGCGCACAAACGTTAGAGCCCCTCGCGATTTTCCAAGCAACCTACGCCCACGAACTCGCAAACATGATTACACCCCGGTGATAAGGTGAAAATCTCAGCACTCATAAACTTAGCAACACGATCTCAAGCGTCAACCTACAAACTCCCGCGCTCGCGCCATCATGAATCGGGATCGTCCGGAAGTCTCTATCCTCGGTACCAACAATCTAGGTCCTTATTAATTAAAAAAAAGTAATAAAATTGAGAAATAACTCCCATATCCACTAGACAAAACGTTCCATGGCGACATAACCGAAACTCTAGTGATATGGGGTAACTCTCTCCCTGTCAGAATGTCAGAATCCGTACACCGAAAGCTAAAGATCAGAATGACGGTCCGCGAATATATGAATGGCCGCAGGGTTTCAAAATCGAATTTATACACGCGAGCACACGCGACAAACACGTCAACATAGGAACGCTTAAGCCCTTCGCGATCATCTACGCACACCTATGCCCGCGATCGCGTAAACTTGATAACACTCCGGCAATTGTGTCAAACGATTTAGTACTTACGAAGCTACAAAACGCGGTCTCAAACGCGAACCCGCAAACGCGCGCGATCATGAATCGGTCACGTCCGGAAATCTTTAGCCTTCATTCTAGCAATTTAGGTCCATACATTCAGTTGGACCAATCAAAAAAAAAAAAAATAAAGCTCATATCCACTAGACCACGCGTTCTACGGCGACATGAATGGGAATTCTAATGATATGTAAGAACCCACTTTCTTCTGGAATCTGAACCGTACACAAAAAATTAAATATCAGATTCACGGTCCGCGCGCGTGTGTTCGAATATGCGAAAGGCACACGGTTATGAAATAGAATTTATACACGCGAAGTTCATACACGTTAGCACACGCGACATACAAACGCACACGCGATCGAGCACGTTAACATACAAATGTTCGAGCCCTTCGCGATGATACACGCGATCGCGAGTCCCTACACCCGCGCATACCTGAACCGTACAATGAATATCACATTCAGAATGACGGCCCGCTACAATTGGCCTAATGCAGTGTTTTAGCGGGCGACATTGCCTGTCTCGTCTGCAAATTGTAGTATGTGATTCTGACGGGGAGCTCTACAGCTCCAGTAGGACAACTCTCAAAAAAATTAGATTTCTTCATCAAAAATATATGAGCTACAGCAATCATTTCGCATTCGGATTCTTGTATGTGTGATACACTATAGTTTTATACATCGACCGATTTGGATTTTTTTTAAAACCAGTTCCTTAGGAAGGATTCGAAACCCAAAAAAACAATTTTACTTAAGCTGAGTTTCCCACCTTTATGCATTAATCCGGGAGTTAGCCTCAATTTGGCTTTCTAGGGCGAATCAGCATCTTGCCACATTATCCAAAAAAGTTTCCATTCAGCTAGGTTCGCGCCGCTACAATATCAGCACTTCTGTACAACCCGGGACATAATTTTAGTTGAAACGGCACGTCATTTTCGCATTTAGTGTCAAGCTAGTGGGACACAATCGGCTGTTAGCTACCAACTAGAAGCAGCAATTCCTGTTTAGCGAACAGAGCGCCCGTATCAAATACGATGAGCAGAGCCGTAGCGTGCAGTTGGCCAGGTTGGCCCCTTATACAATAAGTCTGCTTTATACGATAAGTGAGGTTGAAATGTCACATGAGATTTTTGGTGTTCCTGGAAGCGTTGGAAATTCCTTCTGTCTTCTCAAATGTCTAAGACCAGGTGCAGTTCGCTTCGGATTGGTGGCAGAGCTTCCACTTGCTGGTATATTTGGCGGCCTCTCAAGAGAAAAATAAATATTGCTACAAACACCGATTTGTTTGTAGTTAGTGCAATACTACATGCATGACGCGCGGATACACAACCGATCATGCAGACAATCATTTTCGAAGACACACAAACCAGTCTCATCAAAGATCACCCGACACCAGTTTGAAGGGGCAGACTATTTTGTCCCATCCGGTGCGATTGTCTTTCAAAATCTTCGCTCACTGGAGCAAAAGGTCCTTGAAACAGCCAATTTCGTCCTGCAGTAGATCTACGCATGCCAAGTTCTTACTACGATAACTACGCCATCGATCTCAACTTTGTGAGCGGGCATGTATACGCGTTAGTTTTTCATAAATATCACCATTCTGAGCTTATCTAGGCGAACTTTCGAGACATCTGTCACAACCGAAATATTTCTGCGTCATGCGGAATATTAGAATACTTAGCGGACTAACTTCGGACCGAAAGAAGATCGGATATGGTCGAACATAGTTCAATGATTTTAAAAGAGCAACTCGGAGTTTTTGATGAGAAATCTTGTTCGACATCTACTTTAAGACCATTTGGGTCATTTTAGGAAAGTTTTATAATGCACGGTCCTAGAGGTAGACGCAAAGTTAAAACTATGAAGGAAGGGACAGAAATAATGGGGAATATAATTTGAGACAAGTTGGAATTTGATAGTAAAGGAATAATGTGGTCACACGATATAGAGTTGGATGCAACCTATTCTATTAGAAACTGGAACGAAGAACATGAAAAACTAAATCAGCAATGGATGATAAAAGCATCTTTATTTCTCTTGCTTGTGCACAAATATGGGTGGATCTCGAATATAACCGAAATACCGTGGCGGCCCATGGACTGGTAATTCAAATCTAATCACATTCACCGTAATCAACAATCCACCAATCAGTTCGAAGTTCCTAAAATTGTCTCTTCAGTATTGTTGACATACGGTAGAGTGCCAATATTAACGGTTATCCTGGATATTTTTAAACCGGACACACCTCAAAAGTATTAGCACCTCGAAAAAAGTCCAAATGCAACATTTGAGGGCAATTAAAAACAGTGACATGAAGCGTCTAGATCTGGTGTAAAGTTGAAAACATGCCTTTGTGGCACAAGAAAAAAAATTAAATTGAAATGGAACTTGAGTTTGGAAATACAACTTTCATTTGTATTTTTGTAGGCCAAATATTATAAAAATCCATGATTTGTCAAAATCTGTTTTCATTTGAAAAAAAAAACTCTTTTATGAATTTTTATTTGACATTCTCAGTTTGAAAATTAAAAGTACCATAGAGGCAACTTCTGTCAAAACAATTTCATGCGAGAAGATGCAAGATCCGTTGTTTCATGCATTTCTAAGACATTTGGCATAGAAAATAATATGAAAGCAGCCTTTCCAAACCCCAGTATCAACTTAAATCCTTATTTTTCCTAGTTCAATAAAGGCTATTAAAAATTCAGAGTGACAGTAGATCACGCCGTGTCATTGTATCCTAAGCAATTTAACATAAAAAAATCGAATTTAATTTCTGAATATTCTAAGGATCCTTTTGTGTTTTCTCACGGGTGAAAACATTATAAACTTTGGCCGTTTTACGCAACCTCTTAATCGTGTCCGATTGAGCTAAAGTTTTGCAAAGAGGTGCGTCCAGTTGTCACATTTGATGGTCACCTGTTTCCCGTACATGCCATTGACATCCTAATATACAGTCTTCTGAATAGATGCTCCCTCCGTCGCCTTCAAACACCTAGCGTCAACTGATTTCATAAATATACAGCAAAACATTTGTGACTGGGATTTACGGGAAATGAACGACAGTCAAACATGAATTAAGTTAAGTGCCCATGTAAACAAATTATTCTTTGAATGTCGAACTGAAAAAGAAAGCCAAAGTAAACACAAAAAGGGGCGCAAAACTGAGACTCTGCCAAGGGCGCCAGAAGACTACACAGAAAAAAATATTTTGTAATTTTAAGTTTATTTTCATGCACATATTTGGAGCGTGAATATAAATGTAAAATGAAGTTCCACCCCAAATACACACGACTTGTCGTGCTTTCTTCAACGAATTTTATTATAATTTTACGCGTGGATTGAAAATTACAGTTTCTTTAAACGGAAAACCAATGCACTTCAATGTATTTTTACTCGAATACTGCTGTAAAATGAATGACATGTAATATTACACTAATGAGAGTGTAAAATTGTATGCTGTTTGATGCTCCAATTGATTTCAACGCAATTTTCAATCCAATTTTTGATTCAATCGTTGTATGATTACATTCGTATTGATTTACATGCCGTTTAAATTTCATTATTTTTTTGTGTGTTCGCTACGGATCTGACGATGAGCAGAAATGACATTAGCTACATAACGACGCCTATAGCGATTTATAACATTTCCCACATTATCACAAAACAACTACCCCATTTTACCCGGCACAACATTTGACAAAACCGTGAAAAAGTCGTTTGTAATAATTTTAAATATGACTACAAAAAATGCTTTGAGACCTACAAACAATAGGTTTATTTGGAAAAAGAGTAAAAAACCGATCTGCAAACTTGGATGGAATTGCGAAATCACTTGAAAACTTTGAGAATTGCCAGAGAGCGCTCAAAAAATCTGCATCCGTCGGTATACCATAAAGATTCGTTTGCAACTGTACTGCCCGGGAAGCGCTATTTACCACTTTATCCCACTTACCACTATTATATTTGCAACGTTTGATATTTTGCTATTTTTGCTATTAATCATATTATTAATTTTGACCACTGTTTTGATTTTTGCTATTTTAGCATCATATTTTTTTTCAAATTTTCTGTTAATTTCTTATATTTTTTTATTTTGATTTGCTTTCGTTTTTCATTAAAAAAAATTGTAGTCTTTGCATTTTTTTTTCTTTCTTCCATTTTTGCATTCTTTTTCATTGTTTTCTTCTACTAATGTATTCGCATCTTCTCTTTTCTCATTTTTTCCTTCCTTTTTTCTTCTATATTTTTGTACTTTTTTCATTTTTTCCTACCTTCTTTTTCTTTTATATTTTTCTCATGTTTTTATTTTTCTAATAAAACATTTTATTATTATTTATTATTGTTATTTATGCTAATAGTTCAAGTTGCGATATTTTTCTAGTCTTAACGGTTATTTCTATCTTTCATTTTTGAATTCTCTTATATTGTTTTCTTCTATTCTCTTTATGATTTTTCTTGTATTATTTAAATGTTCTCTTTTATTTTATTATATCCGCTTCTTCTCTATTCTAATTTTTTGAAGTAGAATACTTCTAACGTTTCAATATAGGGGCCCCGTTTCAAAAATTTCGACCGAAATTTTACCCGAGTTTTTGAACGTGAATATCTGCCGTTGTACTGAATGAAAAAATAAGATAAAAAAAAAATAAGCCGAAACGCAACATAGTATGAAATAAGGATTTGTGCCCTCCTGTACAAAGACTGGTTTATACCAACAAATTTTCACCCTAGTGAGAAATTTTGGTTTTTACCAAATTTTCCTCCTTAGGGTGAAATATAGCATAGTGCTTTCGCATAGGCCTGTTAAGCCAAGACAAGTTTCGGCTTCACTTGTGTCTCATCGGCATAAACAGAACTTCTGCTCTAACGGGACATCACGTTTGATCAGTCGTTTGATTGAAACACATAGTGTGTTTTAGTTTTAAGGGATTTGCGTCAAGCCGGCGCTAATCTATTCCGACAATACGTTAGTGTCGGTTTCTGATGAGGCGAAGCCGAAACGCAACATAGTATGAAGATTTTTGAGCTATCTCATTGGAAATATGTGCAATTTTTTTTTAATTCTGTAGAAATAATGGAAATAATGGATTTTGTGAAAGCAGTAATTATCTACTCCATGATTGGCCCATACAATTCTACCAAGCAACGAGCGTTGCTGGGACTGCCCCTTTGTCATCCAATGAAATGCGACACACGTATAAAAACAGACCACATGAAAAAATCGTCAGTTTGCTTTCTGACCTCTTAGTAAGCAAACGTTGTATGCTAGATCAAACTCTTCGAGGCAATATGCGTATTCCATGACTGCCGCCAGCAATCATTCCAATGATGCACAGGCGCGCCAGTTTCTTACATACAATGATCACATACCACAGAAAAAGCAGAATGCTCTTTTCTTTGCACTGGAGATGGGGTGGTTAGGCGTGAGAGATCCCGCTCTCTTGCTCTTTAAATTATGTGTGGCGTGCTCTGATAAATTCATCACGGCCCGCGCTCCGATTTGCGCTGCATTGTGTACACTAGAGCAGTGTTTTTCAACCGGGGTTGAATTCACCCCCAGGGGTATGTCAGATTATGAATTATTTCAGGTAAATTTCGACTAATTATCCTAATATTCCCATCGAATTATTGTCTGTATATTATAGAGTCAATAATTCGATGAAAATATTAGGATAACAAGTTGAAATTTACTTGGAATAATTCATAATCTGACGTACCCCTGGGGGTGAATTCACCCCCGGTTGAACAACATTGCACTAGAGGTTACATTTGAGTGCGCTCTTTGTCTTTGGTTCGTTTTCCGCTGGCAAGCGGTAGTGCGGGTGCGATTGACGATTTGATTTGCACTGGTTACTGATGGGCATTTCGAGTAAATAAAATCGATTTTGCTGCATCGATTTTTTTATATAATAAAAATCGATGCTGTCAAACATCGGATCAAAAAATCGATGCTTCGAGAAAGAGCGATTTTGTAAAAATCTCATCGACTTCGCCCATTCCTAGGTGGAAACGTTGTGCGAAGGAAATGATGTTGACTTATTGGATGCTGATATTATAAGCATCTGCTGATGAAATGACATTTAAACTACGTTTATTATGTTTGCTCGGATTGTATGTCTCCTATTTCTGTTATTCTTTTTCCATTTTTAATATTTTTGCAATACTAGGATCTTTATTTAATTCGTGTCCATTATTGCTGATCTTATATATTTTTTTTTTGATTCTCAATAAAACTCTTTAATAAAACAACTTTTTCAATATTTTTCGTTATCTACGTTTTCCATATTTCAATATATTTTTTTTGCTAGGTTTTCATTTTTTCTATTTTTCCACAACTTTATTCAACCATTTTCCACGTATAATATTTATTACGTTCAATACTTTTTTGTAATCATCTGTTTTTTTAAATCCCTATTTTTGGTTATCTTTTAATTTTCACTGTTTATCTACCTATATTTTTAATCTTTGTTTATCGTTTTCGACTTATGTCTTCATTTTTTAGTCTTGTTTAGCTTTATTTGATTTATGCTATCTATTCTATTTATGATATTTGTTTTATTTAACCTATTTTTATTTTCTTATTTAATTAATTATATTTTATTTACCTACTATAGTCATTTCTTAAATTTTAGTAGTTTCTTAATTTTTATTTTCTTTTTCATTTAATTTTAGGTTTAGGAACTGTTATTTGTCAAATTTAATTTGTTTTCTTCCTATTTATCTCATTTGACATATTTTTCTTGCAAGAAGTCATTTTGCCTATTTTTTCAATCCACTTCTTTTATCAAATTTTGTATTTATCCTGATTTACCTTTTTAACCTATTTTGTATTAATTTTTATTGCTCTTTAGTTTAATTTTTTTTGCTATTCTCTCTAATATTTTCTTCTTTGTGTTATTTTTACTTTTTTTAAATCACTTTTGCCAGTTGGTCTACTGTATAAATACATGGAAATAACTTTTTTCTGAAAATCGCAGCCGGCCATGCGGGAGATATGGCTAACACACACAGAAGTAGTATAACTTATGTTCACGATTTTAGGATCTTAGCCACGTTTTTCGCAATTTAAATGCACGTTATCGTGATATTTTATTCTTCACCTCACGTTCGAATTTGACACGTTTCGCTATGCGACTCATGGTCATGTTTAATTACTATCGGTTTATGTACTCGGTCTCGGAGTAACGTGCCAATGTGATGTGGTTCTTAAAAGCGTAACTGATTCGTGGTATCTTGTTTTATGAACTACATCACTAGTCGCTAGGGTTCGTCGCGGTTGCGGTAATTACCGCAACCGCGCGGTATTTACCGCACCCGCACCGCAAAATCAGCGGTGCGGCGAGACACTTTTTCCCGCAGATGCGGTGCGGGAAAGAGCCTTTATCGCGCGGTTTTACCGCAACCGCACCGCAAAAAAAATTGATAATGTGATAATTTTGATTATTCTAAATAGATAAACAGACTGCTATAACGAAAGAAAATCTAGCTGTGTCAGAAATATTTTGACGCTATTATTTTTACGACATATTTTGGACTAGTTATTTTATACTTCTAAGTAAAAATTCACAAACTAACCATTTCAAATACATAAAATGCAAGATACAAATAAAGACAAAATTGCATCACTTCTCTCGATTTCTGTTGAAAATCGTGGAATTGTGAATCGTTTTCGATATCAACTTTTTAAATGTGAATTTTGACTAATTTAAAGGAATTAGAGATGAACTAATTATGCTGGGACTTAAACACAACCCAAAGAATATAATTATCTTCATCAAACCAAACGAATTTGGAGTAATTGGCAGTAAAGGATACAAATGTATGAAAGAGTCCAAAATAAGGAGGGGTCCAAATTAGGATGATTATTCTATCATTCGTTCATCAACATTGTATTTCTATCTTTTTTGATTGCTGTGTAAATTCAATGTGAATTTTTCTGCAGTCAATTTTATTGGACTCTTTCTTAAAAAGTATGCAACATAACTTTTTTCGCGTACTTACATTCAAATGTACTATAATACTCTACCAAATTAATTCCTAATATTTTTCAGTTAAGACTATTTTGTAGCTTTTTTGAAGCTTTTTTTGCAGATACCACATAGTTTGACTCCCGTTCACTTCAATTGAAGTTTTGCCATTGGCTCTTTGGGACAATATTAGAGGAAAATACATTAAATGCTAGAACTTTCGAACTAGCCTTTAGAAAATTACACTTAATACATTTTTAAAGGGAGCACTATTAGTTTTTGAATGAGAATACATCTGTTTCTTGAAGAATGCGGAAGTTAGAGTTTTGGGATATTTTGTCCGTAAGAGCCCCTATTTTTAAAAATCATTTCTGCTGTGCAAATCATACATTTTTTGCAGTTTTGCTAATGTTCAATTGATTAGATTAGATGTAATGTATGGAGCAATTTTGTATTGTTCGTCAAATATGGCGTCGTTCCTATTGATGAAATATAATATGTTTTTATTTCACTGTATTGGAATATATGCGCTACTATATAGAAGTACTGGTATTTCGACTTTAATTTTTTTTGGTCAAATTCTTTTAAGAATGAAAGGTGGTTTTTAAACGTAAAGCGAAAATCATCCATTTCATTTTCATATGTCAAAAACATTGAAAATATGAAAATTTAAAGTAAAAAATATGCAACTTCATTTCTTATTACATTTTTATTCCTCATTTTTCAATTAACTGAAGGGTTGTTAAAATAAAAGTTTTCCTATTACTGCAGAGTTTTTGAATATATGTTTGCCTTAAAATGTACGGAATAAAAATTAATAGAAAATGCAAAAGTTGATTTTTTTCATAAACGTTACATTTTGAGGAGCCTCTTAAAATTCAATAACATAACATTAATAACAAATAACATATTAACATTTAACATTTTAAAATTAAATAACATTTTATTATATATGGTTACACAAATGTACAATTTTTCAACACTATTTTTAAAAATATAAAAATTTTACCGCATTTACCGCGCGGTGCGGTGCGGTAAATAAAGTGCGGTTGCGGTAAGCGGTAAGCGGTGCGGTTTTATTACTTTTTTTGCGGTTGCGATGCGGACAATCCATTTACCGCCCACATCCGCACCGCGACGAACTCAACTAGTTGCTAGAAGCTGGACATAACTATATGATATTTCATGAAAATGACCAAATTTTGTGAAGAAGATCTGAAAATTTCAAAATCATTTGCAGAGTTGCATGAAATTGAAAGTGATTACGGATGTCTTCCAAATATCACAAGCACTCGAGATAGATCGTGAATCATGTACTACAAGTCATGAACCACTTCACGAACACATGAACAATATTTAGTGATTTTTCGATTTTCTTATTTCACGGGCACACATGGTCAGGTCTATTGCCGTAGAAATTATGGATCAGTTTACATTTCTATGCATAAGATTTCATGATTTTGTGAACAATTTCACGAGCACGAATAATCAGTCGCTAGGAACCATAAATCAGTTCACATATACATGAATAATATTTTTAGATTTTGATGTTTTTCTTAACACTATAGGCAGATGAGATTGAATATATTACAGCTCAAGGAAGCAAACAGCTCCAGGTCTTGGAAGTTTGAAATCAAACAAGTAATTTTCAGCGCTTCCAGGGACACCAATAATCTCATGTGACGTTTCAACCAGGGATTAGACTTAATTCATAACTGGTTGGGCCTAGGCCAGGCACCGACAACGGAACTTCTCCCGACATCAGGGAGTGTTCAATTCTAACGGTACGGCATGGGTTTGTCTTCTCGATGATAATTAATCTAGCTTACCCCCACGATCTTCACCACAGCTTTAAGGGAGTAACTGCCCATGACCAGTTATATGACTTACGTTCACCGAGCGTATGTGCATGAATTACCTGTAAATAAAAAGAAAAAATACCTAATTATCATCAGAGAAATTTGTTTAATAAAATTAGTAGATTTCAGTGTCTTCCTCGTGTTTTGATAGTTTAAAAAAAAAAACTTCACGAATGCATAAATAATACTTTACGATTGCATTAATTATTTCACGAACACGACTGACGAGTTGTACTTGTAACTAATATGCTAGGAATTGTGAACCAGTTCTTAAATACCTGATTTTTTATGATGTTGTGAACCCTTTTACGAGCATGAATGATCAATCGCAACTATTATACTAGAAATCATAGAGCAAAAATTCACGAATAGATCATCAATATTTTATTACTAGCTGTAACCCGGTGCGCTTCGCTACACCCATCAGGACTAAACGAAATATTTTAAAAATACTAAAAATACTAAATATTTTTGCTCGCGGATAGACAATGTTCTTAGTTTGACCACCTGGAGCACAATTAAATTAATTGCTCAACCAAAGCACAGTTGTGGTGGGTCGATGTTGCGCAGTAACTAATATAATGGGCACACAAAGTTTCAATTGCAACACATGCGGTGCACAGTGTTGCAAAACGACGTTTTCACGATTAAAATTTAATAACTCCTGATCCATTGGTTTTAGAGAATGGATTTTTTCGAAGAATTTTCTGGATATAAATAGATGCATGTTTTGATATAATAAATTGAGTGATTAATCCCCTAAAAGTGAGATAGAAAATTTATTTCCCCAAATAATTTAGCTAGAAGCTCACTGTCTTCGCTAAAGTTCTAGAAAATATTATTGTGAAAATCTTTACTGAAGATACTAAAGCTCTATATAGTAACGGTAGCGAGATATGTAGGTTTGCTTGGGATAGACCCCTTCAAAACAGTTTTCGAATATAACTTTTTACGATTACTTTTTATTATTAAAAGTGTCTTCTACAAAGTTGTTAAAAGCGATAAAATACACATTTTTATAACAACGATGAATCTGTAGCTCTCGAAACAACAAAGTTATTGTCAATTTTCGAATATTTTTTATAAATTTACACCTTATTCGATTAAATATAAAAACCTTCGTCTGACGAAGACTGCTGGGTTGGTAACGTATAAAACCAATACTCCTGAAAGCATGGTAGATCGAATGAATTCAATTCAATACGATAATCCATAGATTTCAATTCAATACGATAATCCATAGATTTATATGCGTAACAGAATTACCATCGATTTTATTTTGGATGGAGTAGTGTATGAAATTGAAGTCAATTTACGCAATCGATTAATTCTTCAACAGATTGTATTATGTTACAAAATCATGTGGAAATGTGGTACAAGTTATTGTTGCATCGATTAACATTTTCCCAACCCATATATCTAACTTTTTTTGGCGAATTAACCTGCGAAGGTGACTATAAGAATCATTCAATAAAAGTATGCACATATAGTGAAAAGTTCTGTTTTCGAAACATATTTCCAATGATACGAAGACATAACGGAGTGTTGGTGGACGTGGGTAAAGTTAATTCATAAAAAATGGTGCATTTAACCCTTGTGAAGGCAAGCTAAAATCCTAACATTAAAGGGCAAGCCGGGCCTCTCAGGCCCGTCTAAATTCAAGCTCCTTTTTTGCCGTTCTCATATAGAAAGGTTATGCAATCGGTCGAAATTTCGACTTTTTAACCGAGACCCGCAGGGCCAAATCTCTTATACCATTCGACTCAGTTCATCGAGATCGTAAAATGTCTGTATGTGTGTGTATGTATGTATGTATGTATGGATGTATGTATGTGGCAAACAATCTCACCGATTTTTCTCTAAGGTAGCTGGACCGATTTGTACAAATTTAGTCTCAAATGAAAGGTGCAGCCTTCCCATCGGTCGCTATTGATTTTTTTTTATTGATCCGACTTTTGGTTCTGGAGTTAGGTGTTGAAGAGTACAATCACACAGCAAATTTCCATAGAAACTGATACCACCATGATGTCCAAATGATGCAATATATATTAAAATATGTGCAACATTACTTGGCTTTGCATGTCTAGATCATTAATGACCCACCGAGGGTACTTCGACCACATTGGCCAGCTATGGCGGTTTTTGATGCCCCGGGGGAACTTACCAAGTTCCTAAGATAAAGTCATACCTATCTCTCAGCGAATTCTTTTCCGATTTTTACAAACTTGGTTTCAAATGAAAGGTACAGCATTCCCATTGGCTGCTGTTGAATTTCTAATTGATCCGACTTCCGGTTCCGGAATTACAGGATGATGAGTACGAACACGCAGTAAATCCCGATTTCAGCGTATAAGGCGATGAATGTAAAAAGCTCAATTTTTTTTCCAAAAGGGTAGTACTCGGAAGATCACGTCGACTGTCGATTGGTTCTAAGCTCCATTTCGTTTGAACACGACCAATAAATGTTTCTGGGTTGCTATCAATTTCTTCTGATGCATAACCGGAGTACATATTCATATTTTTCTACATCAGATTCATCATCGGAAGCAATATCATTCACATCTTCTTCCTCGCTTTGCAAATCAGTTTCGGAATCGTCTGCTGTTGAATTTGCTCGAATTTCTTCCATTACTTCAGATTCTTTGAGACGATTGAAAACATGGGCATATCGTCTTATAGCCATTTCAATTTTTTGTTGTTTTTAGATCCTACAATTTGAATTATTACGAAAACTATAACAGAAAGAATAGACAACAAATAGACAATAACGACAGAGTTAGGTTATGTTGTATCCAAATAATTGTCAAGTAGACCACAGTGAGTGAAATAAAAGTATTTACCCAAAAAAATATGACACACGTCATTATCGTATGCTATTTCTACATTTCTTATAAAAGAAATGTATAGAATTCGCTCAAACTTTCAAGATTTTTTTCTTAAAAGAAAAGGTAAAAAGATAAAATCAATCAAAACATGAAAAAATTCCTGCTAATATGACGATGAACTCATCCAAATGTTTTTTTCAGATAAATATTAATGTATAAAACCCGTGGTATTCCTAGTAGTAGTAGTAGCCTAGTATTGCATGCACACCGGGCCTGCCAGACCCGGCTTGCCTTTTTGTGCATGTAAAAAATTCAAACATAGCTGCGCATCACTCCATAGATGAAAATTTCACAATTCTTTATTTTTGTTATAGATTTCAAAGCTACTTATCAAAATTTCCATGCCCAAGCTTATACTGCATACACATTTTTTTGTAACTAAAAAATTGTTATGTGCCGGGCCTCTTAGACCCGGTTGCCTTTTTGAGGGTTAAAAAAATATTTTGGCGATACAGAGAGTGTTAGTATATTCATTCACTTTTCATATATTTACTGCACAATTGAACAGTATTTCTTCAAATATCATAGCAGAATACTAAAAATTGAGCCAGTGACAGAAAATCTCTGGAGGTATCTCGTTTAAAACTTGCTTTGTGGTGTAAATCATAAATCAAGATATATTGGACCTATCGTTTTCATTATTTATTTTTTACTTAATATTTGAATTTTATTTATTTTTTTCTTAATATTTGAATTTTTTATAGCATTCTGCAGCTAAAAATGCAATTTTCGCTAAAAAAAATCATGAAACTTATTTTTGTGAACCAAGTTATGATCTTTAATGATGTTATGATATGAAGGAGAACTGTGCAAAATTTCAAACAATTTGGTTCAGTAGATTTAAAGTTATTCTGTACATCGCATTTATTCGTGGTGTCTCCTGAAGATTTTCAATATTTTGCGGTGAACATTAAGGAAAATATTGCTTAAATGTTGCATTATTGTCTGAATAGACTAACACTCTCGGTATCGCCAATTTTTTTAAGCACGATATTTTTTCAACAATAATCCTACCCCCTTAAGCAAGAACTGATTTCATCAGTAGGTGTCGACTAACGGATAAAATTTGACGAAGATCGCGGACCACGCTACCAAATATTCGATTAGTTCCTTTTATGGGTCATCGTGAATTCGTCCTATATAACAGTGTTGCATTCTTTCAGCATTTTGCTTACATCCGAATTTTGATTGATATTGTAAGTAACGTTTTCCGCAAGCGCAAGATTTAGTGGCTGTTTTAGGGCAGACCTGTTCGTCCATAATCCAGCAATGTTGATTTAACTTCAGATGAAGCGATCGCAGGTGCAATTCTCTATTTAATTTTCGACAAATTCATACAATTCATCAGTATTATATTGTCATTCGCATAATAGATCTCTATCAATTAAATTCTTGCCATTTCATTTATGTGCTGGTAAACATACATGCTGACAAAATTTGAGGATTTTTGGGAAGTAGGAGATTGATAGATATTGCTACCAGAAACCCTCCCTCTCCGCAGGATTCCGAACCAACATCATCACCGTTTGGTGCCAAATCCGGGGGATAATATAGTAGATGTTAGTAGTGTGTAGTGTAGTAGAGTAGTAGTAGTGATAGTAGTGAGTGTTTAGTGTAGTAGTAGTAGTGATAGTGAGTGTGTGTGTGTGTGTAGTAGTAGAGTAGAGATAGAGTGTGTGATAGTAGTCGAGTAGTGTGTAGTGATAGTGAGTGTGAGTAGTAGTATAGATATATATATATAACTCTGTGTGTGTGTGTAGATGTGTGTGTGGTGATGTGTGTGGTGTGTGTGTGTCGACACACGTCACACACTCACCACACACACACACACTCGGACACGGACACTCTATATATATATATATATAATATATATATAATCTACTCACTACTATACTCTCTACTAAACTACTCTCTATACTACTACTATATCTATATATATATAGCATAAAAACAGTCTTCGGTACACCCCCCCCCCCTCTCCCTTTCCTCGGATTAGATACTTCTCACCCTTCCCATCGTTCACAAAAACCACCCCATGACCATCTCCTTAGTGGAAGGAATACTTATGTCAAAATTGAATTCATCGCTAATAATCACATTGAATGAATAGATAAGGATTACTTCAGAACCCTCCCCCTCCCTTTCTTGGTCCACTCTCATCATCCATCGGCTTAGTGGGAGAAATACATATGTCAAATACTAATAAATATGGAGATATAAATAATTCTTTGCCTAAAAAACAACCCCTCCCCCTAAAGCTAAATGTACCAACCCCCCCCCCCCCAAAAAAAAAAAATTCCATGAACATCTTCTTGGGAAAAAGAATACGTATGCCAAATTTCATCAAGATCGGACTTGTAGTTTAGAAGTAGTTAGCGGACATACATACAAACATACATTGATTTTTATATATTTTATTATACTCATGTCTTTATGTAACAATTGAAGTTTTATAGCACACTACAAGTGCCATTTAAGTTTTAAGAGCGGCATCAAAAGTGCCTTAAAACTACAATTGTTACTAGAGATGAGCCAAGTAGGAAACAAATTAAATGACAAGAAGCTTCGTTTTCGTTCCTGGAGTACTCCAGTAGCATCTCGTCTGGTCTGGTATTTCCAAAACTAAACTCTTAATATCAGAAACACTTCCCTAAATGATAGTACACCAGAAATAGGAGGGATCCTGAATGATTTAGCACCCCCACGACACAGGCACGAGTGCAGCAATCCTTCCAATCCTACTCTTACAAAGGACACAAATCCCCTCAGACCGGCAGGTATTGCTCAACTGTTTGTGCCAAGAGCTCTCTGAGCTATGCCAACCTCATTCAGTCAGGCTAATCCAATTTACCACGGCACTTTGGTTCAATCATTCATGAAGTAATTAACACCGATTGCAGCCATGATGATGCACCGTCGGAGTCGCGTCGGTGCAGTGCAGAAGCAGCACACGCTTGAACTGGGATGCCACGGGCGAAGCGACGCGATGTCGGGCGGATCAGAGATGTGTGCGATGCTATTTTGTATTTGTCTGTTTGCTTCTGGGAATAGAACGGATACATTAGTTCGGTAAAAACTTGTTTGTGCAAAAAGTTACTCAACAATCAGCAAAGATCCGTTAAAAGTTGTGCCTTTGTCTAGCAGTTGATGCGCTTTCAAAGACTGTTCTAACACCGTAAGTAGGGTAACTTCTATCTTCGAGTAAGTTGTCAGGGCCAAAAAATCAATACTTCGGCGCTGAATTCCTTTCCAAGCCGATTGATTCTAAAGATTGACTCGACACAGAATATGTTTTTCCAACCAGTCCTAGGCTCCATTCAACGGATCACAGCCGAGCCAGGTATGGGCTAGTTTGTTGTTGCTGTGCAGCTGCAGCGCTTGTTCAATCGGTACCTAAAACTGCACTGTTCCCATACCTGCATCTTTATGTGGGCAGGCAGACCGAAAGCACACCTATGAATAATTACTAAATTTACATACACTTTGCACCTTGCCGGTAGCCGGTCGGGTAGAGGTTCTAAGCACTCTCACCAACAGTTAGTAGGGGTAGGGTCGAGGGGGAATGTAAAATTAGAGGAGAAAAAAAGTCATTGACCTGACCTAGATATTTGAACAACGTATTAGGGTGTTCATTGAAGGGTTCTATTATGGTGTGAGAAGTGTTTGAAGTTGCTGGTGTTGTCGTTGATTAAAATAATGATAGTATGGCATACTATGGGGGCGCATTCTTATAAAGATTGAACACGAAAAAATCCGGATGAATAGAAGGACACCGAAGAAGGATTGAAATACAACTTGAACTTTTTTATGTTTTTTTCGAGAATTTTCCTACCGGAGCTATAGGGCTGAATTCACGGAAGGGCTCGCAGACGAGGCGGGGAAATGTCACCCACTAACACTGCTTAAGACCAATTGCAGCGGGACGTGACTTTGATTGAGACATTGAATGAACGGCTCAGATGTGCAGGCGTAGGGTCTTTACCATCGCGCGAGAATGAGCGTTTATTTGTGCGGGTTTGAGAAGGCGTTAATCAGATTAAAAGTGTTATAGCGTTCACCAAGTGACCGGGGTGTTTTTGTGTTTGCGAAATCCTGTGCGGAGTTGGGGGTGAATGATTGCGATTGCATATTTGTCTTGGTGTATCATCGCGAACGGCTCGAGCGTTTGTAAGTTAAGCTGTTCGATCACGTAGACGTATGCATGTTGCGTGTGCAAGCGTGTCGCGAATTTTAATTCGATTTTGTAACCGTTCATTCACATGTTCACGTGTGTTCTTGGATGATCGTGCGGACCATGAATCAGATACTTCAGTTTCAGTGTACGGCTCAGGTGCTAGAAAAGAGTGAGTTCTTCCATATAACTTTGTTTCCGGTCATGTCGCTATGGAACGTGTTGTAAAGTGGATATGAGCGCCATTTTTTTATTGGTCGAACTGAAGCCATGGACCTAGGCTGCTAGTGCCGAGAGTAATAGATTCGTTAACTTTACTTAGTCATCGGGGTGTTATTCTGTTTTCAAGATCGTGAACGTAGGCGTGCGAAGCGCTCGAGAATTTGTATGTTAACTTGTTATCGCTTGCGCTAGCGTGTGTGTAACTTCGCGTACATAAATTCGATTATATAACCGTGTGGCCACACACATGAAACTCTTTGTTAATATCATATTCGTTAAGCTATATATGGAGGATGGTGCAGTCGAGGTGCGACTACATGATCTGTCTTCGGGAGAGAACAATCCGCAGATTGATTACCTTTAGTTCGTTAATAAGGAAGCTTCAATAAATTGCAGTTTCTGAAGCACGAGAGCCACTTGTTATTATTGATATATATCAACCTCCTCTTCCAGTAACACAGTATTGTACTCAGTTGGTATTTTATGAGGAGATACTTGAAGGCAGAGAGTACCACTTTTCAAAGAATGATTTTCATAACCTCACTGTTCCGTCCAGACAATCAACTGTGAGACTTTACTGAGCCATATAATCGAAGGAAATGTTACTGTAGATAAATTTTCGCTAGAATTGAAACAGTTTTCCAGAGTATGTACCCATGCATGACCGAAGCCGCCGTGGTCCAATCGACGCCTAGATGAACTAAACAGACAGCGAGCAGCTGCTCTTTGAAACTTCCACTTCATCTACCCTCGACACGTAACAAAACTTAATCCAACTTAAACGAAATTCAATACAGTTTTAGCACACCCGCGGGGGACAAAGTCCCACCACCCCTCACCTAAAATTTTGAAGTCGGTTGTCTCAATCATTTGAAAAATCAAAACAAGGGTTCCTTATTACCCGACGTTTCGGCCTTTTGGTGATGGCCTTTCTCCAAGGAAAAGGCCATCGCCAAAATGCCGAAACGTCGGGTAATAAGAAGCCCTTGTTTTGATTTTTCAAAAGACTGAGACAGCCGACTTCAAAATCTCCAACATAACAACCAGTCGTTGATCTACATAAGTGTTCAAAAATAAATTTAAGAAAAAACATGTATTACAAATTTGTAGTCAGCTCGAAGCAAACAACAGAAACAGTTGGGTGCCTTGTCTGAAGAACAACAGAAAATTGGGGCGGGCATAGCGTAGTTGGTAAATCGATTGCCCCGTTCGCCGCTTGTTCGATTCCCAACCCCGCACGTAGATTTTTCGCGTGTAATCTTGAATGATCGCGCGCGGACCGTGAATCTGATAGTTAATTTTTAGTGTATGGTGCAGATGCTAGAGGAGAAGGTAGATTCCAGCTTGAGACCGCGTTTATAAGTTTATCAGCGCTAAAATATTTATTTAACCACGGTGTTTTCATGTTTGCGAGACTGCAGACTTTGGTATGCGTGGATAATCGCGATATTTTAACACGCTGAATGATGCTAGAGGAGAGTGAAATTTCCCATATTACTAGAGTTTCCGGGTTCTGTCGCCATGGAACATGTTGTTTAGTGAATATGGGCGTCATTTTTTTATTGGTCCAATTGAGGACATGATGCTAGGCTGCTAGAACCACAGGTTGAGACTTCCGACATGATTGCGCGAACAGTGGGCTAATCATTCGTAACCGAGCGCTCGTTCGTTACACACGCGCGTTATTTAGTGTAACTTTACCTTGAGTTAGGCGATATCGGCGAAGGTGTCTATCCCAGCAAAGGCTGGAGTATAAACATTATATTGTGTCAAGCAGTCAAGAGGAAAATCCTGTAACAACTCTACTGTGTGAAGGTCACGCGGGTGACGGATAAAAAGCGAAGGATCAATTCACCTACCAGCTCGCCAAAAATCAAATGGTGAAGTATTTCGTTTTTACTTTTCTATTATAGTTTTTGATTTTTATTTTTATTTAAGTTAAATAGTGCGGTCGAGCTTGTTGCTGTCCCACAATAAAATGGGTCAAGGAGAAGGATCTCCCTCCAAAGATGAATCTTATGGGGAAGAGGAACGTCTATCTAATTCTGAGACAGATGATTTTTATCTACGATCAACCTTCCTCACTTTCTCCCAATGTCTCACAGCCCAACATGCATCTGGTATTGTACGGCGGAAGACGAATAGGGTCGTTCCAAGTCAGTTTTCTGAGAGCAAATCGTACAAAGCTTCTCTGAACACTTTTTTCCCAACCGATTACTTTGGCCCGCGTTGTATGGCGCCCATACTTGTACAGCATACTCTAAGGTGCTCCGGACCAGTGCGCAGTATGTTGATTTCAGCGCGTAGAAATCCACAAAATCAACTGTGTTCCGCTTCAGAAAGCCCAGTGTTGCAAAAGCCTTCGCCGTTGCTGCAGTGATGGGGTCGGCGAAACGTTTCTGTTTTCTGTCGAACACTCGATGATACAAGCTTGAAGGGTATATTAGCGATATCTTACAGTTTAGTAAGCACCATTCCTCTATATTGTCTATATCATTTTCAGATCATCAGCGTAGAGTAGTTTTCCAGACTTGATGCGGGTGCAGAGATCGTTTCAACGGACGCTGGACAGGGCGCTGAATACATCGGCATCATTTACGTTAGGACGAGGTAGGTTGATAGTATACATTGGTAACGTTTCAAGGTACTGTTGCGATGGATAGACAGGAGGGCCGGTAAATACATCGAATTTTTGATTTTCGATACTCGATTTTCAATTTTCAATTTTTGATTTTCGATTTTCGATTTTCAATTCTCGATTCTCGATTCTCGATTTTCGATTTTCGATTTTCGATTCTCGATTCTCGATTCTCGATTCTCGATTCTCGATTCTCGATTCTCGATTCTCGATTCTCGATTCTCGATTCTCGATTCTCGATTCTCGATTCTCGATTCTCGTTTCTCGATTTTCGATTTTCGATTTGCGATTTTCGATTTTCGATTTTCGATTTTCGATTTTCGATTTTCAATTTTCAATTTTCGATTTTGGATTTTGGATTTTGGATTTTCGATTTTCAATTTTCAATTTTCAATTTTCGATTTTTGATATTTGTTTTTCAATTTTCGTTCTTCGACTTTTACTGGTCGATATTCGTTTTTCGATATTAGAATTTCGATATTTAATTTTCGCTTTTTGATTTTCTATTTCCAGTTTTCCGTTTTTGGATCTTCGATTTTCGTGTTCTGTTTTTTGATTTTCGATTTTCAATTTTTTATTTTCGATTTTTGTTTGAGTTTTGATTTTCAAGTTTCGATTTTTGATTTTATATTTAATTTTTGCTTCGATTTTCAATCGATTTTATTTATTTAATTTTTTTATTTTCAATTTTTGGTTTTTTTTCTTTCGGTTTCCATATTTCAATGTTCTGTTCTTGATTTTCATTTTTCGGCTTTTGATTCGCAATTTTTAGTTTTCAATTTTTGATTCTAGATTGTTGATTAGTGGTTGGTGTTTGTTGATTTTTAATTTTTGATTTTTGATTTTCGACTTTCAATTTTCGATTTACAATTTTCAATTTTCAATTTTCGATTTTGGATTTTCGATTTTCAATTTTCGATTTTTGATATTTGTTTTTCAATTTTCGTTCTTCGACTTTTACTGGTCGATATTCGTTTTTCGATATTAGAATTTCGATATTTAATTTTCGCTTTTTGATTTTCTATTTCCAGTTTTCCGTTTTTGGATCTTCGATCTTCGTGTTCTGTTTTTTGATTTTCAATTTTTTATTTTCGATTTTTGTTTGAGTTTTGATTTTCAAGTTTCGATTTTTGATTTTATATTTAATTTTTGTCTTCGATTTTCAATCGATTTTATTTATTTAATTTTTTTATTTTCAATTTTTGGTTTTTTGTCTTTCGATTTTCATATTTCAATGTTCTGTTCTTGATTTTCATTTTTCGGCTTTTGATTCGCAATTTTTAGTTTTCAATTTTTGATTCTAAATTGTTGATTAGTGGTTGATGTTTGTTGATTTTTAATTTTTGATTTTCGATTTTCGACTTTCAATTTTCGATTTTCAATTTTCAATTTTCGATTTTGGATTTTCGATTTTCAATTTTTGATATTTGTTTTTCAACTTTCGTTCTTCGACTTTTACTGGTCGATATTCGTTTTTCGATATTAGAATTTCGGTATTTGATTTTCGCTTTTTGATTTTCTATTTCCAGTTTTCCGTTTTTGGATTTTCGATTTTCGTTTTCTGTTTTTTGATTTTCGATTTTCAATTTTTTATTTTCGATTTTTGTTTGAGTTTTGATTTTCAAGTTTCGATTTTTGATTTTCAATTCAATTTCATTTCAGTTTTCGATTTTATATTTAATTTTTGTCTTCGATTTTCAATCGATTTTATTTATTTAATTTTTTTATGTTCAATTTTTGATTTTTTGTCTTTGGATTTTCATATTTTTTTTTTTTGATTTTCGATTTTCAATTTTTTATTTTCGATTTTTGTTTGAGTTTTGATTTTCAAGTTTCGATTTTTGATTTTCAATTCAATTTCATTTCAGTTTTCGATTTTTGATTTTATATTTAATTTTTGTCTTCGATTTTCAATCGATTTTATTTATTTAATTTTTTTATGTTCAATTTTTGATTTTTTGTCTTTGGGTTTTCATATTTCAATGTTCTATTTTTGATTTTCATTTTTCGGCTTTTGATTACGCAATTTTTGGTTTTCAATTTTTGATTCTAGATTGTTGATTAGAGGTTGGTGTTTGTTGATTTTTAATTTTTGATTTTCGACTTTCAATTTTCGATTTTTGATTTACGATTTACGACTCTCGATTTTCGATTTTCAATTTTCGATTTTTGATATTTGTTTTTCAATTTTCGTTCTTCGACTTTTACTGGTCGATATTTGTTTTTCGATATTAGAATTTCGATATTTGATTTTCGCTTTTTGATTTTCTATTTCCAGTTCTTCGTTTTTGAATTTTCGATTTTCGTTTTCCGTTTTTTGATTTTCGATTTTCAATTTTTTATTTTCGATTTTTATTTGAGTTTTGATTTTCAAGTTTCGATTTTTGATTTTCAATTCAATTTCATTTCAGTTTTCGATTTTTGATTTTATATTTAATTTTTGTCTTCGATTTTCAATTTTCAATCGATTTTATTTATTTAATTTTTTTATTTTCAATTTTTGGTTTTTTGTCTTTGGGTTTTCATATTTCAATGTTCTATTCTTGATTTTCATTTTTCGGCTTTTGATTCGCAATTTTTAGTTTTCAATTTTTGATTCTAAATTGTTGATTAGTGGTTGATGTTTGTTGATTTTTAATTTTTGATTTTTGATTTTCAATTTTCGATTTTTGATTTACGATTTACGATTCTCGATTTTCGATTTTCAATTTTCGATTTTTGATATTTGTTTTTCAATTTTCGTTCTTCGACTTTTACTGGTCGATATTTGTTTTTCGATATTAGAATTTCGATTTTCAATTTTCGATTTTTGATATTTGTTTTTCAATTTTCGTTCTTCGACTTTTACTGGTCGATATTTGTTTTTCGATATTAGAATTTCGATATTTGATTTTCGCTTTTTGATTTTCTATTTCCAGTTCTTCGTTTTTGAATTTTCGTTTTCTGTTTTTTGATTTTCGATTTTCAATTTTTTATTTTCGATTTTTGTTTGAGTTTTGATTTTCAAGTTTCGATTTTTGATTTTCAATTCAATTTCATTTCAGTTTTCGATTTTTGATTTTATATTTAATTTTTGTCTTCGATTTTCAATTTCCAAACGATTTTATTTATTTAAATTTTTTATTTTCAATTTTTGGTTTTTTGTCTTTGGGTTTTCATATTTCAATGTTCTATTCTTGATTTTCATTTTTCGGCTTTTGATTCGCAATTTTTAGTTTTCAATTTTTGATTCTAAATTGTTGATTAGTGGTTGATGTTTGTAGATTTTTAATTTTCGATTTTAGTTTCGATTTTTCAGTTTTGAGTTTTGATTTTCGATCTTTGAGATTTGATTCACGATTTTTGATTTTCGGTTTTCAATTTTCGATCTTCAATTTTCGATTTTAAATGTTTACTGTTTTATTGTTTTACTGTTTTACTGTTTTACTGTTTTACTGTTTTACTGTTTTACTGTTTTACTGTTTTACTGTTTTATTGTTTTACTGTTTTACTGTTTTACTGTTTTACTGTTTTACTGTTTTACTGTTTTACTGTTTTACTGTTTTACTGTTTTACTGTTTTACTGTTTTACTGTTTTACTGTTTTACTGTTTTACTGTTTTACTGTTTTACTGTTTTACTGTTTTACTGTTTTACTGTTTTACTGTTTTACTGTTTTACTGTTTTACTGTTTTACTGTTTTACTGTTTTACTGTTTTACTGTTTTACTGTTTTACTGTTTTACTGTTTTACTGTTTTACTGTTTTACTGTTTTACTGTTTTACTGTTTTACTGTTTTACTGTTTTACTGTTTTACTGTTTTACTGTTTTACTGTTTTACTGTTTTACTGTTTTACTGTTTTACTGTTTTACTGTTTTACTGTTTTACTGTTTTACTGTTTTACTGTTTTACTGTTTTACTGTTTTACTGTTTTACTGTTTTACTGTTTTACTGTTTTACTGTTTTACTGTTTTACTGTTTTACTGTTTTACTGTTTTACTGTTTTACTGTTTTACTGTTTTACTGTTTTACTGTTTTACTGTTTTACTGTTTTATTGTTTTACTGTTTTACTGGTTTACTGGTTTACTGTTTTACTGTTTTACTGTTTTACTGTTTTACTGTTTTACTGTTTTACTGTTTTACTGTTTTACTGTTTTACTGTTTTACTGTTTTACTGTTTTACTGTTTTACTGTTTTACTGTTTTACTGTTTTACTGTTTTACTGTTTTACTGTTTTACTGTTTTACTGTTTTACTGTTTTACTGTTTTACTGTTTTACTGTTTTACTGTTTTACTGTTTTACTGTTTTACTGTTTTACTGTTTTACTGTTTTACTGTTTTACTGTTTTACTGTTTTACTGTTTTACTGTTTTACTGTTTTACTGTTTTACTGTTTTACTGTTTTACTGTTTTACTGTTTTACTGTTTTACTGTTTTACTGTTATACTGTTTTACTGTTTTACTGTTTTACTGTTTTACGTCCTTGTCGTCGACGAAGGCTAAATCCATTCTCGTTGCTAAGAGAGCAGATTTGATACAAACCACCAGCGACCAGCGTTTCTGTGATAGCCATCTCTTGTTCCGATGTTGCATTTTTTGGAATGTAGCACTTGAGGTCGTCATCGAAGATCCACCGAAGATGAGGGAGATTGTAATCGCCTACAACAAGTACATTGTACGACAACTTGTTCCAAATGTTCACATCTAGCTTTAGTACAGTTCCAGTTAGATTTTTCTTTATCGCTATAAGAACACCACCTCCGCGGCTTAGATGACTGGTAGAAGAGTTGCGATCGCATCGGTAGATTGCGTAGTTCGTCTACATATGGGGAACGGGCCATTTAGGCCAATATATTCAGATTCCTGATTTGAGTCTTACCACACCCCCCTCCCCCTCTGTCGTCACTGATCCGATAGCTACACTCTGTTCTGAAAATATAGAAAAATCGTCTTAGCGCACCAGCGACTGCTCGTTAAGTGAGCCATTTACGCGACTTCTGGATGGAAATTTACGATAGCTGTAAAATATTGCATAAAACCTATTGTTCTCACTTTTATATAATTAATTTTACTCCTAGTTTAAGGTAGCTGTATTATTCTTTCTTAAATTTAATATTGAAAACATTTTCAAAACTGTGATTTCGTAGTTTTAAGGTGTTTTAAATGTTTAAAAAAGAGAAGTTGGCTCCGCCATTGTGCCGATCAAATAAACGAACTGATAAAAAAAGAATTAAAAATTATAAAAAAAAGAAAATAGGTCTACTGATTTTTTAAAAACTAGATCTTCCACAAATTAACTATTCTAAGATATTTGATTGAGTTTTTTCTCTCTAAACATCATTAACATTCCTTTTCCCCGAAGAACCCCACTCTCCAACCGCGCCCAATAGGTTTTTCAACGTATTGTCAGCTCCCACGTGCTTTTTCCCGCGATAGCGCTCGAGAACAGTTTCTTTTCAAGAGCCCACCCGCCCCGGCTGCTTTCAGCGCCCCTTAGCAATTTGAACTCTCCGAAGACGAATAAACAAAGCACGAATGTTTCCACGGCAATTGTCAACATAACCCAAAAACGACCATCTGGTGGAACTGCGCCGGCACTTGAATGAATGGGAATTGAAAGAACCTACCCCACTCCTAGTACTAGTGGTGAACTAGTTTGCATAAACAAACTTTGCGGAGCTTCGTTCCGGGCGGAACTAGCTGAACTAGACTAGTAGATGTATGTCGGGATCTACCGTTCCTACACACAGCCACACATACGCCCTCACAATGGGAATCAATTTCCCTCCGGTAAAGCGCAGTTGGCAAGTGTATAATAGAAAAAAAGTGCTATAATTTATGCTGATTGGAATGAAATTGTTTGATTTTGTTTTTAGAGCACGCGCCTCTTCGTCTCTGTTTGCCAGTCCTTTTGTGGAACGACCCCGCAGTCAGTGTGTGGAAAATAAGAAGGCTAATGACTCAATTGACCTTGACTATCGGAGGATCGTTCAATGGAAAGCTTGATTGGTTGTCGGCTTCAAAACTTGCGAAACCGAGGAAGATGACAGATTTTTGAAGCGTCCCATATAAGCGTTTTTATTTATGTATCCTCAATGTTCTAACTGGATCCAATCTACACCTCAAATCTTTCGGGAACTTGAACCAAGCAAAAAACGGCATTGTAAGGGACCATTAATAAAGAACGTAACGCTTTTAGGGGGGGGGGGTCTGTAGTCCGAGAAATTGTGACATATTGGGGAGCGGGAGTAAGCTAGAACGTTACGTAACATGCTTTAACTCAAGAAACAAAAAAAAATCATGGAATTTGTTACGTAATAGGGGAGGGGGGATAGAGAAATGTGTGACAATTTGTTACATGGGGGGAAGGGGGAGTCAATTTTGGGCAATTTTTGCGTTACGTAATTTATGAATGGCCCCTAACTGCGGTGGTACTGATAAATCAGGATTGAGCGAAGAAGATTGATTACATCGAGTTCATTCTCACGCTCCCAGCAGCTTTCTTCTGCCGGGTGCTAAAGCTAAAATCCAGTACTTCAGTCGAAAAAAAAACACTCAATTCATATTTTCCTTATGAAACCGATATTTTTCATGCCAGACGCCAACGGCGGGGAAACCGGTGGAACCCGGTTTTATATTCAAATTATTATTTTTCACCAGTCATCAACCGACCGAGTTTGTGGTCGATTCAGGAACACACACACACACATCCAGTTGAGAATTGAAGTATAATTCACATCACGCAGGTTCTCCTGGGTGGCAAGTAGAAAAAGCAAGTTCCGCCGCTACCTTCACGTTAGTCGGAATTGGAACAGAACGCAAAGGGAAAAACCCCCTAGAATCAATTCATCCAATTTCCTCTGTAAACATTCGTGCAGGGCTTATCAAACAGTGGCGAGAGGGAGTGGGACGGCAGGCGCTCTTTTTTCTTCAGTAGCCAACTAGTACACGTTTATTCCGTACACTAGTTGTGTCGCGTGTGAAAAGTGTTGTCATGATATTTGGCACAGTGTCAAAAGCTAGCACGAATATGAACATAACGAAACATCCAGAAAAGTGGGTAATTTCGTTTCTTGAATAGGAACTTTTGCCTAACCGTGTAGAAAGCATGGCAATGACGACGGAAAATTGCTTCGTGTGGTGTTCTTTTTAATTTTCTTTGAATACAGTTAAGTTTCCAGACCATTTTCAGTAGAAGGTGAAATAATATGGGGAGAGCACTATATTTCTCCCTGGTGGAGAACAATTTAGGTAAAAGTTACTTTTTCTCCATTAAGGAGAAAATTGTTTAAAACCATCTTTGTGCGAGAAGAGCACAAAAACTATAACTCAATTAGTTATGGAATTTACGTTTCGACTTCGTCTCATCAGAACCCGACACTAACATAGTGACAGGACTAAGCTGGCGCCGGTATGACGCTAGCTCCAAAAAACACAATCACGCTTGACTAGGGTGCTCAGGAACACAAATTGTGTCTCCGTTTTTTGGAGCTAGCGTCAATCCAGCGCTAGCTTAGTCCTGTCACTAATTTAGTGTCGGATTCTGATGAGACGAAGTCGAAACGTAAATTCCATAACTAATATGGATGGAGATTTTGGACCGATAGAAAAGGGAAATATTACTAAACAATGTAAACAGGACGTCAGGACTGGCATGGCCACTGGCTTAGGAGAAGGAGTCTAAGGTAGATACAAAACACCAGACTAAGATCGTCGTAGTCCGGAACATTCGGTATATAAGGGTCACACAAACGGCCCGGGTTCCGTGGTGGTGGAGGAACGCTATGTGGGAAGCTGAGCTGCAAGCAACCGGGCGGGTCATGGGTGATGGATAATGCTTGGTCGCGATAGCAACTAGTTGTGATTCGCGACCCGAACCAGTAGCGGAGGCTGACTACGGGTGTGGTAGGACGAGGTAGCGGGCTCTACACGTTCTAGGCCTAAATACCACATGCCCTAAAGTAGCCCTGACAAGGCAAGCCACAGTGGCACGACTTAGAACAAAATGTGGATTAAAGTCCAAACTTTTCCGTATCGGTTCATATAGGACGTTTTTATGTAATTTTGGTACGCTGAATTCGTTTTCGATATTAAAACATTTCAAAAATGAACATTTACTATTCATTAGGGTGTCTCAAAATTTTTTTTTCTAAATCGTTCTTAAAATTTGTGTATATTAATTTTCGTGTGCTAAATCGTTTTTGATATTAACATTTGCAAAAAAAATTCATTATGCATTAGGGTGGCTCAAAAATAATTATTTTGCTTTGAAGGTAAAAAAATTTATTGAAAACATTTTTGTGCTCTGAATTCCTATGTTGGTTATAGAAAATAGAAATTAACTTAAGTAGTAAAGTAGTAGAGTGGCTCAAAAGTAAATATTTTGTCTTTTATAAAGATTTCTTTCAATTGTAATTTTGGAATTTATTTTCCGTATTGAAACGAATTGATTCTCATTATGTGGCTTTAGAAATGACTATATTATTTTTAAGGATGAAATAAGATATGATCGACTAATTTTGGAACGTTTAATTCATTAGGTTACTTGGTATGAAAACTACATTTTTTTCATTTTCAAAACAAACATTTTGAGCGTCTTAGTGGAATATTGATTTCACTAATCAACAAGATGGTTAACGATTTTGTTTTCGCAGGTGTGTTTTAAGTTGCTTAGATTGCTTATTTCACACCTTAAATTGAAATAAATCGAAAATCCTTTTTTCGCGTATATGGTTCATTTAAAAATGGTCTTATTTTATTAGGATAATATCGCATATCTTAAGCTATATCAGCGCTATGCAAACTCGGAAAAAATAGTCTCACCAAATGACTAGAACTCAACTGTGTTCACTCAATTTGACAGTTATTGCGTAAGTTAGCAAAAATAGTTCATAAAACATTTTATGACACATTTCAGATGGTTGAAAATATTTACTGAATTTTAAACATTCTTAATTCCTTTACCACTTAAAAACCATACTTCCCATTCGGCTCCTTACTCTTGCTCACTAGTAAAACCCTTGTAGATCATGCTCTAAATGCTATTTGAAAGTTGTGCATAAATTAGTGTCATTATTCTAGTCATAAAGTGAATATTCAAATTAAATATCAATAATAACCATGCGTCTCCATTCACAGTTTTTTCAAATTTTGACTGCTTATCGCAAGTTTTCGCAAAACTAGCATAGGCTCATTTTAAAGAGAAAATGAAAAGCTTTCGAATGAGCAGAGTGTGATCGCGGGCGTTCACGGGTGTCGTTGTTGTTATCGCTTTAGAAGTTCGAATTCAATAAAAAAAATCATGACAAACGGTTATCTAAACACTAACTAAACCAACTAGTGACTTATTTTTGGCGATTTTACGATGTAATTTTATCACACGGATAATTTTGGTGAAGCAATGCAATTCATAAAATCAACCGTTTCTTTGAAAAACGAGAATAACCGTATGTAGTTCCTATGGTCAAATAATGCAAAAAACACTTGAGTTATGCCCTTCAAAAAGCTGTCAAAAATTCATTTTGCATTCAAATCACCTAAAATCTCGCGAAAATGTTTCTGATGGCTCAGCTGATACGAGAAAAATACTAGTGAGAATATCGCATAACTTTCATATATGGACTTAAGTCCGGGCTCGTCCCACTGTGCAAGCCAGCGCCGCCTTTAAACAAGCGCTTAGCCCAAATCTCTCTCCTCCCGTGATCCTTCAGCGTTACTGCAAGGTTGGCGCAGGCCTAGCTAACCGCCCCAATAAATTGCAGGTTCAGAAACTTCAGCAAGAAATTTCGGATGAACAAAATTGGCACAGACGTACGCAACGCAAAACGGACAAGAGACTGGAAACTTGGGACATGGAACTGCAGGTCGCTTAACTTTATCGGGAGCACTCACACAGGGCCGTCGAGAGCGGCGGCGGGCCCCAAGGCTAGTGTTACTGACGAGCCCTTCTCAACTTACTTATTTGAATCTTGATTAGAGGACTTGTATATATTCATTCATATATCAAACTATTGGCGTTTTCGTTTTTTCTTGGTGCTACACCGGTGTAGTGCAAAGAAAGAGATAGACTGATTACACCCAAGTTTGAATGAGTGTAGCACCGACTACACCGGTGTAGTGCACTGTCAAAAACGAATATGCCATATGTTGCTGTTGCTAAAATTGCTATGGTTACGAGTTTTTCAATTAGCGGGTTCCTGGGTACTCTTTTGCCCTGTTAAAAATGTACACAATGGTTAACAACCTTATTAGAGGTATATGGAGATAATCCGTGTATTCGCACCACGTTTGTGTCATCGCCTTTATATATACAGAGGTACTGACTTCATGTTGCCACATTCAATGATATATTTAATTTTGCGCAATAAACGCTTCTACTTGATTATTAGTCTGAAAAATAATCAGTACACTATGTCCAACTATGAAATTGTAAGGTATAGACATTGATCATCTTTACCTCCATTTGCAAATTTGATATTTTTAACTTCTCCAACAGGTGATTTTAAGGGACACCTCGAAAAGTAAACAGGAATACAGTTTGACCACAGTACGGCCTTTTTCCGCTTTGATCGTCGTTCATTTTTATTCACGTTCGACACAGTAGCTTGAAGTAGGGGAGACTGGGGCTAGTTGGCGGGGTTTTTTGGTTTCAATTTTTATCGCCGATTTTTTTAAAGTGTTTGATGCATTGTCTCCATTTTTAGAGACAAAAATATGTGACGCGGAAAACCCGCTAACTTACCCCGGCCCCGGGGTAAGTTGGCGGTATGTGGGTATACGCCAACAACTAAGCAATCAAATGGAGATTCAATTACTTCAAGGGTCCTTTTGGAACGTGCTGAATGTCTTTTCGAGAAAACTGTATATTAACCGACATTTGCTATTATATTTCAGTTTCAATACCCCGCAATTTTGACTTTGACGCGTACTCCCTATACAAAAGAAAATTTTCGAAATTTTTTATGCAATTGGCCGAAATAAATGTCTCCTTCCAGAAATAAAAATATTTCATGATTTTATTGCACTGTAAATAGTACCGCCAACTTATCCCACGTGCAGCACCGCCAACTTGCCTCAACCGCATATTTTATTAAAAATTATTTAAAAAATTACTTTTGTTTGTGGATAGATGTAATATCTATACGGATGCTCTTTTCACGCGCTATCGAAAAATATAATCATTCGGGAAATAGATTTAAAATCACTCTAAATAACGCAAAGCATTTAAAATTTAGAACATTTACGTGGTATACTCGAAAACACAATATCACCCACAACTTCCACCAAACAAATCGTTTTGCAACAAAAACACATTGGATAACGGATTTTACCTAACTTGAGGTACATAAGAAGAGCCAGCGCTATATGTCTAATTGAAACAGAGAAAAAGGGATTCCGCCAACTTACCTCAACCGCCAACTAGCCCCGGGCTCCCCTACAATATTTTGCTTCTGTGGTTTAGACAAAATGATACACGGGTAGATTTATCTGTTGGTAGCGGTGGAGCAGTTTTTAGCTTTTGTTGTTAGCAAGAATAAGGTAGCAAATTCAGCTCGTAATTCTCGTTTAACCCTACAACGGTTTCGTAACTTTTTTTATACGTAAACGGTTTTGTGGGTACATTCGTACCCCAGAATTAAAACCGCTCTAATATGCCTAGTTTTTATTAAATTTATAATTAAATTAGATAGTTTTATTCAAAAATAAGCCAATCAAAGCAGCCTTTTCAAAAATAATCGTGCTTTGCAAATTTTTATGCACATTTTCATTTTTATACAATTTGTCCTAAAAATACGTCAACATCCTTTTTTAACCTTAATATTGCTATAACTTCGGAAGCTTCTAACCGATTTTTACTATCTATACGGCGTTGTAAATATTATTAAATTGCCTTTTGAACAAATAGTAAATAATTCAAAAACCGACCAAAAAGTGCATTTATTCCGATGCTTGTTTGAACACCAAATACAAATACAATACAAATAGTAAATATACAGCAATATGCAGTAACGAAGTTAAAATAGGCGATGAAGGAACAGACCAGTGCATTGTACGTTCCAGAACTTGGGCTACAGAAGATGAGGAATTGAGTGGTGCGTAGTACATATTATATACAAATCATATTTTGACATCAAAACCAAAAAATACGATTACGATCCAAGCGCCTTTTCTAGTTACTTTGCTATAGTAGCATTATTAAATCAAATAACAGATTTAATTGTTCAGCAGTGTTGAAGCCTATACAATTTCACGCAAGTTACTATGTATCGATATTTTGCTTATAAAAAAGATATAATAAATTTTCCGAATTATATACACATGATAAAACACTAACGTAAACGGTTTTGTGGGGTACATTTGTACCCCAGACAAGTTTTAAGCAGGCACTGTTAGGTTATTTAAGTGAAACAAATAGGTTACACCAGCTTTAATGGAAGTTTAATAATCAAATTGATTTATGGTAAAGTTTGCTTGCAGTTAAAATAAACCGTAACGGAATAACAGGGATTGCAAATAGCTCTGGGGTACAAATGTACCCCACAAAACCGTTGTAGGATTAAAAATATAGAACAACCGAGAAAATTTTCTAATCATAGCTTTTATGAAGGTTTTTTTGGAAAGGAATGTCACGTTTTAATGTAGAAGTCGGTTTTAATACGCTGTTGGAATATGCAGTAATAGACAAAAAATGACACAGAACGCAGTAATAAGGAATTAAACGCAAATAAAACAACTGCGAGTACAGCGGGCAAACGACTGCTAGTACTGGTGACTGAATTGAACTGATTTGATTTCCTTATTTGGCACATAGCAATTGGCTTCTTATGGATATCACAAACATCTCTAGCGACGCCCAAAATTAGTGTTCCATCTTAACACAAAGCATTTTTGGCGAAAAATTATTTTAACGTGCTATAAAAATACAAATATACAAATAAAAATTTATTTCAATTACCGGTTAATTAAGGTCAGTCTACCTTCTCATCCCTCCCGGAGTCCAAGCTAAAATCGTTCCGCCATAGATCCCCTGCAAAAACTAGCCCCGCTGTGGATAAATTGTGTTGCTATTGTTTTTTTGGAAATGTTCTTTGAGACCAGCTATTCGAGAAGTGAAACAATTACTAAAAGTGAAAAAGGTGCTCAATGTGGTAGGAGCTAATATCCTACAATTGCACCATATAAAACATTAATCACAGTCATTCGTTACGCAAAACAACATACAACACGCCAACGAATGCGGCAACGTTAACTAAAGCATCCCCGTATATATAGACAACGGCTCTAAACAGGTGCGCTTACACGATTTATCTCTGCCCACTCCTGACATGGCGATAAAAAAAAGTTTATATCAAGGTACGGAGAAATGGATTTAATAACATTGAGGAACATTTTCCAGGGTAATTCTAATCCTTTTCCTGTGGTGAGAATGCTTGTGAACAAACTAATTCCTTTTTACAAAACCATTTTATGCATATTAACCGAACATGGAACATCTCATCAGACAACACCGGTTATGCACCCAGGGCAGATTTCTATGCGCAAATTCTCCAAAAAACACTGCACCACCTAAAACATTGTACAGAAGTAGCTAAGAAAAGTCCGCCTACTATAACCGCTAACAGCACATCGTTATCTTATGCCAAACCACAAAAAGCTTCAAAACCAAGATTTGTGGATCTTATAGAAACAAATATTCACTCAATAAAATACTCCCAGTGTCTGCAATCCAACAACCGGTACCACCAGTAAAGAAACGAACGCAGAAGAGGACGGATACGTCCGTGTGCTTGCATTTCTGTTTGGCGCTGTTCTCTTCGAAAATACATTGAATTGGCTTCTGAACGTTTTGTAAAGTATTCTGCCAATTCAAACAAAAAACTCGGTTTTGTTGACCTAGTACATAAAGTAGACAACTCCTCTAAGAACGTTTGTTTTAACAAATGTTAAATATATCGTCGGTTGTCACGGTAAAGATGGACACGTCTATCGATACCAGGACACATATTAGTGAACTCGGGTGATTCGTAGTTATACTGCCTAAGCTCGACCCTCATTAACAGAAGACAAAGATTAAGCCCGTACGATATTAAGCCTGTTCTAATGACCCTGCCACTTCTAGTTTTCCGATCTATTTACTTCACATCCTTGCTCTCACTTGAGTACTATGGCTCTAATTTTCATAAATTTCCCTACCCAGTAATCTCTAGCTAATTGAATGTCGTTAAAATGTAAAAAGAAAATGTGACTAACATAGTCGAAATAAAAAAGGAAAAAAGTTAAATATAAAATAAAGCTCTGGTATCCACAATTTCGAATTCTCAAGTTATTAGATTAAAATGTCTTTCAAATTTTTCTCCGCTTTCATCATATGACAATTTAATAGGGTGAATAATTACAAAGAAATTACAATTCTTATTTTTCTTGCTCTTCTATGAATACCAGACGTTTTCACCCATCTTCCGGATAAAAATTCGGGCCCCCAAACGCGACCCGGGCCCCAGGGCAATTGCCCCGGCTGACCCCCCCTCTCATCGGGCCTGCACTCACATACTTGCCGATATAGTGAAAGACCGCAAGTTCGACATTGTGGCGCTGCAGGAGGTGTGTTGGAAGGGGTCTACGGTGCGGGTCTTTTGCGGGAACCACACCATCTGCCAGAGCTGCGGCAATACACACGAGCTGGGAACAGCTTTTATGGTGGTGGGGGAGATGCAAAAGCGTGTGATCGGATGGTGGCCGGTCAGCGACAGAATGTGCAGGTTGAGGATCAAGGGCCGGTTCTTCAACATCAGCATAGTTAACGTTAACGCTTCTTCAACATCAGCATAGTTAACATGAATACGTGAGCGTGAATACGATCGCTGCCCAAGACATGATGTCAATATCGTCATCGTCGACCTTAATGCTCAGGTTGGCCAGCAGACGAACGAGAACGGCCTAAGACTAATCGATATCACCACCTCCAAGAACATAAAGAGCCATAAGGAGCACTTTCTTCCAGCACCGCCTCCTGCACCGATACACCTGGAGATCACCGCAACAAACAGAGACGCAAATTGATCATGTTCCGTTTGATGGACGGCACTAATCGGACATTATCGACGTAAGGACCTATCGGGGCACTAACATCGACTAGAATCACTATCTGGTAATGGTTAAACTGCGTCCAAAACTATCCGTAGTGAACAGTGTAAGATACCGGCGCCCGCCGCGGTCTAACCTGGACCGACTGAGGGAAACCAACGTCGCGACAACGTACGCGCAGCATCTTGAAGCAGCGCTGCCACCGGAGGACGAGCTAATCGATGCTCCCATTGAGGACTGCTGGACCAAGACTAAAGCAGCCATAAGCAGCACTGCGGAGAGCGTCCTGGGATACGTACAGAGGAGTCGACGGAACGATTGGTTCGATGGCGAGGGCCAAGAGATATTGGACGAGAAGAATGCAGCACGCGCAGCGATGTTGCTTCAAGTCACTCGTCAGAACGTGGAGTCGTATCGACGGAAGCGCAAACAGCAGACTCGTCTTTTTCAGGACAAAAAGCGCAGCCTGGAAGAGTCTGAGAGAGAGGAGATGGAGCTGCTGTATCGCTCTCAGGAAACGCGGGCGTTCTTCAAGAAGCTGAATGACTCTCGCATCGGTTTTGTGCCGCGGGCCGAAATGTCGAAAGGTGGAGGCAGTACTACAATGAACATCTGAATGGTGCGCAGGCCGACAATCGGGCGTTTGAGGAGGACGATTATGTCAGTGTCGCAGCTGACGGGGATGTACCGGCGCCCACTATGAATGAGGTTAACGAGGCTATTCAACAGCTCAAGAACAACAAGGCAGCTGGTAAGGATGGTCTAGGAGCGGAACTCTTCAAGGTGGGTCTGGAGAAACTGATGGAATGCATGCACCGAATAATCGAAAGAATCTGGGACAGGGAACAGCTACCGGAGGAGTGGAAGGAAGGGGTCATCACCCCGATATACAAGAATCACTCACTACAATTGCAGACGAGATGGGAAATGTCACCCACTAAAACACTGTCTAAGGCCAATTGCAGCGAGCCGTGATTCTGATTGTCATATTGATTGTTAGGTTCAGATAAGCGAACGTAGGGACTTTACGATGGCATGTATCATCGCGAAGGTCTCGAGCGTTTGTACGTGAGTGTTCGATCGCGTGGGCGTGGGAATGTCGCGTGTGTTAACGTGTATGTAACATAGCGTGTGTAAATTCGATTTTGTGACCGTGTGTCCATTCGCATATTCGCATGTGTTCTTGGATGTACACGCGCGGGCTGTGAATCGGATATTTAATTTTCCGTGTGCTTTTCAGATGTTGGCAGAGAGTGGGTTCTCCCACATCACGAGAGTTCCCGGTCAAGCCGCCAAGGAAAGTGTTGTCTAGTGGATATGAGTTCCCGGTCAAGCCGTCAAGGAAAGTGTTGTCTAGTGGATATAAGCGGCATACTTTTCTGATTGATCCAACTGAAGCCATAGACCTAGGCTGCTAGGGCCGAAAGTAGCAACTTCCGGACGAAACCGATTCATGACCGGGGGAAAACGGGCATTTATAGGTTCACTCTTGGCATTTGTAGGACCACGTTTGTAAATTTGTAAGTGCCAAAACGTTCGCTTAGTCCTGTTTGTGAGATCGCGGGCGTACGTGTGCGTGAATGATCGCGAAGGTCTCGAGCGTTCGTATGTTGATGTGTTTGTCGCGCGTGCTAGCGTATACTGTGGGGCCATTCGCATGTTTGCGTGTATTCTTGAATGATCGGACGCGGACCGTGAATCTGATATTTAATTTTGCAATGTGAATCTGATACACTGAAACCCTTTTTTTACGTAATATTCGATTTACTTAACTTTTTTTACCAACAAAATTCGAAATAACGAACTCTTTTCGAAAAGTTAGAGTTCGTAAAGTGCAGCATGAAGTTGTATACAATTAAACATATGTATTCTTAGTTAATTATTACTAATAAAAGTTGGGTATTTTCAGAATGAGGTTGACGAGTACATGACGGAAAACTATGTCTTGAACCATTTTGTAATACAAGATCGCCATCTTCCGGTTTTGATAAATTCTCTATAACCTCAACAATATGGGTATTTTTGGAATGGGGTTGACGAGTGCATGATGGAAATCGATGTCATATTGGACTTCGAAAAGGTTCCAATTGCCATCTACTTGGTTCCAATTGGCATCTACTTGTCAAGCCCGTTCCAAAAATACCTATATTGTTACGATTATCGAGAATATTGCTCAACCAACGAATATTAATAAAAATGTGAAGCAAACTTTTTTTTTCGAGCTAAAACGAACTTTTTTACGAACTAATTCAATTCTCGAACTCCGGGTTTGGTTCGTAAATGGATGTTCCAGTGTACTTTATTTTTCAGATGGTAGAAGAAAGCGTGATTTTCCCCATGTCACTATAGTTTCCGGTCATGTCGCCATGGAACGTGTTGTCTAATGGATATGAGCATCATTTTTTTATTGGTCCAACTGAAGGCATGGACCAAGGCTGACAGGACCGAGGGTAGGGATTTCCGGCTGTAACCGATTCATTACCGCGCGGGTGTTTTCATGTGTGCGAGCCCGCCGGGTTTGGTGTGCGTGAATAATCGAGAAGGTCTTAAGCGTTTGTATGGTAACGTGCTGAATGCTAGAAGAGAGCGAGATTCCCCCGGATGTGACCCATTCAAGATCGCGCGAACGGTAGGTTAATGCTTGAGACAGCGTTTGTAAATTTATAAGTATTAGAATGTTCACTTAATTACCGGGGTTTGGATATTTCCGAGATCCTGAGTGTAAGACGGATGTGTGGGCAATTACAGTTGTATCGCGAAGGCCAGGAGCGTTTGTACGTTTTAAATGAGGGAGATTGTGAGTGAATATACATTTTATTCTATTCGTGAGTCTTAGCACGTGAGTACACAGCCATACAAATAGCTTTAAATGGGACACGGAGTTTATACCTTGCGATTTATAGAAACTGTTAAACATCCAATCTAGAAATCTTATGTCGAGATAATGGAGATAAGGACTGGTTGTACCGGAAATTGTAACAAAGTTACAAGTTGTATCAGATTGAAAAACAAAGTAAAACCTTCAGGTAAAAGCCGCTCAAAAATTTTGCAGAACATTTTTATAAAAAATTGGCAATATTCTTTTTACAATGTTAATGTTTTAAAAAACTATCTTGTTTGGCAAGCAATTTCTAGCAGCAGAAAAAGTTTTCATCAAATCAACGTTAAATAATGATATTTAACAAAAAGAGACTTGCAACTAGCTTTTTCGTGCTACAATCTAGCTAAAATATAAAAATCGTTTTTGAACCATATGGGTCCCCTGACACTCATCTGCGACACAAATAGGTTGAAAACCGATTATTTAAACAAAAAAGAGATCCAAGCCCTAAAAATGTGGTACTTTTGTTCAGGAATGCGATAAATCCGCAAATAGTTACGACTTTTTGATGATATCCAACGGGGAAAACAGATCAAAGTTAAGCGAAAGTAATTATGTGAAAAAAATTCCCCCAGACGCAGGATTCGAAATTGCAACCCTTGGGACTCCTGCCCAATGCACAAACCCTTATCCTGGGGAATGATGACGTCCCAGAAAGAACTCATGATTATCGCATTCGATTTTCTATATCCAATTTTTTATTTTTTATTCTTATTTTTCCGTCCAAAGGTTGTTCGATGTTCGATTTTAATTTTTTTTCATTTTTCGATTTTCGATTTACGATTTACGATTCACGATTTACGAATTTCAATTTTCGATTTTTAATTTTCAATTCGTTCTTCGACTTTTGCTTGTCCATTTTTGTTTTTCGTTATTAGAATTTCGATGCTTAATTATCGCTTTTTGATTTTCTATTTTCAGTTTTCCGGTTTTAGGTTTTCGATTTTCGTTTTCTGTTCCGATTTTTGATTTTTAATTCAATTTCATTTCAGTTTTCGATTTTTGATTTTATATTTGCGATCCTCGCGATTTTGATTTTCGATTATTGATTTCCGATTTTTGTATTCGATCTCTGCTTTTCAATTTTCAATCTTTTATTCTCGATTTTCGACTTTGATTCTTCGATTTTTTTATTTAATTTTTTATTTTCAATTTTTGGTTTTTTATCTTTGGGTTTTCGTATTTCAATGATCTATTCTTGATTTTCATTTTTCGGCTTTTGATTACCAATTTTTAGTTTTCGATTTTTGATTGTTGATTAGTGGTTGATGTTTGTTGATTTTTAATTTTTGACTCTCGATTTTTAAATTTCGATTTTGGTTTTCGATATTCGATTTTTGATTTTAGGGTTTTGATTTTTGAGTTTTGATTTACGATCTTTGATTTTCGGTTTTCAATTTTAGATTTTCAATTTTTACTGTTTTACTGTTTTATTGTTTTACTGTTTTACTGTTTTACTGTTTTACTGTTTTACTGTTTTACTGTTTTACTGTTTTACTGTTTTACTGTTTTACTGTTTTACTGTTTTACTGTTTTACTGTTTTACTGTTTTACTGTTTTACTGTTTTACTGTTTTACTGTTTTACTGTTTTACAGTTTTACTGTTTTACTGTTTTACTGTTTTACTGTTTTACTGTTTTACTGTTTTACTGTTTTACTGTTTTACTGTTTTACTGTTTTACTGTTTTACTGTTTTACTGTTTTACTGTTTTACTGTTTTACTGTTTTACTGTTTTACTGTTTTACTGTTTTACTGTTTTACTGTTTTACTGTTTTACTGTTTTACTGTTTTACTGTTTTACTGTTTTACTGTTTTACTGTTTTACTGTTTTACTGTTTTACTGTTTTACTGTTTTACTGTTTTACTGTTTTACTGTTTTACTGTTTTACTGTTTTACTGTTTTACTGTTTTACTGTTTTACTGTTTTACTGTTTTACTGTTTTACTGTTTTACTGTTTTACTGTTTTACTGTTTTACTGTTTTACTGTTTTACTGTTTTACTGTTTTACTGTTTTACTGTTTTACTGTTTTACTGTTTTACTGTTTTACTGTTTTACTGTTTTACTGTTTTACTGTTTTACTGTTTTACTGTTTTACTGTTTTACTGTTTTACTGTTTTACTGTTTTACTATTTTACTGTTTTACTGTTTGACATACAAATCGTATTTAATCGCATAAACAACTTTTAATCATCATTAATCATCATCGGTAAAATGGTTCACAACAGCTGGGCGTTACGCCCCACAAGAACCAGATCACTGAGAATTGCGATAATTACAATCACCATGTCCAGCAGAAAAAATGCTGAAATTAATTTGACCCTTTCACTCCCAGCATTTCACAACCTACCGGCAGAGTGCAACCATATATCCGCAGCTAAACTACAGCAGTTGCCCATCCGATCCTTGGCGCTTATCCTAAAGGGCAAATGATTCATCGTATCCTCCGTTCGAAATGGAAATTTATTTTCATTCTCTGTCCGGCCGACGGGTTCCGTCACTGCAGTAAATTATCATGAAAACCAACGCTTAAATTCCACATGAATTCCCACATCGCTTCTGGCTTGGATACCATCTGGAGACAGGTGGAGTGTTTCTTCGGCAAAGCCGTGCCGATCCGTAGTTTATCGCTGGCTGCCCCATCCTGCACACTCACACTTTCCGCAAACATAGCACTCTACTCGGGCAATGTTTCATCCCACGCACGACAATGTTCCGTTCCGCGTCGTTGACACCATCGTCGTCTTCGTCGTCGCCGTCATTCGCTTCTGGAACCCCTAGAGGAGAGGTTAGGTTATGGCAAGTTACTACGCCGATACCGCTGATGATGCCTATTTGGAGCTGCTCGTGGAGATGGTTACGATGACGATGATGAAGCTCTGGGATGGGAGTATCGCTAGATGATTAATCTTTTTTTTTTACTGTCACTGTGTCTGGCGGTATGTTTTATAGTGAACGTAACCGAAACCGCGATACTATGTTACTTTTTGCACTGCGCGACTATACAGTATGCATACACTGTGCTAGAGAGGATGTGAAATATAACGAGTCACATGCAGATATGCCCTATTACGATGGCAAGCCTTTCCAAGGTTGTTTTCGCTGCTAGTAGATTTGCAGCACGCATACATGGGATGGTTTCCAGTTTTTAGTCAAAGTTCGTAAATGTCACCGTTTCTTTGGTTGATATTTGTACTTAAACACAGAATATGTTAACGTTAATAATTCATGGTGCCATCAGAATTGTAATAAATAGTAAAATAATCATGCCAAAAGTGCATAGCGTCACGCTTGAATGTTTGACTGGAGTCCTGTTCAATTACTTCTGTATTATGAAACTAATTATTCGTCATTAAGCGATTGAATAAGGATTCAAATTTTGTGAATTTCAGTAACATTTTCTTGAATACGTTTCGTTTTTTATGATAATAGTACTTAGTTGGAGATTTGTATTACCTCTATCGCCTAAAATATCCGAGAACCGAACAATGTGCATGACATCAGGGGCTTAGTCAAGATTTTGGAAATTCCACTTTGCATTATCGTGCTATTGTCTTCCAACGTAACAATATGAACTGAATCATGATAGTGTTTGACTTTTGGGACTATTTCACGATGACCACAAATTGTTAATCTGTAATATGCTTACTCAAAATATTAAAACATGCAATACCACCCAACCAGGTTTTTAAAATACATCCGCTACTTTAAAACTATAACTGCGAGAGGAGGACAAACATGCACTGACCCCACACGTACACTGTAAAACCGTTTTGTTAACCTAAGGTTCTGAAAGACGCCGAGGAGGGTCACAAACCGATGCCAAGCTTGGCCTGAGGCAGGTCCTCAGTCGCTAGTTCCCGACTACCGTGGGATATACTTAGAAGACATCTACACACACAAGGCTAGGCTAAGTAAAAGAAACATTAAACCATAGAAATAGATTGGATACTAATACATAAAGTTCATTTGCGGAAATCGACCCAAAAAAAGGAAAGGTGAGGAAAACGAGTCACAACACCCAATCATCATCGGTGAGTTATGTTTTAGCACAGCGGTTCTCAACCTTTTTCGTACCTCGGACCAGATAAACATCGATTTTGTATGCTATCGCTTTGTTATTTTCAGTTTGTTAGGGAACAAACCTTCGACTTTCAAGATTATTGAATTTATTTAACTTTTAAACTTTTGAAACTAATTAAATAATACGAATTCAATAACACTTCAAATCTTCTAAAAAATTTGAAAACTAAAATTTTTGAAACCGGTTTTTTTTATTTATTGAATTATTTAATTGAAAATTGTTTTTTTAAGCTTAAATATCTTAAATATTACAACTGCTTTTATTTTTTAATTATGCAACTTTATTAACTTTTAAATTTCTTAAGTTTTAGAAATCTTAAATTTTTGTAATTTCGAGATTTCCTTAAAATTTCGGATTTTCTTTTTTTTAAGAAGAATTTCAAAGATTTTTAAATTTCCTTAAAATTATAATTTTTGCAATATTAAAATTCTATGCACTTTGTGATCTGTTGAACTTCTTGAATTTATTTAATTTTTTGAGTGTGTGAAGTTCTCATTGTTTTAACTTTTAATTTTGTGAAATTTTTAACACCTTGTGTTTTTATCAGGGTTGTTAATACGATACATTTTTCACGATAATTTATCGGCGTTACTCGTTAACGAAAATGTATCGTCATCGGAAACTCCGTTAACGATAATGTATCGTCGCCTTCATCGTCATCGTCGATAATTGTATCGTCGTATTCATCGTCATCGTCGGTTCATCGGTTATCGCGATACATTTTGCGTTACTTTCCCGTTTATGGGAGTTGAAGTTGATTCGGTTAACTTTCAATTGTTTAGAAATAAATACCTATTGAAGGACATGTTGGCAGTTGAAAATCAATAATTTTGGACATTTCAATACGCAGAAGGGTCCGACGATGTGTCAAAATGGATTTTTTTAAACTTTTTGAGTAAGTTGGTGTACAGAAGAGTCCCAGGTGCACAGTGTTTCCAAGCGGCAAAAAGATGATCAAAATTGTTTTAACCATGAAGAAAACAAATTTTGAGCTATTGTGTAATCAGTCATTTTTAGCACGCAGAAACATATATTGAAAAATCTACTAAACCACTATTATAAGACCACTTACAAATTACACTACACATTTAAGTGGTGTGGTGATTAGCAGATTTTATTATAATTTAACCTAGAAGATTTTGGATTTTAAAAAGGAGAATATACATATTTCCAATGTTTGATTTCCTTTTCTAGTTGGGAAGCTTTTAGCCCCCTCCTCCGTTTCTTCTCTCCATTATGAAACAAGATGCTTCATGCTTCCTTCTTTTACCTCTAAATATGTAGTGTAATTTATGAACGGCCTCACAATAGTTTTAGTCGTTTTTTGAATACAGTGAAGACCCGTTTTTATCAGCCCTTTGGCCAATTTTAGGCTGATAAAACGATGACATTGACAAAATCGGCACTTATTTTTTCTGGTTCTGAAGAGACGAAGTCGAAACGCAAACACCTGGACTAACATTTTTTTGACATTAAAAATGTCTTACTCCACTATCTGGGGCTAGGTGTCATTCTAAAATCTAAACTATCTCCCATGTAACGAAACTATGTAAGGTTTGCACGCTTATAACTGCGATATTACTAGATGGATTTTAATCATTCATACACCAACCGATTCAGAAACACCTAACTTAAATATTGGTAATAATTTAATATCTCCCCAATAAAAGTAGACTTTTGGAAATTGGTAAAATTAAAAAGTTCATGAAAAACGGGAAAATTACCATTCGTGAGGCAGATTTCTCAGACACAGCCGTCAAGAGAGGGCAGCTTAGTTGCTCAATGAAACACGAAAAGTCATAAATAGAAGCAACGCATGTCCGTTTAAATCAGTTGTTGCTCTTATCCCATACGAGCGACATCGTCTCCGGGCGATGCAATAAGCGCTATCGATTTTCGGTAACGTTGGCATTTGCACACACTCGCACCTAAGTGACTAAACCATATACGGTTAGTTTATAAATAGAGGTGACGCGTACCCGTTTGAATCAGTTTTTGTTCTTATGTCGAACGGGTAAGATTATGGTTGCAGTGGCTGGGCACTACAATAAGCGGTAGACGCTATGCATTTCGGCAGCGGTGGCCGTGTGCGGATTTTTCGGGTACCAGCACGGTGTCACAGAATGATTTGCAAAGTGGGTGGGCGGGGTGGTTTGGATTTAATTCAATACGGTGTGTGCTCCTTAAGAGTGTTGCGCTTGAAAAAAATATATTTATTTTTATGCATGCGTGTGCGTTGTAACTTGTTAAACCATGTTTACGGCGCTTTGTAGCTGCGTAGGGTAAAGAGCCTATTGGTTTTCATGTTTCATATTTCGGTTATATGTTTTTTATCAGTAAGGCATCTGACAACGTGCTTCTGTAGTTATTGCACTGTTCAGCAGCGTAGTATTTTATATAGGAGAGTACATTCAGGTTTTTTTTACGCGGATTTTGAAATTTACGCGGTTTTCATTAACGCGTTTTTTTAATTTACGCGGTTTTCATTTACACGGCCTGTATCCCCTGCGTGAAAAATCTGAGTGTAATTGCATCGGAAACAATCACATTCCCAGCAGAACTTTTTGTTTTCTAATTTCAAACACTTGTTTCGTACTGCACACAACGGAAAATTTTAAAACAGAACTTACCGTCCCAGCAGCAGTTGAAGCGGGTGTTCTTTTTCGATTCAAATTCAAGCCATGTCTTAAGCGTTACTGGACTTAAAATTGTTTTCCCAGTTTATCCAGTCAGAATATCTGTCCTACCCTATGTATTTTAAACACAGTTCTAATTGCGTTTTAAAGTATACAACAAATAGAACGGTTGGGGATACTAATTTAAATTTTAAAATAAATCTGTTTTAAATTATGAAACAAACCGCTGTACTGAAGATATAATTATGTCAGTCCTATTATCACATAAAACACCTATATAACATAAAACGCTGCAGAATTGGTTTAATAATACAATGTTTACACTACAGAGTTCTAACACGTTTTAATAATTAGCAACAAGAAAAATGTCACCAAGATAGCATAAAAACCCGTTTTAACTGGTAGTGCGAACGTTGCATAACAATGTAATTTATCAAATAATTTCATTTTTTCCACCACTAATCGATCAAGAAATACTTGAACTTAAGATTGTTTACTTAAGTTCATTAGTACATTATTGAAAATTTAAATGGAAAATGAAATTTCATATTTCATGGAGAATCTGTATATTTCCGTTGGCGGGCGTGGCCTTGCTCATCACAGCTCTCAATATGGAACTTTTCTTTTGAATATATTTTCTGGACAGACCAGCCTATTTTTACTAGATGGATCAGCCAAATAATGCCAATCACCTAGTGAGATACTTGATTAATTAATAGATTACCGTTAAAAGACCTTCAATAAATTATGTTTTGATGGGGAGGGTATATAGCAAATTGTAACATATGAAAACAGGCGAGTGAACAAGAACGTGAGTCGATATGTGTGATAGATAAAATTCATTTGCACGCTCTTGAAAAAAGCTACATTTTTAATGTCACCGTGGTCGTGTCCTGTACACAACCCTTTAATTTTTTTTCTTTTTAATAAACCGCAGCGGTTAAAATATTTTTCTTTTGTCCCTCGACAAAGCTCCATAACCCGTTCTGATCATTTAGTAAAAATTTCCTTTAATATTTACTTTTTTTGTAAAAAAGTATTATTATTTTTGTCTATTTTGCATCTCTAAGATAAGAACAATATTCTAAAGAAGAAATTTACTCGAACTTGAACGTAGGCTAGAGCCCACCAAACGATTTTGATAGTGTTTGTTTCACAGATTCGTATTGGTATTCGTCTGCGGAAATTTTCGGCTTCCTTACCAAAATATTGCTTTTTGGAAACTAAAACATTCGATAACTTCTAAGTTGTAAGAGATACAAATAAACTTACATTACAAAAATTCTGTATTTTCTTATGCTGATCAAAATCTTGGAACATTTTGAAATTCTACAAAGTTACCAGGGAAAGTATTCCAAAAAAGGAAATTTCTGGGGTATATCAAAGAAATCACCACAAATGTAAATTAAAATCGACAGATAGACGCATAGTCTCTTCAGCGAAGTTAATACTTAAGATATTCTCAACAACTTTGCCAAATAAAGTTTTTTTTTTATTTTCATAAATGACCAAACAAGAACTTGCTTCTCAGCTGTAAAGGGGTTAATCACCCAACTAATACTTTTTAAATGCAAAAAATATGAATAAACTTTGCTGAAGACACTATAGCTAAAAATGTTTTTCGTGGTTCAAAGAATTTCTTTCACCTTTTTTGCCACTTTGGAAACACTGTGCACTGGTGGATCCTCATGTGAATTGAAAATGTCCAAAACTATCGATTTTCAACTGCCAACAACCTGCCTTTCAATATAAAAAGTTCGCCAAAAGTTGAAAAAATTTCTATTTTGATGCACCGACGGTACATTGAAAATGTCCAAAACTATTGATTTTCTATTACCAATAAATTATTCAATATAATAAACTTTCCCCAAAAATTGAAAAAATCCATTTTGACACATCGTCGAAACCACCCTCCCTTCTGTGCATATAAAATTGTCCAAAACTATTGATTTTCAACTGCCAACAACATGTCCTTCAATAGTTATTTATTTCTAAATAATTGAAAGTTAACCGCATCAACTTCAACTGCAATAAACGGGAAATTAACGCAAAATGTATCGCGATAACCACCGATGAATTATCGACGATGACGATGAATCCGACGATACATTATCGTTAACGGAGTTTCCGATGACGTTGACGGGTGGTTAACGTTATCGACGATGACGATTATTTATCGATTAACAACCCTGGTTTTTATATTTTTTTCATTTCAGAGAACATAAATTTTTTATCATAATTTTCTTTTAATTCCAAATTTTGATATGAACTTTTTGGATTTTATATTACTCCCCAAAGGGAAAATTGGTTTAAAACCGTCTTTATGCATGAAAGGTACAAAACCTAACTATAATTAGTCCAGGTGTTTGCGTTTCGACTTCGTCTCTTCAGAACCACGGCACTTGATCAATGCATCAGGTTGACTTTCATTCGGAATTTATTTTTGAAAAATCGATTGACGAAAATCTTCTTGAAATATTTTTCTTTATTTTAAAAATTTTCGAGTTTTCTGAAAATTTCAAATCTTTTGAATTTGTTAATATATTTCAATATTTTAAAATATTTATTTTATTATTTTATTTACAATTTCCAGAATTATTACCTTTCTCTTATTTTTTTTAATATTTCAAATTTATTTGATTTTGAAAATTTTTGGAAGATTTATTTTTATTATAAACTTCATTTTTTTTTAAATTTTATGAATTTCTAAAAGTTTTGAAATATTGGAAATCGCAAAATAATTAAGTTAAACTTTTCAATTTTCTATTTTTTTTTAATTGAATTTTGAGAATTTTTTTTAAAAAAATACAAATTTTAAATTTTTTTAAATTATTTGAATTTCGAATTTTTTTTTTGCATTTTGCAAATTTCAGCAAATTTTTATATAAATATGTTTGTAGGATTCCTGAGATTTTTCTTTTTAATCCATCCAATTTCTGAAAATTTGATATTAAGAATTTCACAACTTTTTTATTGTTTGAGTTATTTACTTTTTTCTAATCTTGTAAATTTTCTACAACACTTTGCAATTTTTAATTTTTTTTATTTTGCCAATTTTCTATTGTTTTGATTTTTTTTCGTGGTTAGATTTTTAATTTGTTATCTTTTAAATTTTTAAAAGTTCTCGCTTTTTTTCTTAATTTGAATTTTTTGTTAAATTTTAATTGTTTTTAATTATATTTTTTAATTTTTTGTTTGCTGAAAAATTTTAAATTGATTTTAATTAATTGTTGAAAGTAAAATTTTTTAATTATTTTTTTTTCTGTTGATTTTTGAGCTTTTAAGATTTTTAAGCATTTAATGTTTTTAAATTTTGGATTTTTCAAACATGCAAACAATGCTTGAAATTTTTTCAGCTTTTTATTTTTTTAATATTTTCATATATTGATTTTTTATTTGATCAAATTTTAGTTTTCATTAAACTTCATTATTCAATTTGAAAAAATCTTCATAAAAATTAAATTTCCTTTTTACTAATGAATTCTTCTAATTTTTGAAACATTTTGAATGCTATTTTCTGTTAAATTTAAAAAAAATCAAATTCCTTAAAAAATTTGAATTTTACTACTTTTATTCTATTTATCTCCCTTTATTTTTTAAATTGTTTGAGATGCTTTAATTTTTTCGACGCGATAATTTTCCTAATTTTTTTAAATAATTAAAATTTTAAAAGTCCATGAATTTTAAAATTTTCTTGCATATTTCAAATCTTTTGAATTTTTTTAATTCATAGAATATCTTTAATCATATATTCATTTTCAATTTCCAAAAATTCTACCTTTTTCATATTTTTTAAATCTTATTATTACGATATTTTTTAATTTTTGTGCTTTTTAATATTTTGCATCCTTTGAAAAAATTAAAATACTTAAGGTGTTATAAATTTTTAAGTTTTTAAATCTTTTAAATTGTTAAACAAAATTCAATTTAAACTTTTCAATTCTTCAAAAAAAATTTGAATTCTTTATTTTATTTAAATTATTTGAATTTTTGAACCTTATGAATTTTTTAATCGCTTTCAGTTTTCAGGCATTTTACAAATATCTTTTTAAAAATTATTTTTTTGGATCCCTCAGTTTTTTTTTCATTTGAACCATAGTTTTTTCTAATTTTTAAAATTTCCTGAATTTCAGAATTTCTATCATTTTTTTGAACGTTTGAGTTATGTAATTCTATTAAATTTTGTGAATTTTCTATTTTGATTCGCAATTTTTTTTTCTTTCTCTTTTGCCAAATTGCTATTGCTTGAATTTTTTCAAGCGTCAGATTTTTTACACTTATGAATTTGAATCTATAAATATTCTTAAGCCTTTGAATATTTTTTTTATTCTTTTGAATTAATTTATCGTTTTTCTTTAATTTTTCAAATTTCTTACTTTCTTATATTCAAAATATTTCAAATTTCTTTAATTTTTCAAATTTTGGAATTTTTTTTGAAATTCTTGCAATTTTAGAATTTTTTCATTCTCACGAATTTTTAATCTTTTAATTTTTTGATTTTTTGAAAGTTTTTCCATCTTTAAAATTTTTAAAGATTTTTTCTTAATTGATTAATTTTTAATTTGTTTATCAATTTTAATTTTTTTTTTATTTTTTTGCTTGCTTTTGCATAAATAATTTTTTTTAATTTCTAATTGTTCTTTGATTTTTAAAATTTTCGAGATTTTAAGTTTTTTAGCTATTTTTGAAAATTTTTGAATTTTTTGTCGTTTTTCAATAATTTTAAATTAGAATTTCACGAGTTTTCGGACTTTTGCGACTATTTTAAACTTTTTAGGACGATTTTAATTTTTAGATCTTTGCATTTAAACGATTAAAAATTTTTCTAAAAATTTAATTTTTTTTAATTATTCTGAACTTTTTGCATTTTAGCAAACTTTTAATTTTTTCTCAATTTGCAAATTTAAATAATTTGTAAATCTTTGATTTTTTCTGGAAACCTCGAACTTTTTCATTTTTCGAAACTTTCTAAATTGTAAAACATTCTGAATATTGTATTTCTTTAATTTCCAAACATTTTCAAATATTTAAATTTCATAAATTCCCTTTTTGCTTTTTTTTGGAAATTTTTTGTTTCGAAAATTTGTTAGTTTTTGAATTCTGAGGACGTGTTAATTTTCGTGACCATTTCACAAAATATTTGATTTTTTTTAAATCCACGAATTTAAAAATTTCTCCAGCTCTTTGAATATTTAAAATTTTTCGAATTGGTCAAATTTTTGAATATTCCACATTATTCGTTTTATTGTTTTGAACTTCCCAATTTTATTAACATCTTTTAGTTTTTACATAATTCAAATGTCTTTTTTTGAATTTCTGAAATTTATTAATGATCTTTTAATTTTTTTTAGAATTACTATTTTAAAATGTTTTGATGGTCACGATTTTTAATTTTTTTTTTTTGCATTTTCTGAATAATAAAAAAATATTTTTCGATTTTTTGAAAAGTTAAAAAAACCTTTATCTATTTTTTTTTAATTTCAAATCTTATTTTTTTTTAATTCTGCACAAAAAAATTGTTGATTTCTGAGAATATTTAAAAAATTATTTTCTAAATATTTTACTTTTTGTGTTTGTTTCAATATTTTCATTTCGTAAAATTTTTTAAATTAGTTCAATTTTAAAATTCTCTAAAATTTTTAAATTTTTTAAATCTGTAGAATTTTTTGAATTTTTAAATCGTTTTAAGGGGGGTGGGCGTAGCGTAGTTGGTAAATCGATTGCCTTGTACGCAGCGCACCTGGGTTCGGGTCCCGACCCCGCACATAGGGTTAGATATTTTTCATAAGAGATTTTTCTACCCCGAAGAGGCGAATGACCTTAAGGTTAAAACCTCTATAATCGAAACAAAAAAAATCGTTTTAAGCTTCTCCAATTTCATTCAACTTTCTTATTTTTTTAGTTTTATAATTTTCTTCAATTGATTTTTTAAATTTCAATTCCACGATTTCAAAATTCAAGAAATTAATTTTGTTTAAATTATGTACTAATTTGATTTTTTGACTTGGTTGCTATTAAAAAAACCGATTTTTTAAATCATTTGTTCTTCGTCATCTTTTAAAGTATTTAAAATTTCTATTGCAATCTTTTAAAACTCTACAATTATGTAAAACTCTCATATTTTTTTTTTTTGAATTACTATGAGCTTCTCTAACTTTTTGAGATATATGGATATTTTTTTTAAATTTCAGTAAATAATTCTTTTTTAATTTTTAGAATTTTTTAAATATTTGTTTTTTATTTAAATTTCTAAATTCTTTTCGATTTCGATATTATAAATTGTTTGAATTGTCTATTTCTATTCAATTAAGTAAAATTCTTGGATTTTGTTAAACCTAACATTTTTTTAAATCGGGTATTTTTTGAAATTTTAGCATTCTTTAAATTTTTTGATGCTTTTAATTTTTGAAAATATTTTCATTTCATAGATTTTGTAAATTTGGGTTCCTTAATTATAATTTTTTTTTTAATTTGTTCAACTTCTTCAAAACTGATTAATTTTTTATTTTTTTTTGGATTTCCTGTATTTTTTTAAAATATTTGAAGAATATATTGTGTTGAGTTGTGTTAATTTTGTTTTTGAATATTTTTATATTGCTTGGATTTTTCACTTTTTAGGTTCCTTCAATTTTTTCAAGATTTTTAATTGTTCTAAATTCTTTGAACTTTTCATTTTTTTTTAATTTTTGCCCTGACTACAACATACCTTTCACTATGGAAGAGACAGGACGAAAATTATGTACACTAATTACGAATTGAATTTCGAAGTAGACTTCTATTAACAACGCAAAAATTTATTTTCAGAAAATCTTTTGGAAGCTACACGGAAAACCGAAATTCAACCGTCTATTTTAGACAAAGTTGTTAATATAAAGTACCTTAAAGATCTAATCGAATATTGGGAAAATAAACAAGGCCCACGTGTATTGTTGTGCATCATTCATTGTTCGCTAGTCGAATGAGAAGTATCTTGATGCGCAGCCAGACGGTGCGATAAGAAGTCATTCTGATCATATATCGTTGCGAATGTTATTTTTTTGGCTCATGTCATAGAACATACGGAACAGACTATGCCTAATATCTCGGAATCGTAATATTATTACGCAAGTTGATTACATTATTAAGCTTCTCCTTATTCCTTCCCAGTTTAATGAAGACCGGCTAAAGTAGAGTAGAAAGATGACGTTGTTTGCCATTTTTTTCGTTTTAGTCATTTTGTAATATGCTATGTAATATGTTAGACGGTTTAGTCGCATTAATTTTTACTGTCCACAAACATCCCCAGCAAGCAAGTAAGCCCGATCAACAGGAAATAACAAAATTATTACAGAAAGCAATTTTCGTAACAAAATGTGTTATAAATCGGTGGTCGTCAATGTAGCAAATGATAAAAAAAATCAAAACAGCGTTTTGTCATAATATTGTGAACGGACACGAACCCTGCCAACTGTCCACATCATCCATAGTAAAAAACTGACTATCAATTCCCTGAACCGTAATATTGCCAGTATCATCGACCTAACTATCCTTAGCTCACCGACTTTCTGACCGCAGATGCTTCAGTGAACGCATCAAACATGACCGTAACTGCTAAAAATGCTCCTATCCTCATTTGACTTGACATGAGTTTTTTGACCGATGCGAGAGGAAACATATAGGTACGCCTACGGATACGGAACTCCCCGAGACCCAATCATTATTTATTGTCCTGCCTATATCGAACGTTGTTGACAGTGACGATGATGACGATGATGATGATGACGATGTTGTGTTTGACCGTTAGTGTTTGATTTGGACGGCTTCGGTGGACAATGGCCCTCGTGTAAAATAGCCACCAGCAGAGTACCTACCTAATATGGCAGCTGTGTGTTCCCATCGCGTTCGTTCGGTCATCAGGTGGGTGGTTGGGCGGTGATCAGTCACCTTTTCTTGTTCGGCAGTCCGTAGGTACCGAGTGGTGATTTGCTTCCGATAATGTTGTTCCGACTGCTGTGCAGTGGTTTCGTTTTACATATTTTGGCAATCGATTTTGATTTTTGTTGTTGTTTTTTTTCTCCTGAAACGGACGACGAACAGTCTGTTCCTAATGGCGTTCTAATGATTTGCGTGATTGATTGATCCGAATCTGGTCCCGATGGGTCCGCACAGGTTTTTCGTCTCCGCAGTCTAGTTGAGACAAAAAGCGAAGAGAAGTTTTTTCAGCGCACAAAGGAGATAGTAGAAGTAATTGGCAACCATAATCCTATTTCACCACTTTTCTTAAAAATTTGATTTAAAAATGTTGTAAGATACGGAAAAGTTGCGGCGTGCTGAAACTGTGACAGCTCGCTAAAAATATCTTGTTTGGCAAGAAATCTGTACCTGGGGCTACAAACCGACACTTTGATTAACATCTTGTCGGTTAACCGTGACAGTTACGTGAACGAATGTCTGCTATTTTTCTTGAAGGGCCAAATTTTGCCTTTTATGTCAGTATTGAAATGATGTAGCCGGAATACAATACAATCGTCCACGCATCACATAGCTGATACTAATTTCAAACCACGTGGTCATTTTTTTGCCAAATTTTTCGAACTTCAAGCACCAAGTCGTCTGATTACCATTTCTACATTCGTAGTAAAATCCATGCAAAAAATGTTAGCATGTAAGTGACGTTGTTTAAATTTGTGTTTAGTGTTAGATTTTGACAGACACTATATTTTAGAAAGCCGTTGAGGATGACTGAAACATATTAGTAGGTCGAAACGTGCGGTAAAATGCATCTTGTTTTAATTTCCACCGAAAAAAAATCAATGACCATCCATACCAAATTTACTAGCGGTGAAGAACCCGACCTCCAATAACTTATTATGCTACTCCCATAAGTGCACAAATTAGTTCGAATGGCAATGTTGTTTACAATGGATTTAACGTCATCGCCGATAACAGGGTAGTTGCTAGCTTACTTCGTAAGCGTGTCTTATCATTTATTTCTCATACGATGATTCGTCAGCAATGCTATCATCGGAAATGAACTAACAAAGTTGTGCGATTAAATTTGCTTCTTGTTTATAGGACGGCCAATTTAGCTTCATCGTAGTTATGGTCGTCGCCTCGAGGATATTGCGAAAGAGCGGGTACCACCATTTTGAATTGATTATGAAACAGAAGGTCGAATGTAACACAGGGACGAATGATATAAATGGCCTAATGCGCCAAAAGGTCGTATGTAACGAAAAGACAAAATTAAGACGAATGTCAGAGAAGGTTGATGATAAAAGCTACAACAAATAATCGATCCTTTAAAAAGATACTATAAATGTACGAATGAAAACAGGGCGCAGATCAAATAGATTGTGTGACGCGAAGAAAGAAAAGGAAAAAAACACGAGGTGTTTTTATGATCAACGAAAAATAGTTTAAAGAACAGCTTATGCTACAAAGAAGGATAAAACCATTACTAGTATAACGAGTATATATTAAATAGTCACCTATTTCTTAAGAGGGCAGCTTAGTTTTGGGCGGCAAAAAAGAAACTCTTATTCGCGATTGTTTCCAAAAACGAAAAACAAACTAATATTAGTTGCATACACATTTGAAGAGTTCAAATAATTTTTTGTTAATTTGTTTTGAAAAGTGTCCACGTTATGGATCAATCAGTGAAATGACTCGTCACTCTAGTACCAAATTGGCGTGAAAAATTCGCGCTCAAATCAATAAAATTAACAATATTTCGATGGAAGTGAAGGGAGGAGTTAGAATAATTCGGTAAGAAAGACACATTTAAAAAAAAATATTTTGGCGATACAGTGCACAGTGGTCCAGCAAGCGAAATTAGCGGGAAACAATTGTTAACGCATTCATCTTTAGGTTTAGAGATTTGGTGTCTTAGAAACATTTATTGTGCGTGACAAACTGCATCTTTTGGCTGAAACGGTTTTAGGGTGGCCCTTAAAATGTCTAAGTTGTGGACATTATTTCAAATTATAGTTCAGAGAGAATGATACTTTCTTCTGCAATATTGTAGAACAATCAATTCTGAGCAACTTTGTTGAAGATACTAATTTTGTATCTCAAACCGTTTTCTTTTTATAGTGAGTTCCATATCATAACTTAGGGTGTCTCTCAAAAAAGCAGATTTCTCCGTACAGTTTTTTAATATGATTTTTCTCACAAAAGTGTCATTCAGTGTACTTTTAGAGCATGATTAGAGGCAACTTATGCTGAAGAAAGAAAAATTTTATCTTGTCTGGTTCAAAAGTTATACTTAATTTTCAATTTAAAATACGCCCTTTTCAAATATCGATATCTCAAAAGGGGGCAAGCGAAAATTGATAATTTTGATTGTATTTGAAAGACTGTGCTTTTGCCTATAATATATTGAAAAATTAGAGAACGCTTTTTTGTCTTTCTCAAATAAATCAAATTTAAGTAAAAGCATTTTTGCGTATAATCCTACAGCGCTCATATTAAAAAATATTGGTTTTACGCTGATTCTGTGAATTCTTGTCAAGACTTTTCAAGGATCACATACATTTGTAGGCTTTTCATATTGCAAATAGGATGATGACCCTATTTTGGGCTAACTCGTTAGGGTGACGCACTCTATCATTAATTACTCGACCTATGTACAACAGTTGAAATGCATATAAATTATGATCAATGCGTTAGGGTCAATATATTTGCTTTATTCCTGAGAACCAGTATATTAAATAACTTTTATACGAGTGCAATAGAAACTAGAATCGCTTTCCTCTTACTTCCACCCTACCATACCACCAACAAACATAATGGAGCTATCGAAAATGCAAATTTACACTGAAGTTTTTAGGCGGTGTGTACAGTATGTAAAATAATTAAAGACATCCTCGTTCTTTTCTATTTAATCCCATTACCACTACTAGACTGCCACACTTTATTACGACGACTAACTTATTCAGTTTTTTATTTGTTGGCTGTGAAACGGTAAATCAAAAATGTTAAAAGAATGCTCATCGTACAATACAACAAACCTTTCCTATGACCAAAACTACTGAAACGATAAAGGGGTGTCTTCAATTTTTTACATACTGTATATAGGAATTGTTGCATTCGCGCAATTCTCTGTTTTTATCTTCGTCGATGAATCTTTGATCATTTGATGATTTAAAAACCACAATAAGCGCGTCTTTTAAAGATTACTGCTAGTGTGTGAAATCGTTACCAAACCTCTTAGCTGCAATGAGTCGAACTCTCTTCAGTTCCCCATTTGATAATCAAAATCATGCTTAGTTTATGGGTTTCAGTATTGCACTTGATGTACTCAATTAAGCGCTTTGCAGAGTGGTCTACCAAATCTACGAGAGTCGTTTTAAAGTACTTGAATGATTCTCTTATTTCATTTAAAAATATTAAAAACTATGTTGAATAATTTTTTGCGTTTATATAACAGAAGCCTATCCGATTTTTTTTTACTTGAACAATACTGTTATATGAAGGTCAATTTTGTTTTTGAGGTTAGTAGATTGCAGATCTTGATACTGCTACCTGCTAAAACCGTTCCTGCAAATGTACGAAATCGATTGTAAATTTGTGTAGATTTTGGGAAATCTTGGCAATAATTGGAAGCAAATTATAGGTCAAGTCATCGGTGATTGGTAGTCTTTCTGCATTATGAAAAGCCTACAAATGTATGTGATCCTTGAAAAAACTTTATAAGAATTCATAGAATCAGCGTAAAACAAATATTTTTTAATATGAGCGCTGTAGAATTATACGCAAAAATGCTTTTACTTAAATTTGATTTATTTGAGAAAGACAAAAAAGCGTTCTCCAATTTTTTAGTATATTGTAGGTAAAAGCACAGCCTTTCAAATGCAATCAAAATTATCAATTTTCATTTGCCCCCTTTTGAGATATCGACATTTGAAAAGGGCGTATTTTTAAGTGAAAATTAAGTATAACTTTTGAACCAGATACGATAAAATTTTTCTTTCTTCAGCAAAAGTTGCCTCTAATCATGCTCTAAAAGTATACTGAAGGGTACTTTTGTGAGAAAAATCATATTAAAAAAATGTACGGAGAAAACTGCTTTTTTGAGAGACACCCTATGTTATGATATGGAACTCACTATAAAAAGAAAACGGTTTGAGATACAAAGTTAGTATCTTCAACAAAGTTGCTCTGAATTGATTGTTCTACAATATTGCAGAAGAAAGTATCATTCTCTCTGAACTATAATTTGAAATAATGTCCACAACTTTCACATTTTAAAGGCCACCCTAAAACCGTTTCAGCCAAAAGATGCAGTTTGTCACGCACAATAAATTTTTCTAAGACACCAAATCTCTAAACCTAAAGATGAATGCGTTAATAATTGTTTCCCGCTAATCTCGCTTCCTGGACCACTGTGCAGTGTTAGTATACCTACTCATTCGATTCCCTTAGAAAGATGTTACAACTGAACAGTATTTTCTCAAGTTTTTATTGCAAAATACTGGAAATCGGACAAGTGACAGAGAATCTTCGGAGAAACTTGTTTTGCGGTGTACATTATAAATGTACTGGACCAATCATTTCTAAATAAATTGTACACAAAATTTCCTAAGCACAATGGAGGCTTTCAATTTCCTTCGATTTATGAGTTTTTCGTAGCTCTATGAAGCCAAGCATCCAGTTTTCGCTTAAAAAATAGACTAACATGTTATTGTAAAAATTGTATTTTTTTTCGAGAGCTGTAGAGCTAGGGTCTCGGCAGAGCTCCCCGTCAGATTCACTCACTACAATTGCAGACGAGACGGGGAAGGTCACCCACTAAAACAATGCATAAGGCCGCGGCAGCGAGCCGTGATTCTGAATGTGATATTCATCGTACGGTTCAGATATGTACGTGTGCAGGGCGACTTCGCGATCGCGTACATTATCGCGAAGCGCTCGAGCGTTTGTACGTTTACATGTTCGATCGCGTGTGCGTTTGCATGTCGCGTTAGAATGTAGCGTGTGCTAGCGTGTATATAGCTTCGCACGTATGAATTCTATTTTAATACCGTGTGTGTTTTCGCATATTCGCGGACCGTGATTCTGATACTTAATTTTCGGAGTGCGGTTCAGATACTAGAAGAAAGTGAGTTCTTCCATATGACTAGAGTTCCCGGTCATGTCGCCATGGAACATGATGTCTAGTGAAAATGAGCGTTATTTTTTTATTGATCTGATTAAATGTGTGGACCTAAGTTACTAGAGCGGAGGGTAGTGATTTCTGGACGTCGCCAAGGAACGTGATCTCTAGTGGATATGAGAGCTAATTGGTCCAATTGAAGGCATGGGCCTAGAATGCTCGTACCGAGGATAGAGACTTTCGGAAGTTACCGATTCATGTTCGCGCAAGTGTGGGAGTTTGTAGGTTTACGCTTGAGACCGCAGTTGAAAACTTATCACCGGAATATTATCATGATGTTTGCGAGGTCGCGGGTATAGGTTGCGTGTATGATCGCGAAGAGCTCAAGCATTTGTATGTTAACGTGTTTGTCGCGTGTATGTGAATTCGGGTGTATAAATTCGATTTCATAACCGTGTGCCCATTCGCATATTAGCGTTTTATTGAATGGTCGCGCGGAGCGTGAATCTGATACTTCATTTTTAGTGCATGGTTCAGATGCTAGAAGAGAGTGAGTTCTCCCATTTCACTAGAGTTCTCCGTTATGTCGCAGGGACGTGTTGTATAGTGAATAAGAGCGTCTTTCCTTTATTGGTTCAACTGAAGGCATGAGACAAATTGAACACCGAAATAAGTGAACACGATTCCTATAAAGCATTACCTACTATTCTATCATATACGCCAGTTCTGCATCCATTCCATGACTCAGCAGTCACAAATACTCAAGCGAACGCATACACATGCGAATAACAATTATACAATCGTACTAAAAATTACAATGATTACAACACAACCTCTACATTTACATTTATTTAATAAGTCTGTGCACGATGTCGAAGTCGACGCTAAATCGACACACAGTGACCCCCACTGCAAGCCGTGTCCACCAGCACTGCCATTAAACTGTGAAACAATGTTTGCAAACACGACTTACAGCAAAAGCCAGCCTGTCGGCCATACCAGCGCTGTTGATTGACCATTAGTTTGGGTGGGTGCAGAGTATGAAAAAAGACAAAACATAAAAAAGGCCCTCTCGGTCTTCTCGATGCACCACTATCGAGACGTAATGCGTTAACCATCAGCAAATGTCTGTCACAGGTTTTTAAAACTGGTGCACACATATGCTAAATGATGTTTGCAATACCGTCAAACCAATCAACCAACGGGAGAGATGTTATTGTAAAAACAGTAATTCTAATAATGTTGGAAATAGAGTCTCAAAGGTTGCAGGTTCGAATCCTGCCAATGGGTAGAGATTTGTTCACATAATTGTTTTCGTTTCACTCACCATTTCGATCTGTTTTCCTCGTTGGATACTAACAAAAAAGTCTTGAATGAGATACTTGTTACAATTTTTTAGTGGCAGGGAAGAGCTTGACTAGATACATCACAATTTTAAGGATATTAAGAAGATGGTCCTCCGAATCTGAAGCTCGCTAGTCTCTGCTGTGACGGAGTGTGATACGGCAACGCTGAAGGCAGAAGTAGCTGAGCAAGCATTGGCGTCGGCTAACGCTGCCGTTTTCTTAGCTCTCCCGAAGCAGAGGAAGAAGAAACAGATTTGAGTAGAGCACACACCGGTATCTGTGACTCCAAAGAGGACAAGAACGTCGCCTTGAAATACGGTAAACAGCAAAAGCAGAAAGAAGGGAGAAAATGAAGCACAAGAGGAAAAGAGATGCCGTGCTCGTCAAATCCAATGACGCGACAACGTATGCAGCGCTCCTCAAGAAGGCTAGAGAAAATCCGGAGCTGGGGGATTTGGGTGAAAACGTGGTGAGAACCAGACTGACGCAGCAGACGATCCAGTTGAAAATGGAGTACGGAGGAACACTGACAACAATGATTCGTCTACTGGTTACCGCTGTCGACAAGGCGCTGGAGATAGACAATGTACGGTTTGATGGTCGAGACGCCCATTGAGAGTTAAACAAGCGGAGAAATGCTTCAACTAGAGTAGAGTGGGGTCAAGTAGGTCAGTTTTCTTTGGCGAGCTCGTGCGATTATACTCTACTTGAGCTTTAGATATTTGGCAGAGGGCTTGCAAAGGCCCAAATTTGATCCAGAATGCGCTAGAAATGCAGAAAGACTGACCATCTTGCGAGAGACTGCACGCAAAGGCCGAAGTGCGAAGCGGACAGAAACGATCATCAATTTCAAATGCCCTGCCAACAAGAGGGCGATTGCAGGCCAACGGTAAAGAAGATAACCCAGATAACTCTGAATCATTATAGCACCACACAGAAACTATTGCGGCAGCCTAGAACATAAACTATCTGTGGCATCGCTTCGATTGAAGATCCGTGTAAAGTCCCCCAATTTATGGGAGATTCTCCATTCAAGAAATAGTAGAACGCTCATACGAAGGCTTCGTGATCGCCAAAATGTTGGAGCTGTCAACTGAGCAGTTGATCGGCCGAAGGCCGGTAGTTTCTGGTGGTAACTTCAATATCTGGGCTATGTAGTTTAGCAATAGAGTAACCAACACAAGGGGCTGTATCCTATAGGAAGCTCTAGCGAATTAGACGTAAGATTGTGCAATGAAGGTTCCGTTAGCACATTTCAGTGAGACGAGAGAGAGAGTCTATCAACGACGTTACATTCTGCACTGCCGCTATGCGTATAAATGACCCATGTGCTATGGGATTCCCTGTACACATGGGACAATTATGCGTACAGCGGCAGTGCAGTCCTTCACTGACGGCGAACATGAACTGAAGACTATGCAGGAAGTATACCCATAGCGGCCACCATGCGTGGAAGCCTTCAACAATGATTTCGGCAGTACCGAGAAGGAGGATGCAGCTGACCTAATAAGAAGGATGGTGATGGCTTGTGACGCGACAATGCCGAGAAAACTGGACTCACGCAATAGACGGCGTCCAGTTTACTGGAGTAAACAGACACTCAGTGCGCTTCCGCTCCTCGTTTCAGAGCCAGAAAGCGAGCTCTTATACCAGAATCGGAGCCGGATAGATAGAACTACAAAGCAGTGTTGTGGAAAGGGCTGCTTTTAAACGGAAGATCAAGCTTAGAAAGTCAGATTGCCACAAAGAGCTGTGCCGAGAAGCGGCGCGTAACGAGTCGCGATGGCGAAGATGCAAGGGTAAGCTGAAAATAATCGTTGAGGGTCTCTTTCCGAAGCTCGATCCCACTACCTGACCACCGACTTCGTACGGCAAAGAAGAAGGGGCAAACACGAACGATCGGCAAGTGACTAACGATAAGCTCTCAGAAGCGTCATGGCGACTGAAATCAAAGAAATCCCCCGATCCGGATGGAGTACCAAACATGGCGCTGAAAGCTGCGATCCTGGCATATCCGGACACGTGTCTGGATGGTACTGCAGAAGTGTTTAGATGAAGGTAGCTTCCCAGAAATATAGACGATGTTAATGCGAAAGTCAGGGAAGCCACCGGACGAACCTGCCTCGTAAACTCCCGATTATCTATGCCAGATACTGAAAAGCTACTTACAGAGCGGAGTGTTGCTGTACTAGGTGAACAAAGGACACACGGTAATGCGAGTCACAGCAGGTCTTCCTCAGGGCTCCATACCTGTTCCAACTCTTTGGAACGGGATATACGATGAGGTCTTAGTACTGCGGCTGCCCAGAAAAGTGAAAATCGCGAGGGTTTCGTGGACTACGTTGTCACTAATGGTGATGGGTGAGACACTTGAAGAAGTGGAGGTATCGGTGACGGAGACAATAGACGCGATCGAGAGCTAGGTGAACGGGGTCAAGCTACTGATAGCTCATCACAAGACGGAGATGTTGTTGATCAGAAACTGCAAAGCAGTTCAGCGAATGCATATCCAGGAACGAACCGGTTGAGCTTTAACAACCACGTCGACCACACCTGCGAAAAGTCGGCGAAGACAACGAAGGTAATAGTGAGCATCCTGCCGAACGTCGGTAGCTCTAAAAGCAGCACGAGATATTCGATTGCGCCGGTGTTTCGCCATTGAAACTATGATATGGGGTTTCTGGCTGGAGTGCGGCGCTAAAGACCAAGTGAAATCGTGAAAAGCTGAATAGGACGTTCCGGCTAATAGCCGTACAAGTCGCGAGCGCGGCAGTATGTCTTATCGCCGGAATGATCTCCATCTGCTACAATCGAACGCTACAATCGGAGATACACCAGAGACGGGAAGAAGATGATGAGAGTCGATTCAATAGCGAGGTGGCAGTAAGGATTAGACAATATGGCGAAAGGAAGGTGGACCTACTGACTCATTCGAATTCTGTTGACAGGGATCAATAGAAAGCACGGAGAGGTGAACTTCCACCTGACACAGCTCCTGCCGGACCACGGCTGCTTCAGGAAGTACCTTCATCGGTTCGGGCACGAAACGACACCATTGTATCCGGAATGTGAGCACGTCGAGGGACACCGGAGCACGTGGTCTTCGAATGTCCGAGGTACAAAGCGACGCGCAGGGAGATGCTTAAAACTAGAGGACCAGACATCACTCCGTCAATATCGTCTACAGACTAACAAGCGACGACAAACACGTGCAACGCGTTCAACAAAGTGGTGACGCAGATCAGGACCTCCTTACAGCGAAAATGGCAAAATTAACAGCGAGCAACGGTTTCAGGAGGGCAATCACCATTGGAGTAGGCTAGATCCATCGCAAGAGATTAGGCGAGTAGACTACGGCAGAGCACCGGGCACGGATCTTCGGGTTGCCAGCGATCCGGACACAAAGCCTAGGACCGACCACGACACCCTACCGGTTGGTCCAAGTAAAATATCGCAAAAACTGAAAAATAATCACTAACTTCTTCCGCCGGGGAACTCTCCGTCGGCGTAAGGTAGATTCGCCACTGGGACTAGACTGAAAAGATCGCGACGAGACACTACCAGTTGCCGGACCGTACTCGGAACCTGACTGGATGGCTCGGGTTCGGGAGTACTTCTCTCGCCGATAAACTCTCCGTCAGAGTAGGCTAGGTCCAGCGTCGGGAACTAGACCAAGCAACAAGTCGCGAACAAGTCGGGAGCTGAATGGCTCAGCGAAGAAGTGGTGATAAATGACACAAGAAGGAAGCGACAGGGCTTCAAGGAGTTGCGGTACTGAATGACACTGGACAGGGAGCCAAACGCTGTGCTTACAATTCGTGAGCGTGAAATGGTCGGTGTTAAGTCAGGCCGGACTAAGTTGCAAAACACCAAAAACTGAGTTAATGATAGCACTGGATAAAGAATTTCTTCAGCTACATTTCACTTTTACCAGACTTGATATATGAAACAATAAACAATAATTATGGCAAAAATTATTTTCCTATTATAATGTAAAGGATGCTGCGATTCAAACTTAACGAGTGATCAATAAAAATGAGAATGACCTTTCTGTAATCAAAGAGCGTAATTTTTTTCTCTCCAAGAGAATTGCTCTCTGGACTCACTAGAAATGGGTGACTTGTTTCTTTTCGCTCGGGTGGTGTCAGTACAATCGAATATGGCGTCGAAACAGCAAACAGTTCGCGAGCGTGTTGTATGGTTTTACGAAACGCATGGTCATCGTGGAACAAAGTTTACAGTAGACCACTTTCGAGACGAAGACGTGCCCGTGAGTACAGTTTACCGGATCCTGGCATCCCTGAGCGTGAAGCGGAAGGCTGGTAGCGGCCGTCCGGCGAAGATAATGACGAAGAAGTAGAAGAAAGCGTTGAAAAAGCTGTTCGAAAACAAGGACCGAAAATTCACCGAACCCTCAAGATGGAGGACATCATCTCTCGGATGAAGGCTCGGTCCCCCGAATACACGAACGAGCAGATAGCGATCGTGAAATCTCAGTGCCGTTGGATACCGAAGAGCTACCGCGGGACGTAGTTCGTGTTGGACGATGCAAGTTACTTTCCGCTCTCGAATGCGTTTCGTAAAACCGTACTATAGGAAGCAGTTGATCACCAGGATCTGGTATTGTATCCGGAAGATGGACGTCAGTGCCATCCAGCGCTAATCGCGACTAAGTTGCGTCATACGGCTGACCAGGGCCTCTTTTCCAATATTCATTGACGTTTTTTTGAAGAATAAATATTATGTTTTTAATAAAAAATACTGAACTCGTTGAATTTTTTTATTGTTTTTTAATTACATAACTGAAAAAAAATCTCATTTTTTGCCTTTCCCATATAGAAAGGTTATGCAATCACTCTGAAAAACGTCAACCTAATCCCGGCCCGGAGGGCCGAGTGTCATATTCCATTCGACTCAGTTCGTCGAGATCGGAAAAAGTCTGTATGTGTGTATGTATGTGTGTGTATGTGTTTGTGTGTATATATGTGCGTAAGTCAAATAATGTCACTCATTTTTCTCAGAGATGGCTGGACCGATTTGCCCAAACTTAGTCAAATGAAAGGTGCAACCTTCCCATCGGCTGCTATTGAATTTTGGATCGATCGGAATTCTGGTTCCGGAATTACGGGTTTCAGAGTGCGGCCACACAGAAATTTCTCATATAAACTATAGGAAAAATTAAAAATAGAATTTTTATTTTTGATGCTAAATGTGTTCAAGGTGCATGAAACGTCGAGATTTGATGCAAACTCGAAAAAAAATTTGACGACAATTCAATTTTTTGAATTTTGGCACATTTTTGCCTTTCTCATATAGAAAGGTTATGCAATCACTCTGAAAAACGTCAACCTAATCGGAGGGCCAAATTTTTTTTTCGACTCGCATAAGGTTTCTGGATTTTAAAAGGGGCGTAGTTGATGCTTTACGGAGAGGGGTTACACCCCCCCCCCTCTACTGTTCACTCCCCTCCTTTAAAAATCTACTTAAATCACCCCTCAGACCACCACCCCATCCAGCCCTCATACCCCTCCCTTTCAACCCCATCATCTTTAAACCACCACTATATCACAAAGCATACCAATTTAAGCTGGGGAGTCGTGCGTTCATGGAACTTTCGCCCTCCTCACATACCCACCCCCGCATGACAAAATGAGTTAGCAAGCAAATAACATTAGGCTAATGAAGTACGATATTTTTTTGTTTCAAGTGTTTCACCGTCGACACGTAGCTCATCAAGTTCGTGGCTGGCAAGCCATTGTGTATAAATGCAAAGTGTACTATGAATGTAATGGACATTTCCACAACTATGTTGAACATAAAAAGCCTCCGTGATATAGTTTAGAGAAATGAGAAAGGCACAATTGCACCGCTAGGTGGATTAAAACAGGTTTTATTGAACACCCGTTACTTTTGCGGTGTGTCCGGTTTGAAAATTCAGGATAACCATTATTATTGGCTATGAAGTACTTTGAACTGGTTGCTGGATTGTTGAGTACGGTGAATATATTTATAGATTGCTGATTATGTTTTACACATATACTTCGCTCCAGTTCCCAATAAAATAGGTTGCATCCAACCATATCGTGTGAAGGTAGATGACCACATTATTCCTTTACTATCAAATTCAGACTTGTCTTTCAAATTATATCCCCCATGATTTCGTTCTCTTCCTTCGCATTTTTCAATTTTCACTTTGCACCTGGCTCTAGGCTCGTGCATAAAAAATTCTCCTGAAATGACCGAAATGAACGTAAAATGGATGTCGAACAAGATTAGTCATCAACGATTCCGAGTTTCCAATTTAAAATCAAACACATTGAACTGGATTCGATCAAATTAGATCTTTTTTCGGATCCGACAGTCCGCCAAGTATTGTAATATTCCGCAAGACGCAGAAATATTCAGCTGAGCTAGATAGCTTAAAAGTTCGCCTAGATAAATTCAGAATTGTGATATTTTGTCTAAAGCAAACAAATGACGTTACTTTCATGAAGAACCAACGCGTTTACATGCCCGCTCACAATGTTGATATCAAAGGTGTAGTTATCGATTCTAACTTGGCATGCGTGGATCTACTGGCTGATTTAGGGATCCCTTGCTTCAATTAGCGAAGATTTTAATTTTCATTGTACGGCATACGGATTATCTTCTCGATGATAAATGATCTAGCTTACTTTACGATCTTTACTACAGCTTCAAAAAGGTGGCCTGCTTTACAGGCCATGACCGCATTTCCGTTCCCTTTGTTTCTAAGAAACTGAGAAAACTTGCGAAAAAAGTTTGCAATAATTTTTGCTATTTTAAGACCGTAGTGTATTCTTGTGGCTCCTCTGGTAGAGTCTCAGTTTTGTGCCTCTTTGCTGTCTTCTTTGGCTTTCTTGATCAGTTCGACGTTCAAACAATAATTTTGTGTGTACCTGGGAATGATACTCCTATCCTGACTTATTTCATGACTTAATCTCACTTATTTTATAAAGTAGATCAAAATTTTAGCGCCCCCATAAGATTGGCGCCCTTGGCTGGGGTTAACCTGGCCAACCGCATGCTACGGCTCTACCAAAGATACCAGTGATCACACTTTCATCCTCCGGTTAATATTGTCACGTTTTTCCGTGTGAAAATCCGATTGAATGAGCTCCTAAAATCATAACAATGAGTCACATTACTCAGCGTGAAAAATCCAATAATAAACTAATTAATAATAAAATATCACGGTGCGCTGATAGCGACCGTCTCTGGACATTGGAGCTTAATTGAATGTGTTATAGCTATATAACCCAACAAAAATATGCAAATCAAACAAGTGGTTCGGCACAACAACTGCGGCCAAAGAGAATCAACAGCCATTTACCTACAGATATCCTATCGATATGCAATACCTGAATTTGAATTATGTACATTGGCTTTAGCTTCTGGCCACGTTATCAGCGGTTTCCTCACTATCAACCACATGGCGGGGGGGGGGGAGGGGGGGGATTATCGATCCCCTAATCCCACCCGACGAGTCTGAATGCTTTATCACCTGGAATAAAGCGTGTTGATTGCCCCCACCAACTCATGCGTAATTAAAGCGATTACGCTGCTGTTATGAATAGTTGCCCATCAGTTTACATAGACTGTTGTTGGATGTTATGCTACTTGTGGCCCCCGTCGTCGCACAGTGTCGCCTAGCCGGCCACAATTCCAAAATTTTATTTTCGATTTTCTATGATTCAACATTTTGCTATGTTTTTAAACTGGTTGAAAAGAGTTTTCTAAAAATATTGAATTTTTAGGATGAAAGCTCGATTTTTTTTTTGAAGAGCTTCAAAAGTGAAATAGGTCATGAATTCTAAAAAAACTGCATTCAAATTACTGTTGCGATTAGAGTCAAACTGGTTTCATTTGAAAGATTATACGTTGGGCTTATACTTATTGTTCGATTTAGTCGATACAAGCTTTTCTTCTGGCTCAGACATGCAGAATAAATAATACATAGTGCATTAAATTAAAGTTATTGTGTTCAAAGTGGTTACACGTTTCTGAAACAGTTCGACAAAATCGCAAGTCTGAAGGAGTCGCATGGTAGTTTTTGATTACCAAGGGTTCGTAATGTAGTTTGAAAAATCTCTCAGAATTAACAACAATTTAAAAAAAACTGTGTCCTCTGTTAAAAATTCCCAAGACTTAATTTTTTTAGAATTTTAAATTTTTGAACCACCCTAAATGTCAAAATAAAGTAGAAAAAAAGAATAAACAACAAATATGAATTCAGGGTAACAATTTGATTTTAAGGCGACGCTTTTATAAAGTCCACGCAACTTTTGAAGCTTTGTTCGAATTTTTTATTGAGGGTGATCACTGTGCGTCGTCGTCGTTGTCTCTTTCACTTGTCACAATGTAAACTACTAATAAACAAACTTTTTTTTTGCTTCATACCACAACCAAACAAAGCCAGAAACCAGACACACACACAACGACAGTCGGCGGTGCATACGAGCGAGCAAAACTTTTCGAGCAACCAACGGCCAGCCCAAGTACACAGGTACACAAATGTGGGCCAGAAATTCAATTATTTATGCAAATAGATGTAATTTGCTGAAAATAAAAGCTATAGAACCGGAGACAGCGAGTAGAGCGTTAGTGAGCAGGGCGGGGGCCGAGCGATAGTCAATAATAGAGACATGAAACCTAACATGCATGCTATAGGTATCAGAGATACGGGACCACTGCGTTCGTTTAGGTTAGGTTCAGCGGCGGAAGGGAGGGAGTGGTGGTGGTGGTGAACAGGATCTCGGTCAGAGAGAAAGGTTCCGTGCCATTGTGCGGGTTGATTGGACCCAGTTTTTGTCACCTGTACCGCCACTATTGCCACCGCCGTTGCTGCTACTCGGGGGCAATTGAATTATTTATCAACTCCAGGCCGTTCGTTCGGACGTTGATGGCTGTTTGACTTGTTGCAATACAGTGTAGTGGGTGGGTGGGAAGGGTTTCGAGAGGTGGTTGGCTGTGTTTTGGGTTTTATGTTCCGTATTCAATATTGCCATTAATTTGATTACACCTATTGTCTCCGCCGGGAGTTCGTTGCACGAATCACAAATCGGATTTGGAAACATGAATTTGTCATTAAATTTTGTGAGGGTAATGAGCGACACCTGCTGGGCAAGTGTAGTTAAATGGATGATGACGGTTATCTAGATTATAACACCCATTAATTGTATTGAATATTATAGTACTACTTGAAAAGAATCAAAGTTGTACTGTGGAAACCGAACCACGGCAAAACTATTCACAATTTCAGAAAATGTGGGTAAAAATTTTCAATGTTCAATTTATTCGTCGGTATATGTTTGAGCAAAATATCAATAATGTTAAATTGTCGCGATTGTTCTGCAAGCTATGAACATGTACCCAAATTATCAATTTTCAATATTCCTTTTTCTCGGCGGGAGATATAGCGTTGATAGTTTTTTGTTGTAAGCTACTAAACGGGAATTCTACACCGAGTTTTCTGTTGTGTGAACTTTGTTTACAGAAGTGACACGTGGTAATCTGACTCTCATAAGCACATTGCGTAGTCTGAGCATAAGGATTACCATGAGCCATAGTTACAGAAGCTGAAGTAGTGCAGGCTTTCCACGTAAATTTCTGGATGAAACTGGAAATTAATTTATCATGTCCAAATTTTTTCCCAACAGAATTTTTGTATAGTTAGATCAAATATCTAAGTTGAAAGTTTTGTTTCAAGTGTTTCGGATTCCTTTCGTCAGTAACAGACAGCAACTTGAAACCCCATAGATGAGTTCAAACTTAAACAACTGGCTTGTTCCGGGTAATGCCACAGTAGTAAGCACAGAAGTGCTGGTTCGCTGACGAGGAAGCTAAATCCAAAACTACACACTTAGAAAAAATGAAATTTACATTGGATGTAAACAACATTGCGACGTAGTTTGCTGTCTAATAATGAAATTTTACATGTTTTAACATATGAAATAAAATATTGTGTCTCTTTTGATGTAAAACTCGGCTGAAGAAGAACTGTGAACGAAGCCCATTTTTACATGTGCTTGAATATATATTCAAGTGAATTGTGTCGCTCCTTTTTATGTGTAGCTTGCGTGGTGTAAACATTTTTAAGTGTGTAGTTTTTTGGTTTGGTTTCGAGCGGATTTGGACTTATCTAACAAGCTCCAAGTTGGTGTCAGTTACGAACGAGGAGAATACAAACACTAAAATCCAAACTTTCAATCTGACTGTTTTCTCTATCACTAAATATTTCACGAACTCACGGAAAAGAATTGTTTCTAAAATCGTGAATAAAGTGATACGAATTCCTAAACAATCACGTTTTTGCGTTACGAAAACAAGACTATGAACAAAAATCATGTGTTTTATAATTATGTTCAATTTCCCTTCATTAATGCCAGCATAACGATTTTATTAGTGGAAATATTGGTTTTTGTTCTGTTCCTATATTTAGGAATATTAGTTAACAAAATCCAAACATTCTGGATATTTTCTCGTGAACTATTTCACGAAACTCGGATTTTTATTCATGAATCCATTCAATCCTGATGAATTAATTCATGATTCCTAATATATGGATATCCGGGGCTATTAAGATAGTGGGAGCAATTCGGACTCCCTCGATTTTTCAGAAAATCGTAAGATTTTCTGACTGTCGTACGTATTCGAGGAACAGCTATTCTAAAATATTAATTTTGACAGCTGAATCTAATTCTTTGTTTTTTTTTAGAAAGGAGATACAACGTGTTTAATTTTTTGTCTGCCTCAAAACAAATATCATTTCAATGGTAAAACCGTGATTAAAGCCAAAAATAAAAGTGAAAAAATAACAATAAAACTGTTTTGGAAAGTTGATGCTTCTATTTTACGGAATTTTCGTTTGAGTGGAAAACAAATATTTTCAAGATGCTCTCCACTTTTGTACGAAACGAGTGTACGCGGCTTTTCGGACCCCATATTCCATCAACCACCGTTCAGCGGACTGCAGCTACGCACACGATTGAACACGACACAGCAAAGAAAATACATGATGCGCCAATTGACAGCAATGACTAACCAGATGAAGTTTTTGTAACGCAATTTATATTTTTCTGCTTCTTAAGGAGTTTCTCTAATAAATATTTCATAGGTAAACACAATTCCATTCTAAAAAAAATAAAAACGATTGACGGTCTGAATTGCCCCGTAGGGAGGTTCGAATTACCCCTACAGTGTAAAAGGATGGAAAAACGTAGAGTTTTGCAAATCGTCATCTAACGCAGCCATAGAGTGGTGCAAATAAATTTTTATAGACCCAAAATGTAGCTGAGATTTCAAACTAACAATTAGAACCTTTGACCGGTATTTTTTTCACATCTATCCACCTAAAAGGGCGATTCGCTTAGGTAGGTCCGAAGAGCCTCGGATTCCCCTACATATTAGTCACGCTCCAATATCCGTGCTCGTGAAATAGTTCACAAAATAATGAAATATTATTCATGAATTCGTGAACTGGTTCATGATTCCTAGAACAATAGTCATGACCATGCTTGTCCGTAAAATAAATCACAAAATTATTCATGTATACGTGAGCTGGTTCATGAATCTTAGCATAACAGCCAAGACTTACCATTCGTGCTCGTGAAATAGTTCACAATATCATGAAATATTTTTCATGTATTCGTGAACTGGTTTATGACACCTAGTATAATAGTCACTACTTACAATTCGCGATAGTGAAATAGTTCACGAAATCATAAAATATTATTCATGTATGAGTGAACTGGTTTATGATTCCTAGTGCAATAGTCACGTCTGACCATTCGCGCTCGTCAAATAGTTCATAAAATCATGAACTATTATTCATAGATTCGTAAACTAGTTCATGATTCCTAGCACATGATTCATGATCCAATATCTATGCTTGTAATATTTAGAATATATTTCTAATTATTTTCAATTTCATGTAACATGTAAATGAAATTTTCACGTGAACTATTTCACAAAATTAAGTGTAATATTTGTGGCATCACTTTTGTTTTATACACTTTTTCATGACTGCTAGTGAACAGTAATAGGCACGAGCAGTAGATATGAGAAAACTATTAAGACCTCGAGTATCGTTATTTATTTGATAAAATTCAGTGTGATGTCTGGACAGCAATCGAAAATTGCGTTGAGCACAGAAAATCGTGTTCATGATATATTTCACAGAATAAAACTGCTGATATCATGAACATTCAACAACACGTTTTAAATCCGACAGCTCTAGAATAAAATATCATGATAACGTGAATAGAAATCACGAAATTCGCGATTAAGATCCCGAAATCAATATCCCGCCAGTCTGACAGAAAAATGCGATGGTGAACTCATGAATAAAATAGCAAGGTAACAAGATGAGAAATCAGAAAAATCGCGAAAAAGCTCCTGTAATCATGAACATCATGTGACTGGCGGCTGTGTATTCTCAAATTATGAACAAGAATCATAACAAAAGCAAAACATTTCCGGGGAACATCAACAGTAACCCAACCAAACATTCGAATTTAACGCCATGTATATATTCGAGGAGAACTAGTTTTTTGGAAACACAAATTGTTTCATAAATGCGAGGATTATTATTCACAATTTCAGAAACTTGGTCGGTCAGTACACGATACCGTGATCTTTTGTTAATGAATTTTTTTACGTGCAGGGGGGCGAATCTTGCAACGCCTGAAATCAACTACTGCTGTATCGTTTCGCAGAATCTAGAATCTAGAATAACGGTTCAATGTTGTTGATAATAAGATGCTAGTGAAGTGACTGTTTTTTACATACAATTAAATAATTGAAATACACATTAAGCAAAAACAATTAGGTTAAAAAATAACCCAACCACCGCCGTAATTTCTTTTTATTCATATTTCTAAATGCTGTTTGGTTTTGCATCCATTGACCGTTCAGTAGAGGTTGAAAGTAATGTGAAGAGTTTGGAATTTTCCTAGAGCCCAAAAATACCCCCAAACCCGAAAAAATCGACGAAATTTAAATTTTTCAGGTCTTGAAATACTGTAAGGATTAAAAACTTAAAGGTTTCTGACGAGTTTCAATCCTAATATCTGACTGACCCTAGTCTAACTAATGCAAACAAGCCCCAAGCTATAGTGTTTGTTGAAACTGTGGGGGTATGAAGATTTTCACATCTCTTTACTCATCAGTAGGCAAGGTCAGTTTTTCATAATAAAGACCAGTGCACAGTGGTCCTTGGGAAAGTAGTCATAGTTCGTGAGCACCTTGCTTTTGTTAAAACAAGTCGGGGTAGTTCCAATTTTACTAAGATCAAGAATTGTCCTACTGTGACTCCCGCAAGGGCTCCCCGTCAGAATCACCCGCTACATTTGCAGATGAGACGGGATATGTCACCCACTAAAACACTGCTTAAGGTCACTTGCAGCGGGCCGTGATTCTGAATGTGATATTCATTGTACGGGCGCAGGGACCTCGTGATCGCCTGAATCATCGCGCAGGGCTCGAGCGTTTGTACGTTAACGCGTACGATCGCGTAGTCGCGTGTGTATCTTCGTATGCAAAAAAATCGATTTTTCAACAGTGTGGCAGTTCGCATATTCGCGTGTTATAGTTAACTAGCTAATACCCATCGCGCGTTGTTGCGACTTTCAATGAAATAGGAGGAAAACACAATTTGTTCCGAAGCGCCATCTGGCGGGCAGAAAATCTTCAACCAATAGCACACAAACACGCTCCAGAACAAATGCCTACTATGTATAAATTTTAACGGCAATCGGTTAAGCCGTTTGAGAGTCCATAAATCATATACATACAAACATTGACTTTTATATATATATATATATATATATATATATATATATATATATATATATATATATATATATATATATATATATATATATATATATATATATATATATATATATATATATATATATATATATATATATATATATATATATATATATATATATATATATATATATATATATATAGATAGATAGATAGACTAGCTAATGTCCATCGCGCGTTGCTGCGACCTTTAACGAAACAGGTGGAAAACACAATTTGTTCCGAAGCGCCATCTTTCGGGCAGATAATCCCCAACCAATAGCACACAAACACGCTCCATAACAAATGCCTACGGTGTATAAATTTTGATGTCAATCGGTTAAGCCGTTTAGAAATCCATAAATCATATATACATACAAACATTGACTTTTATATATATAGATAGATAGATAGATAGATAGATAGATAGATAGATAGATAGATAGATAGATAGATAGATAGATAGATAGATAGATAGATAGATAGATAGATAGATAGATAGATAGATAGATAGATAGATAGATAGATAGATAGATAGATAGATAGATAGATAGATAGATTTTCGGTGCATGGCTGGGATGCTGCAAGAGAGTCAGTTCTTCCATATCACTAGAGTTCCCGGTCATGTCGCCATATAGTGTGGTGAATATGAACGTCATTTTTGTATTGGTCGTTTGTGACCAGTAGAGTGGAACATGGTTATATGAAAATAATAAACATTTGGTCCGAGTAACTTTTTGGGTCCCATTTAGCTCCCAGAACAACTCTGCAATTTTTTACCTCGATCGGTGAAACTATATTTTTGCGCCCACGGTTTAAAGTTTACATGGGATTTCATATGGAGAAATCGTCTTTTGCAAAATAATTCTTCCAAAAATCGCCGAAAAAATTCCTAAAAATAAGTTGATGTCTGATTTTTATAGGAAATTTGTCAAGGAAACAAAGACCACGAAACGATCTGATGATTGTGGAAAAAGTTTTTAAGCAAAAACCGATTGATACCCTGAAGATTGATGAAAGTTTAACTTTTAGAAGAATCACTGCTGCTGACGGTCGAATTATATACAAAATTTTAAAATTCCTCTTATTATGTGCAAAAGTAGCCTACATTTATCCCTCAAAACTCTTGTGAAGTGACCAAACAGTTCAGATCATTGATTTAGATACAATAGGAGAAGGTCAAAACAAAATTGCATATAATTGGACAGCCAAAATGAATATTTTAACGATCGTCAGAGCATCAATCGGTTTCTGCTTAATAAGTTTTTTCTCAAGCGACAGATCGTTTCGTGGTTTTCGAGACTTTGTTTCTTTGTTAAATTTCCTATAAAAGCCACATAAAAATTTATTTTTATAACTCGCGGAGGAAATATTTTGTGAAAGTTAATGTTCCCATACAAAATTCCATGTAAACTTTAAACAGTGGGCGCAAAAATATAGTTTCAGGGATCGAGCTAAGAATTTGTACTGGCTTTCTAGGACCCAAATGGTACCTAAAAAGTTGCTCGGAACTGGAATCTAATTTTTGTCCCACCCTAGTGACCAGGCTTGTTTTATCGCGCAGGACACGAGTGTTTGTACGTTTGGAATGGGAGAGATTGTGAGTGAATATGGGAGAATATGCAATTAATTGTTTTGGTGAATGCTAGTATAAATCTAATGCAGTATATAGTAATAGAAGTAAGCATAACCTGACGAATAAAGAAAGAAGATCCAAAAAGATTATTTGGAAGTGCATAAATTGACCAATATTATTTTTGGTATGCATGAGCAGTGGTAAAGCGAACTAATAGAAGTACAACAAAAACAGGCTAATGAAGTAAAAGACAAGAACAAACATATCATATTTACCATTAACGGCAATTTCATTCGATTACAATTTACTCATGCTATGCTGACTTAATTTATCCAATCCGATCTTCCCGAATGAATCGAATCGAATACACAAATTGTACGCAGGAAAAATTACCAACGCTTCCTAGGAAGGACTACCCACTATTCCATCATATATGCCAGTTCTGCATCCATTTCTTGGTCCAGCTGTCACGAATTGTCAGACAAACACATCCGCAGATACAGATACGACTAGTACAAAGCAATTGTACATTAGTACGAAAAACTGCAATTATTACTATACTTACGCTAATAGGCTTCTACTAATACATCCCTTTAATGGTTAAGCCTTAGTTAGGGCTGGTACAGAGTATGAAATAACACACAACCTAAAAAAGGCACATAAGCCCTCTCGGTCTCTTCGATGCACCATTATTGAAGCATAATGCAATAATCATCTTAAAGCAATTGTTTGTCAGAGGTTCTCTAGCACTGATGTACGAAGTATGCTTGATGATGTTTGCAATACCATCAAACCCATCAACCTAGGGGAGGGACTTTTACAGTAAAAGCCGAACTAAAAGAAAACCAAAGTAAACAATATGAGGCGCAAAATTGAGACTTTTCCAAGGGCGTCACTATGACCACGCTATGGCTCTGTCTGTATCCACTGATTAGCTATGAACTGAAAATGGATTATATTTGTTGGGAGACAAGTGTGCGAAAGTGTATGAACACTTATCTCGAACTCATTCATTATCTATACGCGCTTCTCCAATAGGACCAATAATTAATTCTTTTGCTATCATTATGAAACCAATCACGCATAAAAACATCGTTACAAAGGCACAAAACCGGCTCGACTTTATTTGCCTGAGAAACGTGCTTGTGTTCGCAAAAACAAAGTACATTGTACATACAGCAAAAAAAATTATAGGTCAACAACACACGCCATACGAGTCGAACGTTGTCATTAGATTGCGTAGATTCTGCGTAAAATTAATCCCTTCATCGGCCCCTCCCCCCGGTTAACATTCTATTAGCCGCCGGACCATAGAAACACGGCCGGCTCGACTACACAACCGAGAGCACCTCCTTCCCTTATACGGAGTAGCCTGCAGCGGCAGTCAGTGTATTGGAAGTCGCGCGAGCTGTAGGTAGGTAGGTGTGGGTAGGTATAGGATGTAAGCTAATCTCTGTAACAGAACGAACAAGAACAACAGCGGACACAACCCGCACCAATAATGCTGCTGTGCCTCTACGTAGTAGGCCAGGCAAGGCATGTAATTAGACGCACGAGCGCCGTTGAACAAGCTAAACTAAGCTAAGCAACGACAACAAACTCTCATCTCACACACCGACCGACACCAGAATTCCTCTTGTCTCGTTTTGGAGAAACAGCTGGCGCGCGACCGACGCGATGATAGAGAGATGCTGCTCTCGGATGATTGTAATCTAATATGTACCTTGCTGACGCTCGTTGGAATGGGCTGAGAAAGGAAGTTCAGATTGCGAAACCGCACTGCTCTACAACATTTAGCTGGGTCAGACAGGCCGAGCTGAACTTGGGTGTTTTGTTGGAATTCGGTAATTAGTGTGCTCATTTCATTTCTTAATAGCATTTTCGTTTTTACACGGTGTAGTGTAAAAACGAGATTGAATGAGTGTAACACCGACTACACCGGTGTAAAGCAATATCAAAACGAAAATGTTATTTGTTAGCGATTTTTGGTAAGGATTGGACGGCGGCGAAAAACTCCGAAATTTCTTCAAAATCTCGAATTCAGTTGCGCGTGGGTCGTCGATCGCCGATTGATGCTAGTTTGTCACGGTGTGTCATGGACCGCAAAAGTGAAATATTTTCAAACAAACATAAACTCTTCAACCACTGCCTCTTTAGCGCCGTTTGTCGTCGTCGTCGTCGTCATCGTCGCATAGGCACACATACCACACCGCCCACCTCCAAAAATAGCTCCATTTCAGTTTTGAATCATATTACACTTGACTTTTGCTGTCCTTCGCGCACCTCACCTTGTCCTCTTTTTTTCTTCACAGTCACGCACACGAGCACAGACGCCCGACCCGGTTTTATATAGGTTACGATCTCTACCCAGAAACAACCAACGCATAGGCAGCGTTTGATCTTGGTACCGTGCCGTGAGATGGGCCCCAAGAGCACTGCGCATACTGCCACAGTCAGAGACATCCGTTGGCGATTGGTGAAAAGATCCAGAAATCGACCTTCAACTTACAAGACCTTTTGAAAGCGAAAACAAAATTATTCATCGCTTCTCCACAAGTCACCGAAGTCATCTTAGGGTACGAGAAGCTCTATTTCCAACCATTCAATGGACTCCTGAGTAGAGCAGCGCCGGCATTCGCCATGAGCTTGACCATCATCCACACGAGCATGGAAAAAGACATGGGAAATGATGACAGCCCCCCCCCCCCCCCCCGTTGCAGAGACCGACTGCCGAGCGATTCAAGGCACGGCGAGATCGCGATGTTGTGACTGCTGGATGGAGGACCGGGTACCGTGGGGACTGGGAGGAATCGATTGCCCTTATGACATGATGACACAAAAGTATTCACACATCATGAGGTGGACTTCTTCTTCGGATCTTTTTTTTTACAACATTTTGTGTATTCGGTTCGATGGTGCAAATACCGATCACACGAACCGAAATGATTCTCTGAAATGAACTGGTGCTCGCCTGAGATTAGACTTGACTTTTTCTAATTTTTGCTAATCGAGCACGTAATGTGCACTTTGAATATTAATAACTCTCTTCCTACTCGACTAATTGCCCTTTCCGCAAATCCAACGAAGCGTGCGCAGCACTTTTTACTGATACATTGTTTACTACGAAATTTGTTTGAATCGTTCGAAAATTGATTTTGAAACGTTTAAAATTATTCAAAAATCAAAATTGCTCGAAACTATAAATAGGGCCCCCGCAATACAAACCAACATCATGCATTGTACAGGAAACCACGAAGATATTAAACAATTTGTTTAAGTTGTAATAAATATTTTTTGAGTGTGATCCAACAAGATTTTCGGAAGGGATCCCTACCAGAATTACTCGCTACATTTGCAGACGAGACGGTAAATGTCACTCACGGACTAACGCATCAATTCTGAGTCAACACTGAATATAACCGAAGTGTACGGAACGATTTTTCTCTCCGAACACGGATTTTTCCTTAATTAATGAATAAATTTCCATGAATTTTGGAACAATTACGTTTTACGTTACGATAACAGGACCGTGAACAAAAATTATGTTTTATAATTATGTTTAATTTTCGTTCCGTAACACCCGCATAACGCTTATACTAATAGAGATATTTGCTTTTGCTTTGTGAGCTTTAGCCACGGATTCTGTTCGTGAACTAGTCCACAACTTAATGAACATTATTCATGAATCATAGGTTGACTCGTGATTTTATTCATAAATTTAAGAACATTGCTTACAGTTCGACTATACGACATGAACTGTTTCATGATTTATTACATCAGACGAATTTCGCGCCAACTCGAACAAATGTTGGCAGCACCCTCTCAGATTCTAATGAAACTTTCTGTACATGAAGACTATGTCACAAAAAGCTGCTTTGCATATTTTGTTTTTCCAAAAATGATCTAGACTGTCTTTTGAAAAGGGCCAAACTTTTTTTACCATTTTTTTTTCAAATGACTAGTCTAAAAATAACAAATCCTACAAAGAAATGTTGTAGGTGTGGTTTTCACAAAATTAGTCAAACTTTTGAATAAAAATATTGAAAAAATTCTTCATTGACTCCTACACTGAAAGAAATCGATTTAAAAAATTTAAAGTCGATTTACAAAAAAAGATTGATTTTTGATTTGGATCAAATTTTGTTCCAAGATAGATAATTATGTTCCCTACCTACCGTCAAAAATTCATGTTGGGCACTTTTGAGGAAAAAAAGGTATTTGAAAAAAACTTTTCCTTGTCCAACTGAATTTTTTTCTTCAGTATATTTTAATCGAAAACTAAACCAATGAAAGTCATAATCATCTCAGAATTCATTTTCCCAGCTGCTGGTTGCCTGATACATGCAAAAAGTATCAGTTACGAATTTGGTATATATTCATAACAAACTTGAATGAAGACTGGTAGACTGGAAGACTGTAAGACTGGAAGACAAGAAGACTGGAACACTTGAAGACTGCAGATCATTTATTCCTCTCAAAACTGATAAATTTTATGAAACAATTGACAAACTTTTCTAAAATTTATTTTATGTCTGATGGAGCAGCAGCACATTACAAAAATAAGAAAAACTTTGCAAACTTTTATAGATTCCAGTCAAAGTATGAGTTAAGGTTGGAGAGAGTATGGGCCAAAAACGAAAATGAAAAAAGCGGTTTTTTTTTCAAAAATCAATCAGCTTATGTAAAATGTTGTTACAGTACTGCTGATTGATTTTTATGAAGATTTAACACTCGGTGTGGGAAAAAACTGCTTTTTTCGTTTTTGATTTTTGCCAATTCTCTCTCCAACCTTAAGCGCAGAATGGCATTTTGTTGCAGCATCCCATGGAAAAGGACCCTGTTATGCTATTGGTGACACCCTCAAGCGAATGGCAAAAAAGCTAGTCTTGCTCGCGACTTTGGAAATACCATAACAAGTCCCCAAGAGTTATGTAACTGGACAGTTGAACAAACTGATAAAAATATCACAACATTAATTTTCGGCTACATATTCACTAAAGAGCACAACAAAATGTCAGAAGACCTTTAAGAGCTGTATAATAACGCCAAAACAATATCTGGAACTCAAAAATTCCACAGTTTTGTGCCTATTCCTGGGGGCAAAGTAGAGACGAAAAGGTATTCTAATTCAGAAAATGAACCAAAAATGTTTTCCTAGTATAGAAATAATACAAAATAGCATGCATGAAGATAGTTTTAAGACAAATGTAATATATAAAAATAAATAAATAATTATGTAAAATTCAATACATAATATTGTGGTGGTTATTTCTTTCTCTGATTCTTCCTTAGCACTAAACAAGAAAAAAAAGTAATAATGGAATATTTGTTTAATGACATAAACTCTTTCAAATGAGATTCTTAATTAAGGGGTTACATACCTTTTAATGAAAAAAAGGTCAAGAAAATTTGAATTTGCGTAAAGGAATAAAGGAATGATTTCATTACATCAAACTTATAATATTTCGGTAGCACATTTTTCAGTAAAATAAACAAGCATAAGTTTATAAAAATAAATTGATAATTGGCGGAGTTATGGCTTTTTTCCCGAAACCTTTTTTTTATTTAACAGGTTTGCGGTGATCACGATTGGAGACCAATAGATCATCTAAAATACCAAAACTCAAAAAAATTCATTAGTATATGAGTATTCCTCGCACCTTAACGATTAGTTGAATAAATAATTTTTTTTTACCTGCATTCGAGAACGTTTTTAGTAAAAATCGCTGTTTTAAGCTCTAAAAATTGTATTAAAAATTCTTATCCATGAAACAAAAATTTATGCATAAAAAAGGAATTAATTACGATGCATTGAAAAAATCAAGAAAATTGATTGAGTAGTTTTTCGGCAATCGTGATCACGGAAAAATCATTTTTAGTAAAACGACATTTCGAGATAAACGAGTTTAAAATTTCAAATTACCACTGCTCTTGGTAGACGAAGCGCGCTTGGAAGCTTTCGATCTATTTCTTGGATCTTTATAAAAATTTGGAAAAGCATTCGCAAGGAGTTGTACTTGCGTTGCGTTGCGTTGCGTTGCGTTGTGACGATGATTTTGGCGGATTGCACACTGACTTCATCATGTTTGACTGCTGATTATCTAATAAGAGTTGCTTAGGAAGTGGTAAGTAGGAATTCATACCAATCCGACCCATATTAAAACCTCAACAGCATGATAGCCATCATTGCCGGCCGCCCCCATCTCCATCGTTCACGGGGAAGGATAAAGGATAAGGTAGACAGGAAGTGTTGATGCTCCACCTACTTAACGGAAGGACGACGATTCATCAGACTCTTCCATAGGTGTCGCGGAGTTGGTGGTTTGGAAGGGTATCAGGTCTAGGATTCGCTCCAAGCAAACGATGCGACCTGTAAAGCATATTTTATTAGGTAGTTGTTTAGTTAGTCTTCGAGTGCACGATCACTCGAAAAAGAGATGATCTTGTTTAGTTTTTGGTTATTTTTAAACTCTGGGCAGCCGGCTACCGAGAGTATACTATGTTCCCTAAACAAAAACAATTTGAACTCCACACAGCCGATCGTGGGAGTATTGCCTGGAAAAGCTAATCTTATCTGCGTAATGGGCCGGATCACTATTTATTGCAACAGTATTTGGACAGAACTCGCTACTTCTTCTCTACGATATATTTATTGGCTTGAAAACTACCAAGTGACAGCATATTATACTGGCAAAAATAGCGCGAGATGTTATAAATCAAGGAAAGTATTTCTTATTTTCCATATCGGATTGTTTGTGGAATACAAGTATACGAGCGATAATACCGAACAATGAAGGGAAATATAAAGGATTGTTAATCTGATGCACGGGCTTGTTAGCAATAACGGAGCTTTAAATTAGGTTCATAAAAACAGACGCGGCGAATTTTCAATACGTATTGAGCCGTGTTCATAGATACTAGTCAGATTAGTCGTATTGGGGCTAATTTCCGATCAACTATTCATTTTTACGGCAATGTTTTCTCGACTAGATCTGTTCGCACCCTCTCATTCTGTTCGCACCCTCTCATTCTGCGGTCTAAGGACCAAATGTCATCAATAGACTTAGAATCGCGTGGAGGCATGAGATAGGAAACTTGTAAGAATTTTGCTATCCCACCGTTTGACTACCAGAATGGATGGGAGAACAGTAATACTAGCAAATACCGACTACCATAAGAGCGGTGCAAATTTGAACGAGTGACGTAGAGTACTGCACTGAAAAAAGGACCAGGAGTGCGATTTTACGAAGTTTTAGCTTCCGATGGCCCTACATTTTCTGACAAAGTGAAGTTCTTGAATGTTGAGATTTTTATTACTGTTTAGAAAAGCAAAAGTATCATAAAGCTAGTGTCAGGCCTTCATGAGACCTCAAGAAGTCACTTTTGGAGGTATTCGTAAATGTAGATTTGTCGGTAGACGGTTCCAAATATAATAGAAAAATACCTAATTTAACACAACTACAGATCACTTGCAACATAAAAAGCTTTTTGTGAAATTCGACAGCTCCATCTTAGGCCAATTCAATAAATTTCCTACATGAAAGTTTCCTTTTTTAAAAACGGTTTTTAAACCAAAGCTTTGGAAGTTAAACCTTGGCGTGGAAGTGCCGGTATATTAATATATTCTGTTACTTAGTGTAGAATTAGATTTCGTCATTTACGGCTAATATACAACCGCCAGAAGAAACTTAAAACGTTGATACACAATCAAGAAAGGCGAATCAGAAAAGGTATATGTCAGTGATTCACTAAATACAGACTGGAAAGAGGGTAATATGGAAAACCTTAAGGTCCGCCCAGATAAAGTCTTCGGTACGGAACAAAACCTCGGCCTAGGAACTCCTAGCATGTTGTTAGTCGCCTCTTACGACATGGGAGCAGTTCCCAGAGGTTCTATTCTTGGTTGAAATAGTGCAAAAAGATTTCAGCCCGCCGGACACCACACGGCTTAAGCATTCGCAAGGAGTTGTACTTTCAGATAAAGTAATAAAAAAAATCGATTTGATGAAAAATGAAAAAGTAGTTAACTCCTTAATAAAAATATGCTTAGTTGCTAAATTAGACAATATCTTCTCAACAAACTAAGTTTTATTGGATTCTGAGATGATCATGACTTTCATTGGTTTAGTTTTCGATAAAAATAAACTAAAGAAAAAAATCGATTTTTTTCAGTGTCAATGAAAAATTCACAACAACAAACACAGTCTAGATCATTTTTGGAAAAACAAAATATGCAAAGTAGCTTTTTGTGACAAAGTCTTCATGTACAGAAAGTTTCATTAGAATCTGAGAGGGTGCTGCCAACACTGAATACGATTTGGCGCGAAATTCGTCATGATTATGTGGTTGTAAATTAGTTTACAGAATATGAACAGTCTTGCCTCGTAAAGTAGTTTGTGATTCCTAATGTACAACTCTCAATTCACCATTCATTCTTGTAAATCTGTTCACAGAAACATGAAATATATTTCCATTTTCGTGATTTAGTTTCAAAATATGAAATTTTCTACATCTTAATATGTTTACGTGAACGCTTGCCCAATATTATGTTGTGGTTTCGTGAACTGGTTAGTGTTTCCTTGCATAATGTCACGATTCACCATTCGAGTTCGCAAAACATCTTCTAAAAGCAAGGAACAATATTTATGGATTCGAGAACCGGTGCATGATTCCTAGTTTATTGGCCACGATTGATCATTCGTGCTCGTAAAATAGTTCACAAAACCGTGCAATATTAATCATGGGTACCAGCGATGCCAGATTTACAGACAGGTCTGTATTTTACAGACTTTTGATATCTCCTACAGACGTAGCCAGAGATCTACAGACTTTTAATAGGATAATAGTGTTTAGTAAAATTGCACTAGAATAATTGTTTTCGAATACGAGTGATTCCTTCACAATAGAATTCTGCTTTCAATCTATTTTCAAAGTAAAATTTTAGTGTAACTAGGATTTACACAACCATCTACAGACTTTTACACACATTTTAGTTATTCTTCTACAGGCATTTCAAAAAAAACATGTGGTATCGCTGGTGGCTACGCTAGCAAGCTCATGATTTTAGAACATGATTCACAATCTATCTATCATTATCAGTTACAGTCGGGTCTCTTACTACGCGAAAAAAAGGGAGCGTTAAAAAGTTATATTAAAAATTTGGGTTTTCATGTATTGACCCTTGGTAGAATGTTTAAATTACTTGCACTGAGGACTATATAAAAGATTTAGTTTCGATAACATGATAAAAGGTTGCACTTTACAAGACTTTTCTACTATTTTAAATGGTGGGTAGGGTGGTTCTAAATTAATTAAAATCTAAAAATTAACTTTTTAATGGTTCGAGATATAGCCGCAGTCTTCCAGAAAATTGAAGAAAATTAAATTGAAAAAAACCCATTGTCGAAACCACTGGAACTTTGTCTTGTACTTTTCATTTTACTAGAAATTTACCAAAAAATTGGGGTGTTTTTTAAATGGTTTTATTTATATAACTTTTGCTGATTAGATTTTTTATTAAGATGGCTTTAGAAATACTTTAAGATATTTTCGAAGAGAACAGTTTGTCTCAACATACCGAGCCTCTAGCTCCTTTCGTTAGAAAGTTTTATATACTTTTTACTACAAATTAACTTTTTTGGAGCAGGGGAACATGGGGAGATTTGACCAGGTTTTCAGCTAAACCTGTATAAATCTCTAAGAATGTTTTCAATCCTTCCGAAGTCATTGAGATATAATGTGCAAAGGTATTGTGCGTGTTCATGATTTTTTGCAGAATTTTCAATTTACTTTTTCCAAAGTTATAAAAGTTTTTCTGTGATCGTTTTATTTGGTCAAGTCTCTACATTGCGGGGAGACTTGCCCGAGGCCTGGGGAGACCTGACCAAGAAAATTTTGAAACATCAGAACAAAAAATAATGACATAAAACATACTGTAATCTATTTTATCCATATTGTCAAGATCCTTAGGTAGCGGAAAAAATATAGAAGGGTTGCATTTCATAAATTTCGACTGTGTTTAATGCATTTCCTTTTAAGGGTTAACTGTACTGCTTACATTGCATGTTCACACGTCACGAAATCAGCCATATTATTGCTAACTTTGATTAATTGTACTACAAGATATAGACTGATATTTGATATGGGATTTTTTGTGACGCTTTTAACATTAACAGTAAGTTCCACAGCATAGTAAATATCAGAAAATTTTTATTTTTCTTCAGTTTATTGCCACTTGGTTAAATCTCCTCAAAATTAGTTATTGCGTTCAATGTTGTGCAAATTTTAGTAATAACTATATCAATGTCCCGTTTTATGCAAAATCCTTTCACTAGATCATAAAGAATAAAATAATGTATGAGTACTTTAAAAGTAATTACTAGTCGAGTAGATATTTCCATACAAAGTTTGATTAAAAATACATCATTTAACGCAAATTTATTAATTACGGAATATTTTCTATAGTGAAATCATCTTTTATTCCAAACTTTTGAAATTACCTTAAGGGGCCGAAACAACTATAAAAATATTTTTGAAAAAAATTTAAGATCCTAATAGAACACGTAATGACCAATAATAGAATTCTTCGCTTGGTCCAGTCTCCCCATGTTCCTCTAAATATTGCAAGATATAAAAAAAATCGTATTTACCATTTTTTGGTGATCTTTACTACTAAGCATGCTATTTCGTATGACAGCAACGGTATTTAATGTTAAGTACCATAATGAACGATAATGCTATTTTAAAAAGTTATATTTTTTATATAAATGTTTTCATAACTTTAAAACGAAAAAAGTTTAGTAGTTGGTGTTTTAAAGCAAATTATGCACACTAAAATAATCTTCAAGTTGACCATAGGGTACCTGAGTGTATAATAAAAACTACAAACGTTATAGAAATAAAAACCATTTTTCAAAGAACACCCTAAAGCTTACATTTGAATTTCTCGTGGAATTGAAAGTAAGAAAGATAGAACTTGGGTGTCTTCAGCAAACTTGTTTGAAATGTGTAATTCTACAACTTCATCAAAGACAGTAAAGCTTTACCTCGAACCGTTCAGAAGTCCAATTTTAAATCTTGCTAAAATTAGAACCACCCTAGCTTCTGTTCGAACGAAAAGAAAGCCTTGCAAAGTATAACAACTTTTCAAACATATAGTAAGGCTAAGTCATTTAGTTTCAACAAAAAGTTAAAAGTTCTGCTAAATTAACATTCTGGACCACATTGAGATTTTTTTAGAATCAGTTGTTATCCAAATGATCTGCATCCAGTTCCATCTGCTTAGTAATTATAAGCCATCAAATAAGTCAAAATAAGTTTGCCATTTGCAGGTAACCAATAAACTATTGTCAGAAAGTCGAACTGAAATAAAAGCCAAAGGGGCGTAGAAATGAAACTCCACCAAAGGTGGCACAAGAAAACGTCCCTGTCACGAACGTGTTTGAGTTGCACAACACGAGAATTTCTACAGCAAAAACTTCTATTAAAAATAGCTAAAGATTTTTCAACTCTTATCAATTGTTTTCTCAGTTTCATTAAAAACATGAATGAGATCGAGAACATTCCAGAGCACTGAAGTAAAGCTGTAGCAAAGACCGTGGAGTAGACAAGATGTTCTATCATCGAGAAAGCAACCCCATACCGTCTCCCTGGTGCCGGTAGGAGTTCCGAAATAGCTTAAAGAGCTGATGCCCTTGCTATACCCAACCAGTCCTGCACTAACTTGAATGTCTGGTTGAAATGTTAAGCCACTAAAGGAAGCCTATAGTTTTTAGGAGCAGTAACAAATGTCCCCACAGGGGAGTCCTTAGACTCGAACTCTTCATGAATCAAGAGAGAATTATGATAAATAGAGCATTATGATAACAGCAGTCCCTCTAAAAGTCCGCCAACACAAGTTTGTAGGAACATACAATTTCGGCCCCGCCATGTACGATTCCCCATTTAAAATCTTAGCTGACAGGAGCAAGGGGTCGAATCGTGGACCACACTGTCGATCTCAACGCTGTGGGCAGGTATGTAGAAACGGTAGTCTTTCAAAAAATACTTGTCGGCAGTAATATCATTCATCTACCATAGACAAGATATCACAATTCTGAGCAGATCTGGGTGAACTTTCTAAATATTGGCTACTCAGTTGATGATCTTTGATCTCAGTATGTTATTTTCATTACATGTTCGACATCCAGTTTACCGTCAGCTAGATCTTTTTCGGGAGAGATCATTAAGGCATGGGCTTAGACTAACAGTGAAAAAGTTTAACCCTTAAATGCGCAATGTTGTTTTAAAACAACATTGCGAAAACCATCTCAAAATTATCATAGTAATGTATTAAAACTGTTAGACAATTAAGAATACGAAGGAAGAGACTGAAATTACAGGGGATAAGAAATTGGAAGGTGAGTCTTGGAATAATTAGGCAAATGTCTGCTCATCTATCTTAACTCTATAGATGTTTAGATGCTAGCCATTCTTCTAGAGAATGGGAAAATAGTGAGCAAAAACAATAACAGGTAGATAATGTCTGGGACATAACCAGAATGTCGTGATGGCACTTTAAATAGTGCTTCAAAATTAACGATACACACCGTAATCGACCATCCATCGATCAGACCACGGTTCCTAGCAGGTGTCTCCTCAGTATACTGGTTATGACGAGTTGTACGGTTTTACGAAACGCATGGTCATCGTAGAAAAAAGTTTACGGTAGACCACTTTCGAGACGAAAACGTGCCCGTGAGTACAGTGGCATCCCTGCGCATGGAGCGGAGGGCCGGTAGCGGCCGTCGGGTGAGGATAATGACAAAGAAGAAGAAGGAAGCGTTGAAAACGCTGTTCGACAACAAGGCCGGAATGAGTGACGCCGGCCGAAAATATCACTGCACCCATATCTTGAATCACCGAACGCTCAAGATGGAGAACATCATCTGTCGGAAGAAGACTCGGTCCCCCGAGTACACGGACGAGCAGATAGCGGACGTGAAATCGCAGTGCCGGTGGATGACGAAGAACTACCGCGGGACGTCGTTCGTTCTGGACGACGAAGGTTACTTTCCACACACCCCCCCCCCCCCCCCCGAAATAAAATATAAGTTTAAGCATAAATTTGAAAAAAAAAAAAAGTTATGCTGTACATCGCCATATCGGACAGAGGGATTTCAAGGCCGTGGTTCAGGTCGAGTGGTCTGGCAATCAATCAACAAGTGTACCACGAGGAGTGTCTTAAGAAAATTCTGCTGCCGTTCTTAAAGGAGCATCATGCAGATGGGAAGTACGTCTTCTGGCCGGACAAGGCGTCTTCCCATTACGCCAAGAAGATGCTGGAGTATCTTGAGCAGAAAAAGATACCATACGTACCGAAAGAAAGGAGCCCGACCAACTTGTCCCAGTGCCGTCCCATTGAGGATTTTTTTGGCTCCCTCAAAAATAATTGGCGTGCCAAGGATACGCAGCGGTTGACCACCAGGATCCGAAGTTGTATCCGGAAGATGGACGTTAGTGCCGTCCAGCGCTCTTGTGAGTGCATCGCGACTAAGTTGCGGCGTACGACTGACCAGGGTCACTTTTCCAACATTCATTGACGTTTTTTTTGAAGAATAAACATTATGTTTAAATAAAAAATACAGAATTCGCTGAAATTTTTGTTTTGTTTTTTAACAACATGACTGAAAAAATTCTATTTTTTATTGAACACCCGTTACGTTACGGCGGACTTCCGTTCTGTTCTTCACCGCCCGGAACAACTTGGATGTTCCGGAAGAAGTAAGGAAGCAGAAACTTATGATTTGGCAAGCGAGCTGCTCATATGGCAAACGAAGTGCGCCGTTCGTGACTGTAAACGGGGAGATCTACCTTAAGCAGTGTTTACAGAAGCGTCTGCTTCCTCTGTTGAAGCAACACGAGAGCTCTACGATCTTCTGGCTGGATCTAGATTCGTGCAACTATTCAAATGGTGCCCTGGAGTGGTACGAAGCCAACGGGGTCACTTGAGTAATGGATCATATTTTATTAACTGAAAGTTTGAAAACGATCGGTCTACTAGGTAATTTTCTAGAGTTTTTTTAGTGGGACTCCCACTATTTGCTTTTGTTTTCAGAGCTTCAGTCGCGGTTTCCACTAAGACATTAGCAAAAAAAATTTCTATCCGTGAACTAGTTCACAACTTTATGAACATTATTGATGAAGCATAGGTTGACTCGTGATTTTATTCATAAATTTAGGAACAATGCTTCCGGTTCGATCATACGACGTGAACTGTTTCATGATTTACGAAATCTTGATCATGATTTGGTTTTCGTGGTTGTGAACTAGTTCACAGAGTTAAAACGGTGTTGCCTTTTGAACTAGTTCATGATTCCTAATGTATCAGTCACAATTCACCATTCATTCCCGTGAATTAGTTGAAAAGGTCCTAACATGTTTCCAATTTCTAAATATAGTTAATAAAATGTGCCATTTTATACATGATCTTAATATGTTTACCTGAACAATTTCACAGTATTATTTATGATTTCGTGAACATGTTCATGTTTCCTGGTAAGGATGTGTGAATTGGTTTATGATTCCTAGTATATCGGTCACAGCTAACCATTCGTGCTCGCGAATTAGTTCCCGCGATCATAAAATATGATTCACAGATTCTTAAACTAGTTCACGCTTCTTAGTGTATTGGTCACAACTAACCATTTGTGCTCGTGAAACAGTTCGCAACATGATGAAATATTATTCACGTATTCGTGGTATATGATTAATGATTCCTACTATATGATTCACAAACTATCTTGCACGCTTGTGATATTTTGAAGATTTCCCTAATCATTTTCAATTTCACACAACAGAAATTTTCACGTAAACTTTTTCACAGAAATTGGAATATTATTCATGAAATCATTTTTGTTCCATCCACTTTTTCAGGAAATATCAAAGCTATATCCAGCTGCTAGCGGCAAGTAAAAGGTACGAGCAGTAGATACAAGAAAACTACTAGGACCTCGAACATCCTTATTCATTCGATAAGGTTCAGTGTGATGTCCGGACAGAAAACATTACCACAGCTACAAACCGTGTTCGTGATAGGCCCTCATATGGACTGGTCATATGGAAGGTATTGCAAACATTATCAAGCACATTTGAGCATCACTTTTCAAAGAACCTCTGACAGACAACTGCATTACGATAGTTATTGCATTACGCCCCGATAGTGGTGCATCGAGGAGACCGATAGGGTTTATGGGCTTTTTTATGCTTGTGTTTTTTCATACTTCACACCAGCCCAAACTAACGATCAACCATTAGCTTGTGCACGATGATGTGACCTACTAGCAGGTCGATGTGGATTGGCTTTTGCTGTGAACTGTATTTGCAAACATTGTTACACATTGTAGCGACAATGTTGGTGGAAACGGCTCGCAGTGGGGATAATTGTGTGTTGATTTAATCGTCGACTTCGTCACCGTGCACAGGGTAATTAAAGAAATGTAAAAGTAGAATGCTAATAGCGTTAGTATAGTAATAATTTTAGCTTTTAGTGCTAGTGTCCAATTGTTACGGGCTAGTCGCATGTCTATCTTTGTATGTGTTCGTCTGAGTAATTGAGACAGCTGGATCAAGGAATGGATGCAGATCTGATGTTCATGATTTACATACACGCTAGCACAGGCGACATACAAACGACCACACGATCGAACACGTTAACGTACAAACGCTCGAGACTTTCGCGATAATACCCGCGATCGTGAAGCACCTACTCCCGCACATATCTGAACCGTACAATGAACATCACTGGCACGTAGCCAGAGAGGGGGGGGGGGCTAGAGGGCTACAGCTCAAGCCCCCGAAATGCTTGAAAAATAAATTAAAAACATGTGTTTTTCAGCGACTTTTAACAAAATTTGTAGCTCATTTTGTTTGAACAGATTATCCACCAAAGACAATGGTTATGAAATTCAGTGTTCTTTATGGTTTTGCTTAAGCCAGTGCGAAGCGAACGACAGTATTATTTTAACATCCATAATGTTCATGTGCTCTAAAACTACTTTCTTAAAGTAGTGCTATCATAATAAAAATCACAAATGTTTCAAGACATTGCCTCTTATGAGCAATATAACAGGTATTACACGCACCTTTAGAGCAATAACTTAATGTTTGATTGCATTGCATTTATAAATACTTTGATACTCTACTGCGCTGCACTTGAGTAGTGTATTATGCTTGAACTAAAAGTTATGAAACATTAAAATAATGTGACGTTTATAAAGAAAATGTCCAATTTAAAAAAAAAATCAACCTGAAACATGTACAGTAGTGGACAATTTTCTGCGAATGGCACAAAAATATCGGAACACTGTCCAAAAAAGTTTTATCTAGATTTTTAAAGAGACCGCCTATTGGCGGTAGTGGGAACTAGAGGGTTAATGGGTTTTTTTTACTCATTTTAAATAAAAATTACTATTTTTCACGAAAAATTCCGCCTTTTTTAACACCCCCTTAAATGAAAAATTATTTCAGAAACTCAACGTAGGGGTTAGGTATTTTTAACATAGAATGTGTATGCCACGTTTGAGAGAAATCGGTTAAGTAGTGGGTGAAAAAGTTATTTTCTGAAAGTTGGTTTATAAGCATCAGAGAAAGTATCTAAATTAATCAATAAACCTTCCGATCCATAATGTGCGCTTTCTTATTTCCATTCTTCTTTTAATGACGGCTGCACCGCAGGAATATATAGTATATAATAAATATTTTTACCAGAAGATCACGACCAAAAATCATCTTTTTATTCAAAAAGAAATGATAGTTCCATATTCCTGATAATAATTATGGGTCCTACCTTTAATTCACGGATGAATTTTTGGGCATGTTTTTCCAGTAAAAATATTAATTTTGCATGAGTTGGGTTACAGTTCAACACACCATACTCCATATTTCCACCTTTTTTGCCAATTCATTCTATATTTTCAAATAACACTGTGAAACTATGAAGGTCAAACTACCACTTGTTAAATCTATTAACAGTGGAATAATATGAGCATGCAGTTAAGAGGAAAGATATTTCAAACATTCAAATGCTCTGTTATCTTTCCAATTACCATTACAATGTAACTTATTTTAGAAATATTGAGTTGAAACACAATGTGCTGAAAACCGAGTATTATTATAATTTTACTCGATGATTGAAAATTAGTTTTAAATCAACAAAAAAATTCAAATTAACATTCATCTCATAAAATATAATTGATGCTTTCTAAATTTGCATACTTAGTACCTATTAAATCGGTCCCCAAACACCCTTCCAATTACCGGTTCAAGCATTAAACCATTTCAACATCTCCTTCTAGTCACCACCGCAGACCAACCAGACCATCTTGTTATATATTCCACCGCTCACCAATTAGTGGCCACTGCAAACCGGCCGGCTCGAGGCAGTCGCGCTGTCCACAGAAATTCATCATAATAATCATTGTGATTAGCCTGACCGAGTCACGATGGTACGACAAGCTCCAGTGCCACCGGTGGCCCCTCGTCAATATCAGATGAATGTCAACATGCTATCCGTCACCGCTGAGAGTAAACAGAACCCAAAACAAATGTTTATTCCTCGATAGTATAGTGGTCAGTATTCCGGCCTACCACTTCCTCCGTCCCCAATATACCTGTTAACCCTTTTGAATGTGTATGTTTTTTTCTAGAATGACACTCACCTGGGATCTGGCAGGATAATTTTCTTGCTAGCTCTGGCCGCCGGCATGCATTTGGATTTCTCCATCGCCATCAAATAGCTGACATCGGCCAGCACCGCTTCGAGATCCGCCATCTTGAGTGACTGTTTTTGCTATGTTGACCAGAACTGTTCTTCTCACTCTCTCTCTCTAGCTCTTCAATTGGTACTTAGACAATAGTGGCGGCCCTATGCCAACAGTTTAAGACGACCTTTCACGTTCGAAACTTAAAACAATTGCACGTAACCCAAAAAAGAACACTGACCCGTACTCTTTCGCAAAAAAAAGTTCCTTCAGGATTTTCACCACACGGTACGATGGATTTTCCGCGGCACACAATGATCCCACGAGTAAGCGGGAAATTCTCGCTCCAGCTACTTCAATTGAACAAACAATTTTGTATACAAATTCTGGTATATGTCGGTCAGCAATTACTACCGCACTGCCCGGGCCAGCGAATCGCGTGTGTGGCACTCCTCTTATTCCGCTCACTCTAAGTAAACACACCGCCACCAAAAGACACAATCGATTTTCAAAGCAAAGAAAAAACCTTTTCGATTCAACCAAAAATTGCGGAAAAATTCGCACACAAAATTGCTAACTCTTTGGCACTTGTTTACTGACAACCCCCGTTTCTCGTGCGGAATCACCACCCCCTTGTTCTCTTTCTCAGCTGATTCGTACAACAAACCTCCAGCGCCACAGCGAATATGATGAGCAACAATTTTCTTTCTCGCTCCCAGCATAAACAAATGAATGGAGGAATTTATCTGCTTGTTATAGAATAGCAAATGGCACACACTATACAGCCAGTGAACGGATAGGCATATGAAAATCAACACATAACACTCCCGAGTGAAGCTCTCGCAGTTTGGTGTGTGAAATAGAGCTTAAAACGAACACAGACACGGTGCGAGAGAAATTCGCGCTAGCGAGAACACAAACGAGTAACTCACGACACTGACGATGACAAATCGCAAGTTTGTTGTTGCTGTTGTACGCCTGCTGAACCCGTCAATCAGAATTTAACCTATCGTCACGCCATGTAGCAACTTCGAAGACCCCCTGCTTGACACTTCAAACCGCACAAATAACAGGAACGAACCGTCGACACAAAATTATTTTTTTCCGCAAACACGGGCCATTCTGAATTTCAGTGCTCTTATCAAGCACTCCAACCACAATCACTGATAAAATTGGGCCGTCACTCTTGCAAAATATTTCTCTTTCTCTCTCTCTTCGTTGGCCTTCTCGCGTCGTCCCACACTTAGACGCACATTCGTCGGCCGCGACACCCACCGGACCCCAAAACACCCAGAGCACACTCTATGTACCGCGAGTGGTTTTGTATCTTGCTGCGTACAGTGAAAAAAATCCCACTCCTTTCCGTCAGACACAACCAACACTGGATGATCGCAAAAAAAACCTGTTCGCTGAAAACCGACCGGGTCGTCTACTGTAGGGCCAATCTGTAGATATGGCGTGCAGTGACAGTCACCTTTTTCGCCGTCACCACCACCACCACCACCACCGATTCCAGCTATGGCAGGATCCTTTTTCCCCCAAGGGACTCTAACCTGCTGTATATCTAGAAAAGTTTTCTTATTACTGTTGCTTCCTCCTTACTACTCTTGTATAGCCCCAATGACCGAGAAACGCAGAAGGCCGGACAACCGTCGTTTACCTTCCGAACGCGACAAACTCTGCTCACTCACTGACTGAATTGAATGGTATTATGGAGCAGAGCAGCACGCAGATATTTGCTGTACAAAGTAAGGCAGCACAGCCGTAATTGTATTGGTGAGAGTGAGCTCCCCAAAAGTTCTCCCCCACCCACCAGCGCAGGGTGATTTTTATCGTGATTGTCATGTGTGACAGTATGGCAGGGTATGCAGTTTCGATCGTTTTGCTGTCAATATTAAATTATATCAATTTTTGGCTTCGGTGGAGTTATATGGAATGAATTTTTTTGCCATCGAAATGCTTTAAATCCAAGCCTGCATTTCAGAATGGATTGATTCGTAGAGTTCTTTTCATTCTAATGAATGTCTAGTCTAGATCGATTTGTGCCATGCGTCTCCATTGGTACGTTTATGGAGTCTACAGTATGATATGGTTTTGAACGGTTTGTGTAGAAATTGACACTGGTGCTAAAATCCTATCGTTGGCACTTTGTTACTATTACTAAAAGGATAATTTTATTTTGAATACACGGTGCTACAGTGATTTTGTACTTTTCAAGTGACCTAGTATAGGTTGTAGATCTCGCCAAATACAACACAAGACATTGTTTGAAAAATGTTGCATACCCTCAAAATCTTGATTCAGGCCAAAAATAACTATTTTTCGGGCCTTTCGGTATTAAAAAAAATTCTCCGTGATCATTTTTCAACCGATTTTTGAGTGTTCTGGAAAGAAGAATAAATTACCTTTCCAACGGTATGCTATTTTATGTTCTTTTGTTAAAAATACTTTGCGATTTTGGATCAACAATATGAAAATAACCATAATTTTGCGTTTTTTTTCCATGAAATTTTGAATCTTACTCAGTATTCTTCTAAAGAAGCGTACTTGTTTTACGACAATTTTAGAGAGAGCATTCATTTTCGCATCCAATGACCTATTTATGATCAAAATCTGTTGGAAAATGACAGATATTTTTTCCCAAATTAGAAACCTGGTCGCATGAACTCTTAAGGGGTTAGTGAGGTATTGTCTCGCACTAAAAATGCTACAATTGGGTCATTAAGCTATATATAGTTTTCCGTTCCATTCGATAAATTGTAGGTCCAATATACATAATATAACATTATTTCAAAAAAAAATCGTTGTACCTAAGTAAACACGATTTTTTTTGTTTTTTAAAATAAATCTTATGGCAATATTGTTGAAATCTGCTAAAACTTTCTAATTTAGATTTCCCTCAATTACCTTTTTCATGTAATAGGACTAGATCGGAAGGTAAATATTGAGCAGCTTCTAGCACTGCAAAAGAAGCACCTCTCTTTATTAAACCAGGTTTTTCGTGCTTTTTGACGCCAACAGCTATAAGGAAAAATAGTTTTGGGACCCCATATGCGGTAGAAAAACGTTGGTCTAGAAATGGTTAACGAGATTCTGACAAGAGACCCGGCCGTCACTGGAGGTGATTTCAATTCTTGGGTAGCTCAAGCAAAGATGGATGATAGGCTATGTAAAGAGGGTACCAGCAGTACTTCTCGCTGAGGCGGCCGGGAACCCATCATCTGCGTATCCTGTAGTCCTTCGCTAGTGATAAGTATGATTGGGGAGTTTGGGAAGACTACACTCGTAGTTATTACCTGACATTCCAGTACAACATTGGTCAACTAAATGATGCTACAAGGACAAGGACAAGGACAAGGATTTTTTTTGTGGGGGCGCAACACGCACTCGTCTATCTAGAATGAGGGTTAAAAGACATGTTAGCTATGATATGTAACACCACCACGTAAATTAAACTGGAGCCAAGAAACAGACGACCCCCAGTTTACTTACTAACTTTATTTTCTCTGGTATTCGAGTAATCGAATCATTTACCGTGGAAAACCGAACCCCCGTGTAATCGAGTTTGACCTGTATTGCAAAAGACACACCTTATTAAAAAGTTTATCTTAGAATTCTTACACAAATAGCTATAAACAACTGATACATACCGTTAACTCGTTACCAATATGAATAATAAATGAAAACCAACTGAAAATATAAGTCACACCCTGGAAGTCTGAAAAATCGACTAGGGCCAAAATAGGTACATTTACATTTCAGGAATCAGGAATCAGTAGCGTCTGGCTCAAATGGCACGTTCCCCATGTTGATCGGAGATTTGTGCCTTGCCAAGAATCGTCTTTTCATCATTTTCCTGATGGGAAGGATTGGGGAAGTGGTAAGGTTAGGGGTAAGGAAAACAACGACACATAACAATTAAAACAGAGCATTCTGCACCCCCGGAGTGATGCTGAACGATCTGCAGGTGCTACAACAGCAGGAATAAAACTTCTAACCCCCGGAGGGATTTAGAACCTCTACTCAAACAGTGAGCGGATATATCAACACCCTCGAGGGGATATTGAGATAACAGAACGACAACACCCCCGAAGAGATATTGTCATTCAAATACGGCTAAAAAACTATAGCTCTTTACTACACTGGGTTAGGAACAAAAGCATATCCTTAAATTTCAGCTCTCTGTACATAGGTTCATCTATGTATGGAGAACCAAAAATCCGGATGCGCAATTGCATTAATACAGGGCAATTGCATATCAAATGATATGATGTTCCGTAATCGGATTCACAAAAGATCACATGAATAATACTCAGCGCGCTGAATAGTAGCCATGTGATAATTGAGTTTGCAATGTCCAGTCAGTGCCCTGACCAGAATACTGCAGTTGTGCTTGGAAAAATGCAACAAATTTCTTGACATTTTCGGACTCACATCCGGCAGAAAAGCCTTTGTTTGAACGCAAGTTTGCAAGCTACGCCAATGGTTGGCATGTTCGAATGCAGCCCAAGAGCGAATCTTGTGCTTTATCCAACTTATTGACAGTGGTAGAACTGGTTCTGGACCAACGAAATCAGTCGCAGCGCCAGCTCTAGCCAATTCGCCCGCCCATTCATTTCCAGTAATACCGGAATGACCGGGTACCCATAGAAGGTAGATAGCATTTGAAATGCTAAGTTCTTCGATTTGAGTTCGACATGCGATTACTAATTTCGATCTCGAATCTGCCGAACTAAGTGCTTTCAGGGCAGCCTGACTGTCAGAGCAAAAATAGTTTCTTTTACCGCAAATTCCCTGTTGAAGTGCGGATTGTACGCCACACAGAATCGCAAAGATTTCTGCTTGGAATACGGTACAGTATCTACCAAGCGAATGAGATTGGTTTAATCTCATCTCATGACAATAGGATAATAGGAAAATTTATCCTGACCATTTTATTTCCAATTTCTCCACGAATGAAGCTCAAATTCATAAAATAACGCAAAAAAAGTTTGATTCGATTATCCGGGTGATTCGATTATCCGGGGTGAATTTTTTTTGAAATCCCCGGATAATCGAGTCCGACCTGTACAATCATTTTTTTAATTTTGTAGCACCGTGTTATTATTCTTGATTAATTTAAAAGTTTCACCACAGACTAACAGACATAACACTGTGAGAGAATTCACTCAAAACATATCGATCCGAAAAATTTTCCAGAACACTAGTTCCTCCTGTTAGTCACGGTTCCAAACACTCATTTGCTGGGGGGGGGGTACCCCTTAGGCTTGGGAACAATTGTTCACTAGTGGTCTATTCCCCATATGATTGTTCATATGCCAGTGGCGCTATAATTTTAAATGCTGCCTCAGTTCCAACTACTTTTCTAGTTTTATGTCTGTAAGTCTGTGTCATGGCAGTCTTCGCCTTACAAAAAAGTGAACTTCAGATAGTAACACGTTATGTAAGATTCCTATTGGGTTCTACAAGATGAGGACACGAATGAACTCATGATGAATGAAGTTCATGTTTGATACTTTACGCTGACGTCAGAAATGAACTGAGTGTTCATTTTTGACAGTTCGCTTGTACTGTGTACAAAAATGTAGAAAAATTCTTTAAGATTTGCTTCGAGTCGTGAGTTGAGGTTAACTGTTTCAGTAAAGAACCTAATTAACTACTTTACGCTGACGTCACAAATGAACTCGGGTACTCATTTTTGACAGTTTTTCGCTTGTACTGTTTACATGCTTCGAGTCGTCCACAAAAATTTTCAAAGTACATCCATGTAAACAGTACAAGTGAACTGTCAAGAAAAATGAGGTTAACTGTGGCATAAAAGAACATAATTCTCGGTGGTTTGTTTACATCGTCAGTTTCGTGAGTTCAAGTGCAACGGATGTCTGTTGCATTCGAGCTCACGTACACGGCACCGGTGGTTGAGTGGTAAGCGTAACAGCATCTCACCCCAGTTGGTGTGGGTTCAATGCCAGCCGAGGTCGTTGAGATTATTCTGAAGTAAAAAAAATCTGAGGTCACGCCTTTCTTCGGAAGGGAAGTAAGACCGTTGGTCCTCCGTCCATGAGTTGATGGGTCAATTGCTAGTCCAAATAGTGGAAGTTCAACTCTCTAGCGTCGATGTTTGGCCTTTGATTTGTTGCTGATGTTAAAACACGTTTAGAACTGTGTTTTTAATACATGGAGAGTGTTCAGCACAGTCACTTAGATCCGATAGACTGGGGAAAAATAAATTTGAATGCATTAACGCCGAAGGTATGGCGAGACATAAATTTTAAACTGAATAGAACACCCGCCATAACTGCTGCTGGGGACACTAAGTTCTAGTTTTAAATTTTTAGTTTCATATTATAGAACTGTCAGAATAATGGAATGCTCAAGCTAGTATTACCCACTTATCTGCCACTTTTGATAGAGTGAATCACAATATGACAATAGGGATCTTTAGGGGTGTGCGGGTTGAGGCATATTCTGATGCAGATTAGTACCGTGAGTTAATATCTCAGTCCTTTTTCAATTTTTTTGGCCCGAAATTATTGAAAAATACATTTTTTAGTTTGTTTCCTTTTAGGACAATAACACATCCAAACCCATGAGACTTGCACGACTCTATAGGTTGCCTTATCAGATCTACCATAGTTTGCAGATTAAACTTGGGATGGCAGGCTGCTAGCGGATTGACAAAGTACCAGATCATGCTGTGTGGGGTGCTGTCCCGGTTAACAATGAGGCGAACGAGATATTAGCAGATACGTCATTTAGTAGGACAACTGTCAGTTTGCTGGTTGAATTTAATTTGGTTTTTTTAAATTTAAAAATCATAAAAGAATAATTAAGGCTTAAGAATGATATGAGTGTACTCGTAAGGACACCCGCTACCAATACATATGAAAAACTGGCACAATTTTTCCAAATTAAAGATCCCTATTACTAAAATTGTGTAATTTGGAAATGACGATAGTTTTTGCAGTTTTTTTCGATCCTAGCTCACAGATCGAGACGTAATGCTTCTCATTGGAGATTGCAAGATATTTACTTTTACATCAGGAACACCCCAGAGAGACTACTAGGACCATTGATGTTTCTACTTTACTTCAACAACGTTTATTTAGTGTTCTAGACTCTTCGGCGGTCCTTTGCAGGCAATTTAAAAATATTTCGTCTCGTCTGAGACTTGCAGACTTTCCAGCAACAGCTTCGAAACTTGAAACCTTCGGTGAGTGTGTTGTAGCCAGAACCGCGTGTATCTAAATTCGAAGAAGTGCAAGGTGAGCGAATTCTCACGGAAGACATGCTGGAAGACCCCTGGGGAAAGTATCGCCAGGCACGTTCAAGCAAGAGGTTGCGGAGGAGGCTCTCTATACGATTGTCTGATATGGTCACCCTAAAATTGCCTTTGTTTAGAAAACATAGCATACCTTCCACTCTTAGAAAAAATGAAAATTACATTTGACGTAAACAACGCAGCGACGTATTTTTCTGTCCGATAATAGAATTTTACATGCTATGAAATGTAGAATTGAATATTAACTGGCTACCCAAAGTTTAAAAGAGCTTCAAAAACCAATCAAGATATTTTCTGTTTCCAATGATCATGTACTCCAAGACAAAACAACTAGATAATAAACTATATTGTATAGGACGCCTCGCTTGCTTGGAGCGAATCATAGACCTTATACCCTACTAAACCTTCCACTCCACGACACCTATGGAAATGTCTGATGAGTCGTCGTCCTTCCGTTAAGTAGATGAAGCAACGCTTCTCGTCTACCTTATCCTTCATTCTTCCCGTGACTTGTGGAGATGGGGGCGGCCGGTAATGGTGGATATCGTGCTGTTGAGGTTTTAATTTGTTGGATTGGTATGAATTCTTTCTTACCATTTCCTAAGCAACTCTTATTAGATAATCAGCAGTCAAACATGAGAAAGCCAGTGTGGAAAATCAGCGTCGCAACAAACACATAGCAAACAAAAAAATTACTCCAATTTCTTATTGAAAGTTTTACTGATATCATATGAAACAATCCCAAAACATTACTACCATGTTTTGGTCAAATTTCTGTAAAAGTCTGTAGATGGTTGTGTAGATCCTATTTCTAGTACATATAGAATGAAAACAGTATACAGTTTTGAAGAAAAAACTCCTGTTCGCATACAGTCATTCTAGTGCATTATTATTTCAGAAGTCTGTAGAAGTTTGGATCCGGCATCACGTCTGTAGTAGTCAAAAGTCTTAAAACCGGCATGTCTGCAAATCTGGCATCGCTGGTAACAAAAGCTCGCTCGTTAAACGGACATACTAAAAGCTCTTGGGCAGTCGATGAAATATGTCACCCATCCACCCTATACGAAAACTGTACGACGGTCGATGAGGCAAGCATGCAAGATTCATTTGAGTTACCGTACACGGTAATTGAAAAATGGTTAATAATGTATATAATGTATGTCACTATCAATACTTTTGCCGTAATTTTTTTATCTCATTATATCAATAGAATTTTTCAGAGAATGTGAGGACTATATTTTTTTTTACTTTTATATTGTCATGACTAATAACTTATGTCTCAATGTAATATTATGTTCACACTACAGTGATAAAATATGTTTTAATAATTGGCAACAAAAGAAACTTGCCATCAAAATAGCGTTAAACCACCTTTTACGTCGTAGTCTGAACGTAGTGTAAGCAGAGCCTTACCTTTAACGATTACTTTTTGGTTCATTATGAAATTGGCAATAACCCTTGGTCCCTCGAAAAGCCAAAACCCAAAAATGTCTTTTCTGACATCTAAAATCCATGACACTTTTCTGATCAGCTGATTGTTTCTTGTTTATATCTTCTGGCGTTGCTCCAGTGGGCTGACAAACTCGTTGATACGATCCAACATTAAACGAATCGAATTGATGAAAAATGCTTGTCGGACGAGTTTTTCTGTTTGAATTGTCAAACAAACTTCTCATGAATTGTTTTATACGGACACTCATGTTCCTGTTGATGAAAGGAATGAAAAAAACACGCTCGTATCAATATCCTACCTAAAATTGAAAATAAAACTTTCACAACAACAATTTTCCAGGTATTGGCGACAAGTGTGAAAATTGAACGATGGTCTACGAAGCTTGAGCAGGTTTGATGTTGGACAAAACAGGAACCCATGTTTACCATTACTGCAGATTGATTTTTCAAATCAACAATAACTCCAAATAATCTAAACATGAAGGGAAACGACTACAACATACTACAATCAATGTTTATTCAATAACTTTAATCCTACTACCATATTTCCCGAAACAACTCCTGTTTTATCCTGTTTGCTGCTAGAGACTTCATATTGAGAATATTGAAACATAGTTGGATTGAACTATACGACACTATACTCCGCACAAATCTCGCCAGGTAAAATGCACAAAGCTGTAACTACTCGAATATTGACAACGAAATTCAAATAAAAAATACTCATTCCAACAAACTAACAAAACTATCGAACGGAATTGACTGAAATAATGTCAACCTGACTAAACGATTAATCGAAAATCATTTGGGTTCACTCGGATCATCAGGTTTCGATAACAATATCGTTTGATTAACATAAATATAATACGGTTTTGGACGATTCAGTCAAATTTGGATGAAAATAATAGATCGAAAAGAGCTGTCCCTTTTATTAAACACATGTTTATTTAAGCTTATAATGCCTATGCACTGATTAGATGTTACCAGCAGCCGAGCATGCTACTGAGCAGCTATCAAATACAGGTGCGGTGGTAGAAGCCTACTTGATTATGTAATTTGCATGAAGGCTGTCTGGAAAGTAAACTGAAAATTATACGAATATATTCGACTCAACGTAGTACACCCAACTCACGTGCGCCTGTCGCTCTCAGCACAGCACTATGGAATCCAAAGCCTTTGCAGTTAAAAACTCGATATTGCCGCGCTCCAGTGCAAAATCAATCCGAGTTACATAAATTGGAAACTGAAAATGATCAGTGTCTCAACATGAAAGAAGAACGCGATCGACACGTATTTTTACTATTATTTGTCGATGATATTCTTATCGTTTTCCAAAACTTAAAAGAAGTAGAATAAGCTCGAATGGGAGTGGGCGTAGCGTAGTTGGTAAATCGATTGCCTTGTACGCAACACACCTGGGTTCGAGTCCCAACCCCGCACATAGGGTTGGAAATTTTTCTAACCCAAAGAGGGGAATGACCTTAAAGTTTAAACCTCTAAATAAATAAATAAATAAAAATAAATAATAAAATAAAATCAGCTAGAATTAAAACATATAAAATAAAGCGACTAGAGTTTGATGTATCGGATCCGGGTCCGTTCAGCAAAGTTGTTGATATGCAAAGAGACACGGATTCTGTAAATTTTACAACGACATATCTTGAAAATTGACTCCAACAATTTGGAATTCGCAAATTGGCCGATTGCATTTGAAGAAGGGTCAAACATAAGAAACAAGCTAGTAAGTCTAACAGAGAGCTTGTAGATTGTTTGCAATACACTGCTACAAACCAAACATGAATGTGCGCAAAAGTCGGGTACATACATTTGACTTGTTAAATTTTGGAATCGTACGAAACGTGTTTCTAACTGGCAAAGTATTATAATTTTGATGCACGGCAGATGAATTTCAATGGTTTTCACAAGAGTGTATGTATAAAGGAGAGTAAAGACCAGAGATACCAGATATATTTTTCATAAAAAATATTTTCATTTGTCTTCATCGACCAGGTTTCTGAATCGATTTTTGATTTTGAGCCAGAATTCCACCAGAAATCAATGAGACATTCGTGAAAATTTGTCTACAAAATGAAAAACACGTCTTCACATTTCAAATGCATTCACAATGTAGACATGTTTTCACATCTAGCATCGCTGGTGAAGACATCTATCATGATTATCTGCCAATGATAATCCAAACGAATAAACGACCTCTCGCGTGTTTTTTGTAAATGGTCTATAAGCATACTGACAAAATTCACTTTGAGAGAAAATTCCGGACAAACCGTAACCAAATACAAATTTGTATTTGCCGTAACCCACCGAGCATGGATATTATCATTTTATATCAGAGAAAAGTTTTCTCTTTCGTCTGTTATTTATTATCGGAGATTAATGGTTTGTCCGGCATTTTTCCTTAAAATAAATTTTGATAGTATGCTTGGCCCTTTTAAAAAAATTGTCAGTTTTCAGATCAATACCTTTCAATTGAGAAAGGCAAAAACACTTAACCTCTTAAAATAGATGGATTTGACTCGTTTGGAATGACACTGATAAATAATCGTTGTTCCACACGGAAAAATAAAACAACCCACAGAATAAGTTCTTTTAGCTTAAATTTAGGTAGTTTTGAGTTTTGCATCGCTTTCGCACTTATTAGTGTTGTCAAAAACAAAAAGAGAGATTCGACTCAGTCGAGGTCTTCCATGGAATAAGGTATTTTTGAGTTGTTTGAAGTATACTCAAAATTAGGTAGATTCAATTTAAATTTAAGCATATTTAACTCAAGTTTGAGTATAAAAAACTTGTCAATGAGTTGTGATTTTTGCTGTGGTTAAAGGGAAACTACCTTCAACATGGTTTACCTAATTTTACCTTATTCCACGATACCCCGAGATTGAGTCAAAAGAGCTCAACTTTTGATAGTTTTTCGTATCCGTGCATATTTGATAGACTATATCCTTTCCAAATAAGCTCAGCCGGAATTCTGGCTGGTTCTATTTCGTATTCCGACTCCAGTGACACAACCGATTCTAGTTAGAATTGGTTGTGTCACTGGAGCCGGATTACGAATTAGAACCAGTTAGGCTGAAGTTTACTCGGTTATATGCATTTAGGTTCTCATCAGATCGATATGTATGACGAAGTGTATGACAGATTATCTTTATTTGGTTCAAACAGCGCAAAAACTCATGTGCTAAATCAATAGATTCAATATAGCGAATTTTATCAAGGTATTTCGTGTCTATTGCGCCAAGGCTTTTCGGAAGTGGCATGATATCTATTACTATTTTATACACGGATAATTTTTAGAGTGCACTGAAAGTTCAAAAAATACCAGTGTTCATGCTGAGTGCCCACATCGTCTCTGTCCCACGAATGCACTCACGTGCTGTTTTTTTCCATTTCGATCGCCGATGTTTCAATTGTGTGCTAATATCATCTATTAATAATATTTTTATGCTAGCATTGGTACTAATTATAGTTACATTTCACTGCTGATTATTTTAAAATACTATAAATTAAACTTCAACCTCGACCTATTTATGCCCTTAATTTCGCCGGGTGCATGAACTCTGCCGACATCGGCTATCGATCGGCCAACTCCCATTCATTCCATTCAATTTCTGCATGTTGGTGTGAGTGTGCCACACCACATCATCAGCCAGCGACAATGACAAAGCAGATGCTTGCGCCAAGCACCACCGCAGAAGGAACGAGAAGGCGAAACGTCAAAAATGGAACGGTACTCGCTCGTTCGCCGTCGTTCGTTCGTTCGGTTGCGTATTATCGAAGTGAGCGCAGGAAGAAAAATGGCGCGTGTTCGCGGGTGGTCGCATTTTCGCTAAAAAGTTGCACAAATTCGTGTTAAATCTGTTCAAAAATAGGCTCAAGTGAGAGTAGCAGCAGTGTGTAACCGGAACATGTTAAAATTTCAAAGTTAAAGTGTGGATTTTGCGGTTTAAAATGTGAAAATTTTAGAAGCGGGTCACTTTTTGCTTGGCTTCTTTGGAGTTTTCCTACTGTAGCGGTTTTCGGTGGCACGTACACCAGAAGGCGGCAGACGAACCGATCTCACCCACACACTGATAGTTTCGTGAAGTGTTTTGAATATGAATGACCTCTCGAAAAAAGAGTGATAAACAAAAAGTTCGGTGTTTGGTAAACATGCAACTTGTGCAGTTTTGAAGTGGCATAGTGTTTGTATTAAATTTACCAGCAACCTTTAGGTGGAAAACCCTGAAATGCTGCATCAAACCTGACTAAAGCTAAATGAGGTGAAAAGTACGGCTTTCGCAAGGTATAGGGAAAGGGTCGCACCTGAATGTCGGAGGCATGGTATCGCCCTCCAAAACCAAATACTCGAGGGTCGCAGCCAATCAGCACCAGAAAACGACTTCCAGTAAGTATTATTTTTTGTTTACTCTTGCTATATTCTTTCGCAACCAAACGAACGGCAGCTGGTGACGCCGCAGCAGTTGCTTTACCTTAGGTTTGCAGTTTGGCTTAATACATATGGCGGGTATGTGAGCCATTGCTCGTTTGGAATGGTTTTAGTTTGCAGACGAAAAAAAATGGAAAGCTAAAACGAGCTCACTGTTGAATGTCGACTGAGGTTTGTGTGCTAACGCTAGTTGAAATGAAAATAATATTGTTCGCTGCGTATTATTTATTTTCTATAATTTATATATATTTATAGAAGATATAGACATTAAACCTAAGTTGGATGGTGTGTAGCACCGACTAACGAGTGTAGTCCAATGTCAGAAATAAAAATGCTAGATTCCCGCCTATACCAAAACCTTCTAGACTTTATACCTGGAGAATCATGGTACATAACTCAACATAAAAGAATATTCATATATTAAAAGTCTATCGTCAGCACAGTTCTACAATCCTTGAAAACGATGACTCTACAATACAGCCATACCTGGAACTTTTAACATATGCAGAAAATTTAACCTACACCGCAGATTTGCTGTCTATACACGCTACCGGAAAATGCCGAATATTATGAACCGTCATCCAAGTGTGAAGCCTACCGTGTAGGCAGTTAATTTGTTTTAGGATGTTTTACGCAAGTGGCGAAATGAATAATGAGTTTAAAAATCTATTAAAGTTACACAAATCTTCCTAATTTTTCCAATTTGAAAGACTTACCGATAGACTGGGTTGTAAAAATATTTATTAGCGTCAGATATTTCTAGTTCAAAAAGATCCGTGAGACAATGTTATGTCATGGACATGGTTATTTGGACTTTAGGTTTTTAAAATAGCATGCTTCAAAAATATCAATTTGCAAGAACAATTCAACGAGATGGGTCGTTAATTTGAGTGTCATAAATATCGAGGCATAACACTTCTCAATGTATTCTATAAGGCACTCTATCGTGTTTTGTATAGCAGACTGCTCCCGTTGACTCAATCCGCTATCGGCTAAGGCCAACTGATAGACCAGCTGTTTACCCTGCAATAAATTCTGTATCTGAAGAGGCTCTGGTAGTAAATTGTAAGGCGTCGTACGATTCGATGAAACGAAGCGATCTATACTGCCCATAAAAGCATAAGAGTCCCATGTGGATTGTTATCGAAAATGAGTTATCCGTTGGATTGTATTCTGTATCACCACTGAATCACATTGCACAAATTAGATTACCTGGTTTGTTTAGAAAACATAAAAAAAATACCAAAACATGGTTGTCCCATCCATTTGGCTCAATGGATGGGACAATCTTGAACAGCATTTTTCTCTCGGTTTGCTGTTTTTCAACATGGGACTCTTATGCTTTTATGGGCAGTATAGCAGATAATGCTTGAACTTGGTTCTTCGACAAAACTGATTGCGCTGTTTCGTATGAAAATGGATGGATCCTAACAGTTGGAGAGGCATTCACTTCGTTTATTCCATTAGATTAATTGAAGTAGGGCGATGCACTCTCTAATCAATTGGTCAACATAGTGCTCAAAAGCATGACACGAATATCTGATGTTTCAAAGATACCATGCTTTTATCAAGAGTTTTCCCATGCTTTTTAGTTTTGCGAATTACATCGAAATAATTTGCGTTGATCGCAGTGCAATGGAAGAGGCACTCGATTCTTTTAAAAGGGAACTTGCGGAAATCGGCCCAACTATTAAGTCTGAAGAGACAAAGTACACAGAGGGCGGTTCCGAGGTGGATATCAATAGGGTACGAGGTTGTCGACGAATTCACATATCTTGAAACACTAGTGACTCTACTTCTTCTTTACCGACTCCACTTCCTGAACTAGATATCTATCCATCAACTCAACCACCGACACCATTAAACACTAGTGACGTGTGATAACAATACTAGCCACGAGGTGAAAAGGAATAATCTAGCTGCCAATAGCGCTTTCTTGGATATGCGTAGCCTGCTGAAAACCCGCCTACGAACGCGCATAAAACTTGCACCATAAAAATTCGTGGCCTTGGCAAACTTCTCAACTTACTCCGACGAATCCGACGACAATTATATTCAAGAGAATCATCTGGATCGATGGCGTCGACTTCGATGTTATACCACTGA